>NC_081824.1:234569823-234880712 GCF_030867095.1 Alligator mississippiensis
ATAACAAAGCTAATCTCTTTAACAGATTCTTTGCTTCCATTTTTCTGAGCAGGGACAGGGACATCCCCTCCACTGGGATCCCGGAGGGACCCAGGGGAGGCGCAGCCAGGCCCAGGGTCAGTGAGGACCTAGTCAGGGAACTCTTGGTGGGACTAGACGTGTTAAAATCAGCAGGTCCTGACGACCTCCACCCCAGAGTGCTGAGGGAACTGGCAGAGGTCATTGCAGGACCCCGGCACAGCTTTACAAGCACTCATGGTGCTCTGGGGAGGTGCCTGATGACTGGAAAAGGCCAATGTGGTTCCCATTTTCAAAAAAGGGAGGGAAGAGGACCCAGGAGACGATAGGTCCATTAGTCTTACCTCAGTCCTGGGGAAGCTCTTTGAGAAAATTATCCAGGAGTACATCTGTGAGGGGCCAGAAGGGGAGATTATGCTTAGGGGCAACCAACATGGGTTTATTCGAGGCAGGTCCTGTCAGACCAACCTGGTGGCCTTCTACGACCAGGTCACAAAAGCCTTGGATGCAGGTGTCATGGTGGACGTAGTCTTCCTGGACTTTAGGAAGGCCTCTGACACTGTCTCTCACCCCATTCTCATTAAAAAGTTAGGTGACTGTGGTGTTGACTCCTACACAATCAGATGGGCCACAAGCTGGCTGGAGGGCTGCACCCAGAGAGTGGTGGTGGACGGGTCATTTTTGACCTGGAGAGACATGGGCAGTGGGGTACCCCAGGTCTTGGTCCTTGGGCCCGCACTATTCAATATCTTCATCAGCGATTTGGATGAGTGAGTGAAAAGCACCTTGTTCAAGTTCGCAGATGACACTAAGATGTGGGGAGAAGTGAGCATGCTAGAAGAGAGGGACAGGCTATAACTAGATCTGGACAGGTTACAGAGGTAGGTGGATGAGAATAGGATGGGTTTCAATACAGACAAGTGCACGGTGTTGCACCTGGTGGGGAAGAACCAGCAGCACACCTACAGGCTGGGGAACTCCCTTCTCGTCAGCACAGAGGCAGAAAAGGGCACAGGAGGCACTACTTCACAGTCAGGGGGGCTAGGATCTGGAACCAACTTCCAAGGGAAGTGGTGCTTGCCCCTACCCTGGGGGTCTTCAAAAGGAGGCTAGACAGCCACCTAGCTGGGGTCATTTGACACCAGCATCCTTTCCTGTCCATGGCAGGGGGACAAACTTGATGATTTGCTTAGGTCCCTTCTGACCCTACTGTCGGGACCAAGGGCGGTCTAAGGCTATGGCCAGTAGCCCGGACCGTCAGGTGGGGTTTTTCCACGATGAAGTAGAGTTAGGCATGGAAGCGTATTGGTTTTACAAAGAAAGCTTTACTTACAATGCCGATGGTCACAGTGCAGGAAGGAAACTTGCTTGAGTTGCGGTTGCACGCAAACAAACACAAGTGAGATCTCTTCCGAACCAAACCGAGATGAGTCGTCGATGTACGAGCGCTTCACACGGGGGTACATCAAATTTTCCACTATGACGGGGAGTGGCTAAGAGCTGATCAGGCCTCTCTGTCCTCCTCCAAGACACACGTGGAGTTTGCTAAGCTCCACAGCGCACTCGGAGTTCCCCACGAGATGGTTGTGGAGTCCTCCAACTTGGGTGGAAACTGCTCTAAACTTTTATACGGCTAGCGAGCCAATTGCTAGCCGCCACGTAGGAATAATTTAGAATTGACCAATAGTGGGACACTAATTTGCATACGTGTGGCGGGAACTCTTATGCAACGGGGTTTTCTCTCTGCAGCTGAGAAATCCACCGTGCAAAGAAAGCTCCATGTGGTGGGAAAATTCCAATGTGCCGAGGCACTAAAAATCATTGGGTTATGACACCTACCAACTGTGAAACTACGAAAAAGCTAGTTCTGCCTCATGATGTCAGGCACATGTGGGATGGAATGGCAGAAAGTTGGCCTTTCCCAGAGCTTCCTGAAACCATAAAGAATCAGGCCCACAGGCATTTACAATGCTTCCTTCCAACAAAAATGGCCCAAATGGATGCTGGTAACTACTGTATTTCATGACATATAAGTCAAGGTTTGAAGCACAATTTTTAATTTGTAAATTTCAGCCTTGACTTATACACTGTATCAGGGCCCCCTGTGAGCAGTGCTGGGTTCAGCATCAGCTGGCATGGCCCAGGCAGCACCGCTTGCAGGGGATTCGTAGATTTATAGATTCATAGATGCTAGGGTTGGCAGGGACCTCAATAGATCATCGAGTCCGACCCCCTGCATAGGCAGGAGAGAGTGCTGGGTTCAGATGACCCCAGCTAGATGCCTATCTAACCTCCTCTTGAAGACCCCCAGGGTAGGGGAGAGCACCACCTCCCTTGGGAGCCCGTTCCAGACCTTGGCCACTCGAACTGTGAAGAAGTTCTTCCTAATGTCTAGTCTAAATCTGCTCTCTGCTAGCTTGTGGCCATTACTTCTTGTAACCCCCGGGGGCGCCTTGGTGAATAAAACCTCACCAATTCCCTTCTGTGCCCCCGTGATGAACTTATAGGCAGCCACAAGGTTGCCTCTCAACCTTCTCTTGCGGAGGCTGGGGTCCAGGTGCCCCAGTCTCTCCTCATAGGGCTTGGCCTGCAAGCCCTTAACCATACGAGTGGCCCTTCTCTGGACCCTCTCCAGGTTATCCACATCCCTCTTGAAGTGCGGCGTCCAAAACTGCACACAGTATTCCAACTGAGGTCTGACCAGCGCCTGATAGAGGGGAAGTATCACCTCCTTGGATCTATTCATCATGCATCTGCTGATGCACGATAAAGTGCCATTGGCTTTTCTGATGGCTTCATCACACTGCCGACTCATGTTCATCTTGGAGTCCACTAGGACTCCAAGATCCCTTTCCGCTTCCGTTCCACCAAGCAGGTCATTCCCTAGGCAGTAGGTATGCTGGACATTTTTCCTCCCTAGGTGCAGCACTTTGCATTTCTCCTTGTTGAACTCCTTGTACATTTCACTCCCTCGTCCAAGTCGCTGATGAAGACATTAAAGAGTATCAGTCCAAGGACCGAGCCCTGCGGGACCCCACTGCCCACACCCTTCCAGGTCGATACCGACCCATCCACTACGACTCTCTGGGTGCGACCTTCTAGCCAATTCGCCACCCACTGGACTGTGTAGTCATCCAAGTCACAGCCTCTTAACTTGTTCACCAGTATGGGGTGGGATACCGTATCGAAGGCCTTCCTGAAGTCTAAGTATACGACATCAACCCCTACTCCTGTGTCCAGGCATTTTGTAACCTGGTCATAAAAAGAGACTAGATTAATCAGGAATGATCTACCTGCTACGAACCTGTGCTGGTTTCCCCTCAGCATAATTTGTCCTGCCGGGCTCTCGCAAATGTGAACCTTGAAAATTTTTTCGAAGACTTTGCCTAGGATGGACGTGAGACTGACTGGCCTATAGTTGCCTGGGTCCTCCTTCCTCCCCTTCTTGAAAATGGGGACCACATTGGCCCTTTTCCAGTCCTCCGGGACCTGTGCCAAGAGTGTTCAAATATTACCGCCAGTGGCTCTGCAATGATGTCAGCCAGTGCCTTCAGTACCCTCGGATGGAGCTCGTCCGGGCCTGCCGACTTAAAGGCATCCAGTTCATCCAAGTGCCTCTGCACCATCTCAGGGTCTACGCGTGGCAGTCTGGCGCCTTGCTGCTGCCTCTCTACAACCCCAGTGAGAGCCTTGTCCTGCCCCTCACTTAGGGACACTGAGGCAAAGAACTCATTGAGGAGTTCAGCCTTGTCCCCCCTGTCTGTCACCAATTGCTTCTGCCCATTTAGTAGGGATCCTATTCCTCCCTGGGCCTTCCTTTTACTCCCTATATATCTAAAAAACAATTTTTTGTTATCCTTTACTTGGGATGCCATCCTCAGCTCCATGGTAGCTTTGGCCTGTCTAACTGCCTCCCTACAAGTGCGAGCAGAGGAGGTATACTCCTCTTTGGTAATCTCTCCCCGTTTCCACTTTTTATATGCTCCCCTTTTAGTCCGCAGGCTGCCCTGGATTTCTCTGGTCAGCCAAGGAAGCCTCCTGGCCCCTTTCCCTCTTTTTCCTCGCATCGGGATCACCTCCCTCTGTGCCCGAAGGATCATTTCTTTAAGGCACAGCCTTGGATGGGAGGGCACCAGCCAAGTACCAAGCCTGGTGCCACTCACAGGGGACAGGGATGGAGATGGGGCCAGGCTCAGTTGGCGTGGCCCCATCCCCTGAGAACAGTGCTGCCTGAGCTGCACTGAGCCCGGCGCCGCTCAAAGGGGATGGAGCCACGCCAACTATGCACAGCGCCTGGCCCTGTCTACTGCAAGTGCCACTGCCAATTGTCAAGCCTGGTACCACCCGCAGAGGACAGGGCTGGGCTTGGTGCTTGGCAGTGCTGCTCACAGGGGATGGGGCTGCACCAGCCGAGTGCTGAGCCTGGCCCTGTGTACTGTGAGTGGTGCTGCCAAGTGCCGAGCTGAGCACTGTCCCCTGAGAACGGCGCCAGGCTTGGCTGGTGTGGCTGAGCTTGGTGCTCAGCAGAACCACTCACAGCAGATGGGGCTGGGCTTGATGCTCGACTGGTACGGCCCACGCCACTCACAGGGGATGGGGCCATGCCAGTTGAGCACCAAGCACTGAGCCTGGCCCCGGCCCTGTCTCCTGAGAGTGGATCTGGGTTCAGCGCTTGGCTGGCACAGCCGGACTTGGTACTCAGCAGCACCACTCACAGGAGACAGGGCCAGGCTCCATGCTTGGGTGGCATGGCCCAGGCTGTACTACTTGCACGGGATGGGGGCCACACCAGCCGAGCCTGTCCCTGTCCCCTGTGATTAGTGCTGTGGCATGTGTCCACCCCTCAGGTGCCTGGCCTGCATAAATCAACCCCATATTTCTGATCCAAAAAGTTAGGTGAAATTATATACTGAATCTACAAAGTTCCTAAATTTTTGGATCAGAAAAATGGGTCGACTTATACACCAAATGGACCTATACACTGTGAAATACAGTATGTCTGTAGGGCTTTTAATGAGGTTGCTCCTAGGTGTGCATTACAATCACTGTCCTCCTCTTTTGCTAAGGTAAAATTCCTGCACTAGAAGTGTGTTCAAAAAGCACCTGAGCCTCTCACATCCTGAGAAATACAAAAATTAAAGTTTCTTGCTAGCATTATAGCTAGCTGTAATTAATTTGTAAAATGCTCCTTTTGGGAAGCATGTCCTTTTCATGGGGCTGTCAGGTGGAATACAGTATAGATTAAGGTAGAAACAACAAGCTGTTGTTTCTGGTCAGAGCTTCGGTGCGGGAATGGGAGTGCTCCTCATCCTGGTAGCATATTGCTCAACCTGCATGGAACTTTTTCCTATGAGTGTAAAACCATGCATGGAGGGAGGGGGCAGCTGTAACCCCCGCTTACAATGACTTCACTGGCAGTCTGTGGGGGTGAGCGTGTGGGTTATGTAATCCTGTGTGGTGCCCTTGCCATTCCCAATGAAATGATCTCACAAAAGCTGCCAGGCCCCTGCTGAACAATTCTGTGCTGCGCATACTGCAAGTTCAAAATTTCCTAAGGCAAAAATAGCTTGCCATACAGGACACTTAGCATGTATTTTACCTGAGATCATAGTGAGCATGATCATGCTATATTAAAAGTTAAGTGTTCTGAGCAGCTGCACAGTCACTCTTACTATCATCTCAGCGCACTCCGGACATGCTATGATACGAGTGCTCTTGACATGTGTTTTACTGCTTGAACAAGTGGATGCTCACATTTAAAGTTCAGTTAACACATCCTAAGTGTAATGTGTGACATGGCCCTACGTATGTTCCAGGACCCAAGCATGGCCCTGCACAGTGCTGCACTGTGCTATGTGGAATTACCAGCTCCTTCAGAGCTTGCATATTTACCCCTGCCTGGTATTGCACTGAGCTATGTATTCATACCCTTGGTAATGGAATCTAAGATTTTTAGTAGCAAATGTAGTGCCTCCATATGCATTGCCTTACAGGGGCTGATTTTCAGAGGGGAGACCAGGTGTTCAGTCATTTGGGGGCTTTTCTGTGTCTCAAATAGGGTGAAATAATCAGTCCTTTGGGAATACATTGGACTGCGTTAATAGAGAATGGACTGGTCCCTCCCTCCTTTGAGACCAAGTGAGGGGAAGTGCTAGATGACAAGTACTTAGTGATTCTTAGTAGCTTAGCTAAGCATGCACTGTCAAAGAAATATAATCCACCACACATATGGAATTTGGTGTGTAAATAAGATAGAATAATCTCAGCTCATCATTTTGTTTGTTTGTACAGTGACTGACTGCAACCACATTACAACGGAGAGAGCTTGGCAAACATGAAGGGACTTGGGTGGAAGGAGAACTTTTCTTGTTCTGACAGTCTCTTTTCAGCTGTGTTTGGTGTGTCCATGTTACATCACAAAGCAAACATTCTTGCTGTGAACTCATGTCAGCTTCTCTGTTCAGAGCTGTGGTATGTTCTTTCAAGTAAGATACTTCTTATGTCAGAAGAAACAGTTCAGTTTTTCAGACCATTATGAGTTTGACACAGTTAATCATACAAAGTAGATGTTAAATCTACAGTCTCAAGTTCAACACAACAACATAGAACAATGGAAACGCAGAACAGGTATTTGCACTTCAGTCATTTTTTTTAAATTATCCCAGGGATGGGCAGGCTAAACGCATCGATACTGTATTTTAAAGCTTGTATAGGACAAACTGGCTAGACTGTCTAGATCAGTCCTAGGCCAAACATTATAGATGATGGTCCCATTGTCCACAGCATGGCCAAGAGGTTTTTGCATGTTGTTGTGGTAGGAAATGTTGTACAGGATAGAAGAGATGAAGATAAGCCTTGAGGACTCTGTAAGATGAAGCAGGGAGGCAATATGCTACGATGAAGCAGCTGGGAAGAAGAGCAGTCAAGGAGGGCATGACATGACAAATGCCCACTGAAAAGGAGAAGGTGTTAATTTAAACCCACTTCCTATGACAGACTGGAAAAAATTAATAGGAAGGGTGTACATGGGCCAGCAGAAGGCAGGAGTGCTTGCATATATTCAGGAGACTAAGCGGTCTCAGAAGATGACGTGAAGAGAGACTGCAATGCAGGGTAAGAGGCCACAGCACTGAAGGAAGTGCAGTCTCTGCGGAACACTTATCACCAGGGATTCTGGTTTTCTCCAATGAGAAAAATCCCAAATCCATGTTTTTCCGTGATTAAAATGAAACATTACTGTATATGTATATGTATCAGTTGAACATAACATTTTACCGATACATTTACAATAGGCAATTTGGAAGCCTGCCAGTGCCTCAATCACTATACTGTAATAAAATTAATTCTAAATACTTACGTAATTTGGTGATCAATTTTGGTGTTTTTAATAATGGAAAATAAGAGCTCCCCCTGCTCCCTTTGCTCACCAGAATGCAGGTCCAGCTGTGGCTGTCCCCCCTCCCTCCCTCCCTGCTACTTCGTGGCACTGAGCAGCCCTGATGTGCCCTTGCCTATGCCCTTGTCCCTCAATCCCATGTTACAGCTCCCTACCCCCCAGCCCTGCCAGTGCCTCTTACTCATGACCAGAAGTCCCTTGCCCCTGCCAGCCTTACTGCTGCCCCTCACCACAACCGACAGCCCCAAGATGACTTTAAATTTAAGATGACCCCTTCCGCCCAATAATTATATTCTGTACATGGAAAATAATACATTTGTTATAACGTTCCATGTATAAAATCTAGTTAATGGAAGGTCATCTTAAAACCATACCCCCTACTGGTATGGTGAAGAAAGTAGGCTCTGGCCCTCTTGCCTCAGGCCACCTCAGTCACCCTCTCTGGGTCAGGCTTGGGCCCTCTTGGCCTCAGCCTGCCTCGGTCTCCCTTTATCTTGTACTCCACTCTCTGGCAGCACTCAAACCTAGCATGCTCCTCAGGCACCCCTGCATGGCCTCCTGACCACCCCTACAGCCACTAACTGGTCCTCCAGTATAAAACTAAAACAAAAATGCAAGCAACTACTTCAGCTAAAAGACTCAAAGCTCTCCCCAACGTCACTACACAGTTGCTAAAGCCCTCTCCCCACTCAATTTCCTAGACCCTGGAAGTATCTGATTGGCCCTGCAGCTTCTGACCCTTGCTGGCCCTGGCCCCTCTCTCATGGACACAAGTTTATATCCCTTAGGCTCCTCCTCTGCCAGTCAGGTGTTCCCCTGATGGGCCACAGGTTTGTCCTCTCAGCCTCTAGAGCAGCCTATTGCTGTTTCTCTGGCCAATCTGCACTAGTTCCCTTCCTACATATCCATTGCTCTGCACTATTGTCCTATTGCTAGGCAGCTAGCCATGCAATAGGCATTTGCAACCTATTGGTCCCTGGTTGCCTACTCCCCTGCAGCTAGCCCAAGTTCAGCTGCCTTCACCTGCCTGGGGAGATACCTATTTTGGTTTCTCTCTTAATGTGACAGGAGCCCCTGACTCCCTGTTCATAAAATCATAGAATCATAGAATCATAGAAGTAGGGTCGGAAGGGACCTTGTAGATCTTCAAGTCTGACCCCCTGCCTGGGCAGGAGGAAAACTGGGCTCAAATGACCCTAGCCAGGTAGGCATCGAGCGGCTTCTTAAAGACCCCCAGGGTAGGAGCCAGCACCACTCCCCTTGGAAGTCGGTTCCAGATCCTAGCCGCCCTAACTGTGAAGTAGTTCCTACGGATGTCTAATCTAAACCTACTCTCCAACAACTTGTGGCTGTTATTCCTTGTTATCCCGGGGGGCGCTAGGGGAAACAAGGTCTCCCCCAAACCCTTCTGGTCCCCCCTAGTGAGTTTATAGACAGTCACCAGGTCCTCCCTCAGCCTTCTCTTGTGAAGGCTGAACAGGTTCAGGTCCTGTAGCCTCTCGTTGTAGGGTCTGCCCTGCTGTCCCCAGATCATGCGGGTAGCCCTCCTCTGGACCCTCTCAATGTTGTCCCTCTTGAAGTGCGGTGCCCAGAACTGGACACAGTACTCCAGCTGTGGCCTGACCAGTGTCACATAGAGGGGGAGGATCACCTTCTTGGCTCTACTTGAGATGCACCTGTGGATGCACGATAAGGTCCGGTTAGCCCTGCCGACCGTGACCTCACATTGTCGGCCCACATTCATCTTGGAGTCAATAATGACTCCGAGATCCCTTTCTGCCTCCGTGCTCTCAAGAAGGGAGTTTCCCATCTTTCACAGATTTCATAGACATTAGGGCTGGAAGAGACCTCGGAAGAGCATCGAGTCCAGCCCCCTGCCCAAAGGGCAGGAAGTCAGCTGGGGTCATAGGATCCCAGCAAGATAAGCATCCAGTTTGCTCTTGAAGGTGTTCAATGTAGGCGCTTGAACCACCTCCGGTGGCAGGCTGTTCCAGACCTGGGGGGCTCGGACAGTAAAGAAATTCTTCCTTATGTTCAGCTTGAAATGGTCTTGCAGTAGTTTATGACCTTTCGACCTAGTCGTCATCCCTTGGGGCGCTCTGGTGAACAAACATTCCCCCAGATACTGGTGGTCACCCCTGATAAACTTATAGGTGGCCATCAGATCACCCCTGAGCCTGCGCTTTTGCAAGCTAAAGAGCCCCAGGGCTCTCAGCCTGTCATCGTAGGGTCTGCTTCTCTGACCTCTGATCATGTGTGTGGCTCTTCTCTGGACTCTCTCAAGCTTCTCCACATCCTTTTTGAATTGTGGAGCCCAAAACTGGACACAGTACTCCAGCTGCGGCCTCACTAAGGCCGAGTACAAGGGGAGAATGACGTCCCAGGATTTGCTTGAGAAGCATCTATGGATGCAAGCCAGCGTTTTGGTCGCTTTACTAGCTGCAGCATCGCACTGCAGGCTCATGTTCATCTTGTGGTCAATGATGACTCCCAAGTCTCTTTCTTGCATAGTGCTAGCCAACATAGCACTGCCGAGCCTATAAGGATTCTGTGGGTTTTTCTTCCCAAGGTGGAGAACCTTGCATTTATCGGCGTTGAACACCATCAGATTCTCATCTGCCCACTTGCTGAGCCTGTCCAGGTCAGCCTGGATCACCCGCCTGTCTTCTGGTGTGGATGCTTTGCCCCAAAGTTTGGTGTCATCGGCAAACTTGGCCAGTCCGCTTCTGACTCCAGTGTCCACATCATTAATGAAGATGTTGAACAGTATGGGTCCAAGGACAGAGCCTTGGGGGACCCCACTGGTCACAGGACACCATGATGAGTGACTTCCATCAATTACTACCCTCTGGGTCCGACCCCGGAGCCAAGTTTCCAGCCAGTGGATCGTGGGGGACCCAAGGTGACAATTGGCCAGTTTCTCCAAGAGGTGATCATGGGAAACCAGATCGAAGGCTTTTTTGAAGTCAAGATATATGACATCAATCTCTTCTCCCTTGTCCAGGTGATAGGTCACCTGGTCGTAGAAGGAAATGAGATTGGTCAAGCAAGACCTACCCGCAACAAACCCGTGCTGGCTATCCCTTAAGATATTGGCGTCGGCCAGTCCATTAAGGATGGACCCTCTTTAATAAGCTTTTCTAAGATCTTCCCCAGGATAGAAGGCAGGCTACGATCTCTACATGATCCCTCCTGTACAGGGTATAGCCATCTATACCCGTGGTCCAGTCATGGGTGGAGTCCCACCAGCTCTCCGTTATCCCTATGACATCATAATTATTTGCATTGAGCAGGAGGATGAGTTCCTCCTGCTTATTCCCCAAGCTCCTGGCATTTGTGTACAGGCAAGCAAGTGCCCCCTGGGGGGCTCCTTCCTTGCCCACAGATTTTACCAGGGCTGGGGCAGGGGTGGGCTCCCTTAAGTGCCTTGAACTGCTGGCTTTGCAAGGATTGCTCAGTGGGCCAGCAGTGGCAGTAGTCCCCCCATCCCCCAGCGGGCTTAGTTTAAAGCCCGGTGGAGCAGGTCAGCCAGTCTGGCTGAGAAGAGCCTCCTCCCTAGGGGAGAGAGATGGAGGCCATCTCTTCCCAGCAGCTCGCTGCCTCTCTCGCCAAAGAGTGGGCTGTGGTCATGAAAGCCAAAGCCTTCCTGACAACACCAGAGCCGCAGTCTTTGGTTGACCACGTGGATCCTCCTCTCCCTCCTCGGCCCATAGCCTGAGACTGGGAGGATCGATGAGAACACCACCTGTGCCCCCAGACCCTTTAGCCCCGCTCCCAAATCCCTGTAGCGCCTCATGACCCGGCTGGGAGTGCTCCGAGCCGTGTCATTGGTGCCCACATGAATTAGGAGCATGGGATAGTGGTCTGTGGGTTTGAGGAGCTCTGGGATCCTCTCCGCAATGTCCCGGATGTGGGCCATCTTATAAGTGTGCTGCTGGTTACTACTGCCCAAGTGCAGCACCCTGCACTTGTCCGTATTGAAACGCATCCTGTTTTTGTTAGCCCACCCCTGCAACCTATCCAGGTTTTGCTGCAGTCTTTCCCTCCCTACTAGCATGCCCACCTCACCCCAAATTTTGGTATCATCAGCAAATTTAAACAGGTTGCTTTTCACCCCGTCGTCCAAATCGCTGATAAAGAAATTGAACAGTGCAGGCCCAAGGACCGAGCCCTGGGGGACTCCGCTGCCCACTTCCCCCCAGGTCGAATATGACCCATCCACCACCACCCTCTGAGTACAACCCTTCAGCCAATTTGCAATCCATCTGACCATGTAGGCATCGATGCCACAGTCGCCTAGTTTTTTAATGAGGATGGGGTGGTTGACAGTGTCAAAGGCCTTGCTGAAGTCTGGAAAGACTACATCCACAGTGACACCTGCATCCAATGCTTTTGTGACCTGATCGTAAAAGGCAATCAGGTTGGTCTGACATGACCTCCCCTAATGAAACCGTGCTGGTTGCCCTTGAGCATCATCCCTGATGCCGGCCCATCACAGATGTGCTCCTTGATGATCTTCTCAAAGAGTTTCCCCAGGATTGAGGTAAGACTGACGGGCCTATTATACTAACCCTGACCATGCCTGCTCACCCTGCCACCTGCCCCTGCTGCCTGCTACTGCCCTTTGCCCCTGTGCCTGCCCCGCACTTGCTGCCTCTCCCACCCCCTGCTTTACCCTGCAGCTTTCCCTACCTGGCTCCCATGCCTATGTCTGCACCCCCACTCCCTGCACCCCGACATCTTCTGTTGCAGTCTGCTCCACTCTGCGGTGCTCAGCAGCAGCAGCACAGCCCAGTCAGGGAGATGTAACAGGAACTCCCAGCTGGGCAGCGTCAGGGCTGGAGGGCCTGGAGCTTAAACAAAAGGTAAGGGGGGTGAGGCAACTGAGTGGGCTGGGTTGCAAGTCCCCCCCCCCCCAATGTCACCCTCATGCTTCTTTAGGCCTAGGGTGCCCACCTGTTCCTAACTGGGTGAGACAGTCCCAGAATGGGAACATCAAGACCCGATCCCAAGTTGCATGACTCCAGGACAGCATTTGTCCTGAATTCACAGTATCATGCAGGGATTTGAGTTTTCCACTCACTGAAGAAAACAGCAGGAAATGGCGGGTTTCACCTTGCAGGCTGGCAGCATGTCAGCCTGCAAGGGGCTTCTTGGGGCTTCTGGGAGCAGAACACATGGGGCAGCACATGCATGTGCGCACCTGATGCATGTGGTTGGGAACATAGCCAGGCAGTGTGGAGAGCAGCTCCCTTCAGATAAGTCTTGGGGGGGGGGAGGACTTATTGAGGCCCCCATGGTGAAGGAGAGAGTGGGGCAGGGGCTGGAGGTGCTGACCAGCCAGGGTGGTGCATGGGGCCCAGGGCTGGGGTGTGGAGTGGGATGGAGCCATGGGTGGCTCATTTTGGGATGGCTCCCACTGCTGCATGCACTCCCAGGGTGGGTAGTGAGGGAGGCACATGTCCCCCCCCCGATTTGTGCATGGGGCAGGGGCAGATGCGGCTGTGGGCTGCCCACTGTGGGCTCAGGGCTCCCCACCCTGCTGTCCTCCCCATAGGAGCCCCGTGCTGGCTGTGCTGCCATGGTGAGGTACCCCCTGCTCATCCGGCAGCAGTAGGGGTGGCAGCAGCAGTGATGTGGAGTTGTGCCTACTGCTGCTGCTGGGGATGCAGGGGGTCCACAGCTGGTGCAGGGCTCCTGGGGGAAAGGCAGTAGGGCAGGGAACCCACATGTGCCCCAGCTCCACTGGGCTCTGCTTCGGCCATGCCACTGGTGTTGGGGTAGGGGAGAGGAGTCAGGCATGTGTAACGCCTTTCCATTTTGTAAAGGTGGTCATCCTACCTAGGCCACTTGCCCCCCCCACCTTACCCCCTCCCCAAACCATTCTAGCCTGGGGAAGGTGGTGGCTCAGCTCCAGTTTCAGCCCAGAGTCCAAGGCAAAGGCAGAGCTAAGCCATTGTCTGCCCTGGATTGGTACTTGAATCCAAGACAAGTCTTTCCCCACCCATGCTGATTGGAGGAAAAAAGCCTAGTCTTGGATTTGAGTAAATACGATACATGGGGATGGAGAAATGGGTAGGCATGGAATCCAACCTCCAGGAATCACAGGCAACCATACAAAGTCTATTTGTGCAAAAGAAACCTGCCCTGAATGGCATACCCATTTCCGGTCTTGGTTCCTGCATGTCAGGATAAAAGCACATTTCTTAGGAAACCCAGCACTCAGACTTCCCTGTCTCCTCAGCCATTTATTCATTAGTACTGCTTACGATGTCATAACACCTAGAAGCCCCAGTCACAGAATGTGGCAACTCTGTGCATACACAGAATAGTTGGTGATTCCTGTCACACTGAACTTTGTGCAGCAAGGCAGCCAGACAGGGTAGTACCAGACAATGATGAGGTGCTGCTGGGTGTTGCAGCAACCACCCTTGTTATACAAATAGACTTTTGCCTATTGCTTTTAATTTTATGTATTTTCTTGAGTTCTGCATTGCCTTAAGAAACTCTATTTTGTATTGCTCTTTAGCTTGACATACGCGCTCAACCTTTTACTCTTTTGTATGCTGTATGAGTGAGAGTGTGTTTGTGGAAAAGGAAAACATCAGCTGGTGACTGGCTGAAGAAAGCAGACAGATAAAGGACCAATCAAGAAGAATCTGCCCAAGAACAGCAAGAGACCAATGGCAATTGACCTTCAAGAAAGAACACAGTGATAATCCAGCAAAAGCCCAAAGGACTGGGTGAATTGACAAGGCTATAACTGATGGGGCGAGACATATCCATTTTGGGTCTTGTTCTGCATGTCATCCTGGAGCATCGGTTCATCTGATGAGATGGACCGGCAGGACCCCGGCTCCTACTCGTGATCAAATTGGCTGGCCACTAAGTTGATCCAAGCACCGATAAGACTGGTAATGCATATTAGCACAGAACAGAAATTGGGGTATGAATGTGGGGTGTGTGTGCTTAATCAATAAATGCAGCATCTTGCCTTATCCTCCCTCGTAAGGTCTCACTCATGATTTGAGCAATTGGCAATTTGTGTAACACCCTGAGGTCAAGCTTTTGATAGCCAGTATGAATCCATGTGGCATTTCAGGTTGCATGGGAGTCAGTCCAGCACCTTTCCAAATCACAACATACCTGGAAGCTACTCTAAATAACTGGGAGAAAATGTTGCACACAAAGCTCAGGCTGGAGCTGGAGAAGGTCCTTCCCTGTACCTTGAATACATGCTGTAAACCTAGTAGCAGGTAGGTGACTGCTAGTTGTGTAGTTCAGATCCCCCCCCCACCCCCTCCCAATGCAACACTCCAAACCAGAATTTACCCGCTACCTTGCTCTCTGTCCCCTAATGTAACTAAAAGTAGAATTAACAGATGATGTGCCTTGACCCACTGCTAATGATTTAGTGCAGCAGAACTCGAGCTGTACTTTCCTTAACACATCAGTATTGCCCATCCCAAGCATTCAAAATCAAATAAATGACATGAGACTAGTTTAAAAACCAAGTATTCTTTTAAACCCAGACATTTGGCATTCTTTTCCTTTATCTTCTGCTCCTTGAAGGCAGGTACCTTTACAAGCATTTCTCCACAACCAGGCATGCTAGAAATATCCTTTTAAATGATTCTCATGTAGTCACTTGACTCCAGAACTTTAAGACCAAATATGATTAAAACTGCATCTTCCTAAATGGTCTTGTGAATAAAGTACCTGAAGCAGATTGCAAACCAAAAAGAGAGAATCTGGCAGACAAACTACCTTTTACCTGGTCCATGGTTTTTCCAGTCTCCTGTTGAAGCATATGAGGGTTTAGCTGCTGCCTGCAATGGAAGCAGGAAATGGCTTATAAATCCTTGGCGACCCTGTCTTCTTTAACTATCAGTATTGGGTCCTGTTCTCAGGGTCAGAGTCATAGTGGAAGGCACCTTATAGCAAAATGGGTGAATGGGTGGGGGAAGCAGTATTGTCAACCTCCCCCCCTGAGCTCCATGTCAAAAATCATGAGACAAAACTCTTAGAAATCAAGAGATTTTGAATATAAACCGTGAGATGCTATTTTTTCCCGGGGCAAAGGTAGCAGGGTACAGAGCCCTAGCCCACAGTGGGCAGCCCACCTCTTCCCCGTGCACAAATCCAGGAGGCACATGTTCCCCATGCCTCCTCTGGCCCCAGGGTCTCATTTACCCCAGCCCCTGCCCCACTCCCTCCCTCATCATGAGGGCCTCAATCTGCACCCCCCTCTCACCCCTTCCCTACCCCTTCCCCTCCACAGACTTACTAGCTTGACGTTCTCTACACATACCAGAAGAAAAAATCCCGAGATTTGATCTCTCTATCAGGAGATCATGAGTCAGAGTTAATTTGACATGGAAATCAGGAATTTCATGATTTTTTCATGAGAGTTGGCATTACTGGGGAAGGGGAGTCTACATGGGCACACAGACAACCATGTCAGCCATGCTCCTTCATTCCACTTCAGCTCATGAAGCCACGGCCATGCACTGTGCAGTATTCCACGGAGACAGGCCTGGCAAGCACTGCTCCTCTGCCCTGTTGGTAAGCCATTCAGGTCTGACTTCCCTTTAAGAGCCCTGCCATTCAAGGGGCTCATGCTGCATCTACGCACAGGCTAAGCTTTTCTCTAGGGAGGAGCCAGCTGGGGAGAATAAGGAAGCTGACACCTCTACAGTAGCTGGAGGAAGCAATTTTCTCACCACACCCTTCATGGAGCCATTATAGCTCACTGCAAGTCTCCCTCCAGGCCTAGTCCTGGCTTCTCTGCTCCCATGTGCCTTACTCTGGGCTTTTCTGTGCCCTCTTCATGACAGCTATGCTCAGAAATCCATGTCTGCACTTCAACTTTTCCTCTCAACTGTGTCAGATGCTGTAAGCAAATGCTGCCTGGGAAAGAGATTCCCAAAGGGGAGGAGGGCCCTCCCCTCTGTGGCAGGCTGTGGAGGAGAAGCCCTGATGGAAAGGGGGTGCCTGGGTTGAGGCCTGGCCAGGTGTGTAATTTAAGCAGGGTTAAAGGGTTTTCATAGATTGTATGGGGCTGGAAGGGACCTTGCAGATTCACAGATTCATAGACTGTAAAGCTGGAAGGGACCACAATGGATCATCGTGTCCGACCTCCTGCCCCTGGCAGGAAAGAGGACTGAGGTCAGATGACCACAGCCACGTGACTATCTAGCCTCTTCTTGAAGACCTCCAAGCTAGGTGATAGCACCACCTCTCTTGGTAGCCCATTCCAGATCCTGGCCACCCTTACTGTGAAAAATGTCTTCCTAATATCTAACCTAAATCCACTCTCAACTAGTTTACACCCATTATTCCTAGTCACTCCCTGGTGTGCCTTAGTAAACAGCGCTTCCCCTATTCCCCGTTGACCTCCCCTAATAAATGTATAGGCGGCCACAAGATCTCCCCTCAGCTGTCTCTTGTGAAGGCTGAAGAGATTCAGCTCTCTCAACCTCCCCCTGTAGGGTCTATCACTAATCATGTGAGTGGCCCTCCTCTGGACCCTCTTGAGATTCCCCGTGTCCCTCTTGAAGTGTGGCACCCAAAACTGGACACAGTACTCCAACTGCGTCCTGACCAGTGCTGCATAGAGGGGGAGCATCACCTCTGTTCCTGCTAATGCACCTGCTAATGCACCTGCTAATGCATGGCAAGGTGTGATTGGCCTTGTTGATGGCCTCGTTACACTGCCGGCTCATGTTCATCTTGGAGTCAATTATGTCTCCAAGATCCCTCTCTGCCTCCGAGCTGCTGAGAAGGACACTCCCCAACCTATAGGTGTTCTGGGGATTCCACCTTCCCAGGTGGAGTACTTTACATTTATCTTTAGTAAATTGCATCCTATTTCTCTCTGCCCATTGGTCCAACCTGTCCAGGCCGGCCTGAATCTGCTCCCTGCCCTCTGGTGTACTAACCTTGCCCCATAACTTGGTATCATCAGCGAACTTGGAGAGGGTGCTCTCCACACCCTCATCCAAATCGCTGATGAAGATATTAAATAATATCGGGCCAAGGACCAAACCCTGCGGGACCCCACTGCCCACCTCCCTCCAGGCTGAGAAGGAACCATCCACCACCACTCTCTGGGTGCGGTCCCTAAGCCAGTTGGCCACCCACCTGACCGTGTAGGCATCCACTCCACAGTCTGCTAGCTTCCCAATGAGGATAGGGTGCGAAACTGTGTCAAAGGCCTTCTTAAAGTCCAGGAAGATGACTTCAGCCTTGGCTCCCTCATCCAGGCAGTGTGTGACCTGGTCATAGAAGGCTACAAGGTTTGTCAGGCAGGATCTACCTGTGACAAACCCGTGCTGGTTTCCCCTCAGCATCGTTTCCCCTGCTGGGCCTGCACAAATGTGTTCTTTGATTATTTTCTCTAGCATTTTCCCAGGAATAGAGGTAAGACTGACTGGTCTAAAGTTACCCAGCTCATCCCTTCTCCCTTTCTTGAAAATGGGCACCACATTGGCCCTTCTCTAGTCCTCAGGGACCTGGCTGGAGCACCACAAGTGCTCGAACAGCTGTGCCAGCGGCTCAGCTATGACACTGGACAATTCTTTCAGCAGCCGTGGATGGAGGTCATCCGGGCCTGCTGACTTGTACCCATCCAGCTCCTCCAGGAGCGCCTTAACTATTTCAGAATTAACCGTAAGCAGACTGGTGCCATGTGGACATCCGTCAATGATTGAGGTGGGGGAATTGGCTTGGTCGGTACATAGAAATACTGAAGCGAAGAACTCATTCAAGAGCTCTGTTTTTTTCCCCGCGTCAACCACCAACTGTCCTGATTTGTCCTGCAGGGGCCCTATGTTGCTCTGAGCTTTCCTTTTGACCACTATATACCTGAAGAAGGACTTTTTATTGTCCTTGATTGTTGAAGCCAGCCTGAGCTCAAGCCCTGCCTTGGCCTGTCTAACTAATTCCCTGCAATAGCGTGCCAGGGAGTTATATTCCTCCTTGGAGGCTGCTCCCTGCTTCCATTGCCTATACATCTCTTTCTTTGCCCCCAGATTCTCCTGGAATTCCCTGTTCGGCCAAGGGGGCTTTTTTGCCCCCTTACCTCCCTTCCAACATAATGGGATTGATTCCTTTTGAGCCCCAAGGATCACTCCCTTGAGATACCTCCAACCCTCCTGGACCCCCATTTGCTCTATGTTCTTGAGTTGCATCCCCTCACTAATTAGCCTTCTAAGCTTGCTAAAGTTGGCCCTTCTGAAGTCCAACACCTTAGCCCCACTAGTTACTTTACCCACCCTTTGCTGAATAGTGAACTCGACCAAGTGATGGTCACTATCTCCCAGGCTACCATGAACTCGCATGTTCCCCACGAGATCATCCCCTATTGCTAAGACCAGGTCAAGCAAGGCACTACCCCTGGTGAGACTAGACACCACCTGGGTTAGGTGGAGGTCCTGCACACAGTGTAAGAACCTCCATGAGCGGCTTGTTTTGGCTGTCTGCTCCTCCCAGCAGATATCTGGGTAGTTTAGATCTCCCATGACCACCACCTCCCTCGCTTGTGTGGCGTCTGCTAGCTGCCCGGAGAATACATCGTCTAGCTCTTGATCCTGATGAGGAGGCCTGTAGTAGTCCCTCACAACCAAGTCCTTTTCACCTGGTCCCCCCTGGATCCTGACCCACAATGCCTTGGTGTTCCCCTCCTCCACCCCTGCCTTGATGGTGGACGACATATATTGCTCCTTAACATAGAGTGCTACCCCCACCACCTTTTTTCCCCACGCTGTCATGCCTATACAACCTATACCCCTGACTAGGTCGTACTGGGTGCTAGCAAGCAAGAGTGTGAGCTCCTCTTGCTTGTTCCCCATACTCCTGGCGTTTGTATAAAGACATTTTAGTCCCCCAAAGGGGGCTCTTGGTGCCCCTGTGCCTTGATGGCATGTGTTCCCTTTATTACTTACCTGGTGTGGTCTGGTGCCTTGTTTATGGCTTACCGACCCCTTAATACTTACCTGGTGCGATCTGGCATCTTGTTTGTGGTTTACCAACCCTGGGCTCTCTTTGACCACCGGTTCCCCGACCCCCGTCGAGTCTAGTTTAAAGCTCTTTGGAGAAGATCAGCCAACCTGTGAGTGAACAGATACTTACCTCTGGGAGAGAGATGAAGATTGTCATCTCCCAGGAAGCCTCCTCCCTGGAAGTGCTGGTCATGGCTGTAGAATCCAAAGCTCTCCTGAAGACACCAACTCTGGAGCCGCCGGTTGACTTCCTTGATGTGGGCACCCTGGCGTCTCTGGCTGCTGCCAACCGGAAGGATGGAAGAGAATACAACCTGTGCTCCAGTCTTCTTGAGGCTGTCTCCCAGTTCATGGAAGTCTTTCATGATATGGTCAGGGCTCATCCTAGCCACATTGTTGGTTCCCACATGGACGAGGACCATGGGGTAGTAGTCAGAGGGCTTGATGAGAGCAGGAATCGCCTCAGTGATGTCCCTGATCTTAGCTCCAGCCATGCAGGAGACTTCTCTTACCATAGGATCCAGTCGACAGATCGGCCCCTCTTTGCCTCTCAGGATCGAGTTGCCCACCACAATCACTTGGCGTTTCTTCTTCTGCCTGGGCAGTGATCCCCCAGCCTGCCTGGTAGGGGCTACAGGGATCACCTCCTCTGCAAGAAAATGCTCCTCCTCTGTCTCCTTCACGGTTGTCAGGGCCCCATATCTGTGCCCCACACGCAATGGGGAAGCAGACACCAGGCCCTGCCGCCTGGATCCAGAGGTGACTGTCCTCCACTCCCCTGCTGCAGACTCCTTGCGTGGAGTTTCACTCGTGGGCATCTGGAGCTGTAAGGAATGGAAATACCCGTCAATCACAGCCTCATCATCCCTGATCCCCCTTAGCCTGCTCACTGCCCCCTGGAGTTCCCTCACTTGCTCCTCCAAGCCCCTAAGGTGGACACATGAGGGACAGGTGAGGGGGCTCCCTACCTCCCCTGATGGCAGGGTCACTGCCAGGCCAACCCTGCAGGCAGGGGGCAGGGCTCCATCTGAGTGGACACCTCAGAGGAACCACGGGTGGGCAGCGCCATCTGAGCTGCAGCTGCAACCCGTGCTCTTACCTTAGCTGCTATTATCTTAGCTGCTGAGCTTCGAGTCATCATCGCTCTCTTGTTAGATGCTCCTTCTGGTCGCTTACTCTTTGTGTGCCTGCCTCGCGCGAACGCCTGCGCAAACGCAGGTGCATCCTTACAGAGAGTGCCTGTTTGCGCGCTCTGTTCGTGCGAGCGGCTTGGGAGCGTGGCTCCCTGCTGGTTTGCTTAAGAGGGCTCTGGGGGGCTCCCCCTTCGAACCCTCTGCAGCTGTGCCGGCCCTCCGCCCCACTTACCTGAAGGGTCTTCCGCTGCCTCTGGCTCCTCCTCCGCTAAGGTGAGTCCAGGGGGCACACGTGCGCTGAGACTTTCCTTTAAACTTCCTTTATTCCCATTGCCTTCATCAGGGGTTTACATGAGTCTCTGAAGCCCTGATTCAGTGTTCAAATTTAGAAAAGCACATAATCAAAATGCTTAAATTTAAGCCATGCATGTGTGTCACCAAAATCAAAAGTAAGCACTTGTTTCACTGTGTCTGAATTGGGGCTGTAGGGATCAAAAACTAACACAATTTTTTTCTAGAACATCTCTCCATGAGGAGCTTGCTAGCTTGAATTTAATGCTGCTTCAGTGCTTGGTTATGCAGAGAGATTTCAAACGGTTTGGCTTCTGGTTTATGTTTCCCTGAGGCCCTGGAAAAACACAAAAATCCTAGAAGAACTGATCATAACGTTTTATATTTCTTCATGAAAAACAGATAAAAACACTTCACATAATATTAGTGTAGGGATTACAATCACCAGAGCTGCCATTGTCTGCAAAGCTAAACACCACAAATTCATTACGCTGACAGGCCATTTACTGTCGCAGAGATTCATTTATCTTAAAACTATCTTCTTCATCTGCAGGAACAATCTTCCTGTTACATTTACATCTCCTGGATAAGCTCTGGGTTCACAAGGAACCGAAGCCCCTGGGTTAGGCAGAACAAAGAGAAAATTAAAGCCCTCTGATGAGGTCAGGCCAGGGGCAGATCTGGGGTGTTGGTGTTGTGGTCACATATCCCTTCCACCACTGCTGCCACTGTCCCCACTGATCTGGGTGCAGAAGTCCCAGAGCCGCTTCTGCCCTGATTCAGGCGCAGACTGCAGTTGTGTGCTGTGCCAGGCAGGGAACAGTAGCAGCAGAGCACAGGTTTCTCCGTCTAGTACCTGCTTCCTGCCCACCCCGCCCCTGCAGGTATCCCCCACCAGATGGGAACAGGTGCTGGAAGAAGGAACCTGCATGTCACCACCACTGTCCCTGGCAGATGTAGGCATGAGGGAAGCCCTAGAGCCACTCCTAATTTGCTTCTGTCCTGCACTGCCTGATTGACAGGCAAATTACAATTCAAAATGCCCCTACAAAGGCAACTCCAGGCCTCTCCCTTTTGTGTGGGAGCTCCTTGCCCTGGTCTAGGTTTATCATCTGCTGTTGTGTGTCCTCTCCTTTTTCCCCCTATTTGCTCAGTGCTTCCCCACAGCAGTGGCTAGGGTCTTGTAGTACTATCACGGGGCCCTGAGTCCAGGAGCTATCATCCAGTTCCATTCCTGAGACAGCTACTTTACCTCCTGTTGGGGAGATCAAGTACAACCCAAATTTCCAAGCTACAAACAAGACGCTGTGCTACAATAATGGCATTTACTGGGATAAAGGCCACCCAGCTAGAGGTGCTCTACCTTCCTGGCCCAAAGGATGAAGCAGTCCCTCTGTCCCCAATCCAGCCCACCCAGCCCAGAGCACCCCCAAAGATACTCAGCACTTCCCTTCCCAGTCTGCCTAGCGTCTGTACCCCAAAGCTGCTCTGCTCATCTCCCTCTCCAATCTCTTGACATGGTTCCTCTGTTTTCCCTACACCTCATACTTCAGCTTCATCTGCAACTCTTCCAGCTGAAGCTTCTTGTCTCTCAGTATCAGTCTCTGCTGCTTCAGTACAATATCAGGATGGTGATGAAGCCTGGCTTCTACTCCAGGTGCTGCACTCACCAATAGCACTGCCCTCCCGTGCTGAGAAGTCAGGCTGTTTTCTTGGTATTGGTCCTGTAACCAATACCAGGGTCCTGACCCTGATCATTCTGTACCAGCAGTCTGATTAGTTGGGCCTTCTTTGTCCTTCCAAAGATTAAACTTCTTCCCTGGTACAGTTCTGCAAGTCTCCCCTTAGAGGGGTATTTCTGTGCTGAATCTTTGACTAGGAGTGTCTCTAGCTACAATGGCTCTTCTAAAGCACCACTGGGATTGCATTCTGGGATCCCATGTCTGCCAACACCTGAACTATCAACACGTTATTCAAGTCCTATTGATGCTGAAGATTCCGCTTGTCTTGTCCTGCAATTAAGCAAACCAGGGACCCTATTAACCCTTCTTTCTCTGTGTTAAGTAAATTGAGGCATGCAACATTATAACAACATGAACACACTTACCACAGAAATATTACAATAAACCCCACTGTCACCAAGGAAATAATGTGATGGTTCCATGACTCGCAGGCTTTGCATTGAGCAAGGATGTCTTTCTGGACAATAAGATCTACCTTAACTTGTTTTGCGGAGGATGGCATATATATCTAATATATAAATATCTGAAGCACAAATTACTACCTAGGTTTAAGATTCAATCACTGCCAGTGTTGTGCAGGTCAGCCTAGAAGGCATGATGATCCCTTGTGGCTTTCACATCTGTGGGTGTACATATAATAACCTTATTCATCAGCCAGAGGAGAACAGAAAGTCCAAACAAGATAGGTCTTGAGGTGGTCATTTTAAATGGGATTTGGTGACTTTTGCAGTGAGTTTGGCTAAACCACACTGAAATCCACAGTAGAGAATAGTACAACCAATATAAGCCTCTTTACTCCACTACATTTGTTAAAAGTAGTTATCCAGGTACCTGATATTCTCAGCTGTGGAAATCCAGCCTGTCCTTTTTTATGGCCATTCCTACACTGTGTCTTTCTATTAGAAAATCATTTCCACACATCCTCTTTCAACCATAAATTGTCTGAAGAGGACATTTTGTTGAAAGCTTATGGGCAGAAATTATCAGGAAAGTGCAGGATAGTTTTATGTGTTGCTTTCTGATACAGATTTAGAGATATTTAGACTTCCAGTGAGGACCAGATGAATCAATACAACTATGAGATGGCACAGCATCGTACTAGAGACCACTACAAAATGCAGTGCAATGCAAAATACGGCTGTTAATAGAATGTAAAAAGACACAGGCTGTCCTACGCCCATTGTCAAGATATCAGCAACAAACAAGGAGAATCCCAACAAGCGATCGAATCCACAAGTGGGTTATTTTTTACTTTCAGTATTCAGTCTTCCTCCACTTCCATCACCTTACGAATTACTACTCACTGGAAAAGTTACTCTTGTGCATTCTTTCTTGAAGGAGTATATTTGCTATTGGAAGGATTTCCTGGTTGGAAACTCCCAGATTCAAAACAGGTTAGGATCTGGTGAGCACAGTAGTGTGGGTAGCAGTAGCAGGGAGTAATGTTTACTTTCCATGCTTTGCTAACTGGCCAAAGGGCCCTGGCTAGCAAAAGCTCAGCCAGTACAAGCTTGATCTGGAGTAACAAGGGTGTGTAACCACGTAACCCTCGCCAGGGAGGCTCAGGTCTGCAGCACCTGTGTGAGCCAGTTGGCTGAATGGGACTGTGATTACAGGGGACATTGTATTAAAGTGAGGGTCTGAGCATTGTCCCCACCCTTGCCTTACATCTCCTTTTACTTCAGCTCCTATCCCATCCCCTTGCTTAATAAAAGCTCCTCTGCTCCTCTGGGGCATTCACTGCACCCACAGAGCTTATCTTTCCAAGTGCGGCCAGCTTCTGGGAGCTCATAGCTGAAGGACTGGCCTCTAATGCTATAGAACAGGTTGTGGCAACCTTTCAGAAGTTGTGGGCCAAATTAACGCAGCTTGGTTGGAAGGCATGCTGCTTCTGATCCAGCTGCTACCACCACTTCTCTCTGCTGCTGATTTCCATGGATAAAATGCAGTCCAGATAAAATTGCTTACCAGCCTGCATCCAGCCTGTGGGCCATACGCTTCCCACCCCTGCTGTACGACTTTTACCAGGCTAATCTTTGTTATACTGGGGTCCTAGTTGCCATTGTGACACAAGGCACTAGCAGACTGAGTTGGCTTTGCCGGAACAGCCCACTCCTTCTGGCAGAATGAGGCCAGCTCATGAGAAGGGGACACAATGAGAAAAGAGCTCATCTTGAAGTCCCATTAGCAAGGAAAGAAAATGAATTTCTCCCAGACAGACAAGGCAGCAAGAAAGGAGATACTACAACAAAAAAGGACATGGAAACATTCCTACAAAGGAGAATCTGCATTAAAAAATGTGCCTGGCACTGCCCTTTGCACATTAAAATGTTCAAGTGCTTTGATAACCTAAACACTTCCCTTAACCACTCCTTTCCTGGGTCAGGAGAACTGCGGTTTAGTTGGATAAAGCATTTGCTGAGGCACTGTACAAAGGCCTGTGAAATGATAGTCCCAGGAGTCTATGCTGTGGTTACTAGTTTTCTTTTAAACACTTTTATCCACAGCATGGAGTGAAATAACCTCACTGATTCTATCAATATGCAACAATTGTTTAATGAAACAGGTGGGGAAATTTCAGACTGGCTGGGAAAGCCAGGAACCGTTTGTATTTCTGCAGCAGTGTGTGTGCATATGTGTGGGTGTGTATAAGCGTGTGCGCTCACATGCAGATCGTTTATCAAAATTAGCCTGCAAAACAGAACCAACTGTAGAGCACCTTGGATCAAATTTATCATTTTAAATTGCATGGTTGGCTGGGAAATTTTGGTGGCTCCTGTCATAAAGCTTTCTCTGTTGAGGCAAGTGACTTCATAGACAGACAGACTAATTTATTGGAGTAGGGTTGGAGTGTTGTAGCCTTGAAGGTCCCAGAGATGTCCAAGAGCATTTTTAGTAATAGCTTTTACTGGACCAACTATATAGTTGGGAGAGCAGTTGGACCAACTTCCAGGCATCAAGTGCCCTTCTTCCAGTGCTCTTATTGGATAGATTTTGCCTTTTATTTCCTTTGAGACTAGTCTATGAACAATTTTCAGATCAATCCCATTTAAAATATTAATAAGTCCATTTTAGTGACTAATCTTTGATCTGTGTTGAGTACGCCAGTGGAGACCAACTTTCCTGGCAGGCATGCCCCAAAGTAGCCCCACATTCTGTCCAAGTGTTGCTCCAATCCCCTTCCCCTCCCCTATCTGCTGCTCTGCTTTCTGCTTCCTTTCCTCTTCTCCCTACTTTTCTGTTTCCTGCTCTATCTGCTGCTGTGCTGCCTGTCCCCTCCCCCAGCTGCCATGTGCCACATCCAAAGGCTGTCCATGCCACAGGTTGGCCACCCCTGGAGTATACCTTGCTCTAGAATGACTGATTTTGAATGGTCTTTGAACTTGGAGTTGACAATGCATCATATGCTTACACCAGTCTATTCTCTGATTGACTGACAAATTCATCATGACCCTTACCATAGGAAAGGCAATATGGGAGGTTAGTTGATCATGTAAGCTTGGAATATGCTGGAGATACCAGGTCTTTCTTCCTTTGCAGTACTGCAACCTTTGTACAGCATTGACATTCTGCAGCCAGAAGAGGGAAACAAACCCTTTTGAAAGACTCAGTATTTTCCTTAAATGCTATTCACAAGAGAAGAGAGACATCGTGTTACACAGCTGGTGGTCAAATTCAAGGTATCTGAATGGTAGGGGATCAAAGCTCCTGGGATCCAGTCTCTAAGGCAAGCTTTCTACCTTATTCCCAAATGTTTACTAATCTTGCATGAAATGTGCTGATGCTGTAATGCCAGAGGTAGTGACCTTCCTGAATTCACTTCCTGGAGAGCTGGGAGCCTGAGTAGAGTGTGGCTATCTTTGTGCAAGATATACTGCTAGTGGAAGCTGTAACTCCATCTTCACCTATGCAAGGGACTCACATGGTATTTGCCTCACACACTCTGATATCCTGAAGCCAGAGCGGTGCTGTTATGTCCCTGGCATAGATGGGGAACTGAGGCACAGAGAGACTAAGTGACTTAAGTGCCCAAATTCCAGGGACTTGAAGTAAGATTTAAGCTAGTAAGCCCCAAAATTTTAAAGGTATTTAGAAATAGCTACATGCAGCTTTGCAATGTCTGAGTGACTTAGGAACCTGTATTAGCATGGAGGTGGTGAGTGCGGGGGTGGAGGGGGCATGGCATGACCAGGTGAGAACCTGGGTGTACTCCAGAATTGCTCTTACCAAGCAAGTGTTCATCCAGTCTCAGAAGGCTGGTTACCCAGAATCCAGAGCCAGGACTCACACAGCAGATTTGTTTATGCCCCTGAAGTAGGGGTCACCCCTGACATCGGTAACTTAGAAGCATCCAGAAGGGAGAATAAGGAATAGCATGGGCTGAAAATCAGCTCCTTCCTCCTGCCTGGGATGTCATGCATGAGGATACCAACCAATTTTGAAATTTCCAAATGATCTGAGAAATGCTGCTTTTGATCAGGAGAATAGCAACATGGCCATATCACAGCATTTCTTTTCATGAGGCTGGGAGTATTCAGGGCAGAGTTTACTTTGACTTTTGTCTTAAAAGCAAAAAGAACCAAGTGGAAATTAATCAAATGTTGCAGTCCTACACCAAAACATTTCAAAACTTTTCCTTCCAAAACTTGCTCAAAACTGATTTATTTATTTATTTGGCAAAAAACACTTCAGTCTCCACAAAGCACCTTTTTCCAACAGGGAAACTTTCCTGCTGAAATGTTTTCAACCACCTCTAATGAGCAGGGAAAGCAGCACTGTCATTTGTACTACAGCAGTGCCTGGAAGCCTGCATGCCTGGGGCATGCATGAAGAACCTGTCTGTGCTCGGAAGAGGTGGCTGTCTCATTGGGTGTGACAGATAACTGCAATCTGATGCCCATTTAGGAAAAGTTGTGCTGAGGGGAGAGTTTAGGAGGGAGGAGTATACTCAAGAAATTAAATAATCTGCTGGAACTCACAGATGGCACTTTTCACCCAAAGGCCTTAAAGGGCTTTGCAACGGAAGGCAGTATCGTGATCTCCCTGTTTTGCAGATGAGGCAACCAAGGTGGAAGTGAAGCACACATGGTCACCCAGAGGTTTTGGGGCACAGCGGAGATCCAAACACATATCTTCTGAGTACACGTGCAGGACTGACTCTTTTCTGGGAGCCTGGACAGTTGACAGTATTACACCAGTGCAAAAATATAGTGGGCAGATGATAAAACCCCTAAACTTGGAAAATGTCTTTCCATCCCATGGAGAGTTACTGCTGAAAGAATAAGAGGTAAAACTCCACCAACATAAGGAACATTGCTGTTGTACCAGTGGTCCTTAGCTTATAAAATACGATGAAGACAAATAGACTGTTTCCTGCTCCCCTGTGGCAATATGCAGTAACAGCAGGACACAGTCTGAGCTACCCTGGGATAAGTTACACATCTGCCTGCTACATACCCCATGGAAATTTACACTGGTGCGCAGTGTAAATTACCTTGCAGTTTGTGATGGTCTGCTCATGCCCTGAACATCTTTGGGTGTGATTATCATGGGCTGATGTCAGCTGCAGGGAACATCTTTACAAGGTACAATCATGTGACATTTGACATAAAGTTCAGCTGCCTCTGATGTTAATTATTTTCATTTAATTGGATACTAATGGAGATCGCCACGACATGATAGAATTAGTTCCTCCTGGGTGATGCCTGCCTTTTGATGTTGCCATAGTGATAATTAACTGCCAGGGAGAGCTTGGCTGCCTTGGTGTCAACAAGCAGAGGTATTTGCTAGCTGGATGTTTTCACAGATACTCTGCCAGCCTGACTTGTGCTTGACGTGTTATAATATATCCGTATGGGTCATGGCATTGATTCCAAGAACTCATGAGATGGTGTTGGGATTTCCTTGCTATTATTTACTAAATGGGCTTTAACTCCTCACTCTCAGCATTACCAGTCACTGCAGGGACTTTTTCAGAACTGACTGATGAATTTGTTTGTACAGCTATACAAGCATAAATCTCCCAGGGCCGTGGCTATCGCGTGTCAGCTGTCTCATAAAATTGAGTTTGCTGGTTTCAAGCTAGCCCCCTGTCCTGAGCACATCATACAACCATGGCACAAGCAGCAAAATGGACTGGCTTTGTTTGGCCAAAGACTATGAAAGCTAGATTAGCGTGTGCCTCCGGAAATAAACTGGCTAAATGCTAAAGCACTCCTGGCCTAGCTCTCGTGCCTGCTGCCCATTCTTCATTCTCTTGGGCACAAATTCAGCTTGCCCATTTACTTGCGGACTTCTCTACAGGGTTGTACAGTCACGGGAGTGTGAAAACCCTCCCCTCGTGCTCCTAAGTCCAAGTGGGGAGTGGCAGTGACTGAAAAGCACCAAAGATTAGAGCAAAGGGCTGCCCTGCTGCATTTGAACCAGTGACCTATCTAGAGAGCAAGCATATTGGCATGCAGGCCAGACAGGCTCCCTGGGGCCAGGACCATCAAGTCCTGTCACTTGCGGGGATCTGGCTCAGGACAGAGCTCAGGGGCATGGGTCAAGCTAGGATTTTAAAAAGTTGGCTGCAAGTGGTGTAGTGCATCATCACGTAACATACATTTTAAGAAACTAGAAATGTTGTTAATATGCAAAGGGCCTGGGGCTTTATTATTCTGTTTAAAATCCAAGCAAAGACAAATATAATTGAGTTGGGGAGGGGGCGGGAGCTGACTGCTCCAAGGTGGGGTAGGCATCCATTGCTAGGAAAGTACAGCTGTTATCCCCCAGCCTGGCCACAGACAGAACTGCTCCCCACACTCCAGCACATGGGTCCCCCAGACTCTCCACCGTGGCCCCAAAGTGCCTTCACTGCCCTTTATGCATTGCCCCTGCCACCTCAAATGCCCCCTGGCTCCACTCTGTCCCCTGTTATCCCACATACTCTAAGCTCAGCCCCATCCCAGTGTGCCCCAAGCCCCATTAGATCTCACCATCCCCCTCATGCCCCGCTGAGTCCTCTTCTGAGCACCCAAACCTCACTGCAGCCTCACACCTTCTGGGCCCCCCTCACCCACAGTCCCTCTTGCTTCAAACCCTCCTCAAACTCCATTTCAGCCCCACAGTCCCCCCCACATCCTCAACCCCAAGCCCCATCTGCCCCTCACGCACCCCCACCCTCATAACACCCCGGTCTCTCCTCAGCCCACATCCCTCTACCCCACAGGCCCCCCTCCCTGCAAAAGCCCCTTGGTGCCCAGGACACCTAATCCAGTTCCTCATAGCTCTCAGGAGCCTCCCAAATAGTTTCCCTCCCCTCTCACAGCCCCTGAACATGGGGCAGCGGAGGTAGCCAATGGTGAGTGCACCGAGTGGCACTATGGTGCCGCCCATGCCCCGTGGGGCTCCTGGGCTCTTTTCATGGAGTTTCTTCACACCTTGCTCATGAAGATGGAGTTGTTGCAGCTCAAAGCTGGGCTGCAGGTCTGTGAACTCTGTGAAAATTGGGCTAGCTGAGCAGTGGTGGGAGGAGGGCAGGTCACCACACCGTTCCTCTTGGAGTCAACAGGAGTTTGGCCCCATAGAAGTGCCCACCTGAAGTGAAGGAGGTCCCTGCTGGGGACACTGGGCTTAACTTTCCTCTGAGACTCCACTTCTTCCCCCTGCAAGAGGCTGAGAACAGACACTCCTGTGTCATGCCAGCCCTCACCCTTCAACCTGTTGAGGCCTCCTGGGCCACGAGGCTGGAACAGCAGCATTCCTCATGCCTTGATTGAGGAGAGCAGATAAGGGGCAAGAAACGCCTTTAAAGGGCTGTTTCCGCAAACATTAGCTTCTTACTTAGTAATGTTCCTGCACTACTGCATGTTGCATTTGCCTGACTGGTTCCTCCTTCCTGTTGCCCCTGGCCCATATGTTTATTCGCTGTTTGCTTTCAGTGATAAAATGCAACCAGGTTAAAGCTACAAGGCAGCAGTGCCTGCAGTGCTCAGTGTGACAGCTTAAACGTCTGTGAGGGTAACGTGGCTCCATAAGTGCAAATGGACAGAGTGCCATGAGGTTGTGTCCAACACTAGCAGAGAAGGGGAATTCTGGGGGAAAAGCTGCAAACCTGTTTTCATGCTTTTAAAATGCTAATGCTTATTGTTTAAAAGTAACTCCCCCACTCCCAACCTCCAGTCCTTGGGTCCCCAGGAGTGACAGGTTACTGCAATTGCCTTCCTTTCAGCAGCTGGAGAAAGCATAAGGGGCTGGGCACACTGGGCACACAGGCACTATACAACATTTTTGCCACCTGTGTAAATGATACCAAGATCCAGAAGAGACAAATGAATGGGTGTCTGGGAGCAGCTGCTCACACTAGATGCTGTGACAGCTCCTTGCCATGAGGTGGCAGAGGGGGAACAGGAAAACACAGCCTGTTTGCCTGAAGCGAAGGATTCCCTCCACACACCTGGTGCCTACACCAATTCCATTTTACCCCTGGTTTTTTTGTTCTGGGGCATTCTGCACTGGATCCAAACATGCCATATCAGTACAGGGCAGGGTCTCAGCTGATCTGCTAGATCCTGCTGTCCTCTCCTGCCAGGGTTATCACTGATCCAAAAGGAATCAGCCCATTAGGCCCATTCCCTATGGAGTAGGCAGTGGCCAGAGCCCAAACAGGTCAGTGTAAAAGAGGCTTCAAGCTCTGGGTCAGTGTCGCATCCTCCCTCCCCTCAGGGAGGTACCAGCAAGAGTCTGAGGGTCTGATGGCCCAGCCCAGCTCTGAGAGGGATTGTGTTCCCCCTGTGCCCAACTTTGCTCTCCTCACTGCCAGGCTGACCTCTTGCTCAGGGGTGCCTGGGCAGGACTGACTGGGTCCCAAACAGCTCATTAGCATCAGCTGGACCAATGTAGGGTTCACACCCCCCCTCCCAGGCTCTCAGCACTCTTCCTGGGCACCCCACCCTGGGAAGTACTCTGTTGGCCACAGCGATGCTAGCCAGGTTGGGGAGGGGGCACATGCTGGTAACAGCAGTGCAGGGTGGGGAGATGGGCAGGAGAAGGAGCAACAGCAGGCAGTGGGGTGTGATGAAAGGGACTCTTCAGGCACAGAACAGGCCTCTGTTTTTTTTCTGAGCGTGAACACCTATATGCCTTTCTCTGCAACGAACAAAACACCTGAGCCCTGACTAGTCTCTAATGGGACCTGGAGCCACATAATGGGGCAACATGCTTTAGGAAGAGGTTGGTGTCTGACCCCCTCACTTCCTTCCTATTTCTTCACCATGCTCCAGGGGTAGGGGTTGGGCTGGGAGCTCACATTGATGAAGTGTGCCTTCCTATTTAATATTTGACATGTAGGAAACAGCTTGTGGATGCAGAGTGTCAGTGTGAGCAGATCAGAGGACCTGTTCTCAGCCGCTTGGGGTAGAATAATAATGTTTTATTGATATATCTTACAGGGTTAAAGCAAGTCTCTTATAATAAAGTGAACTCTAAATACAGGTTTCATGAATTCATGAATACATATTTTGCTGCCCTCCCACAGGGGCAATAGCCCCCACACAGAGGTTATGGCCCCGCAACAGGGGGATTCAGCCCCCTCAACAGGGGGTTCGGCCCCCACACAAGGGGTACGGCCCCCCAACAGGGGTCAAATGCCCCCGCAGGACCTACGCCCCCGAAAGGCCCACATGCCCCAGCCCCACAATTGCTGCCCCACCTGGCCCCATCCCCCACCAGCTGCTGCAAACCCCCCAATGGCTGCCCCACCCAGCCTTAACCCACAACTTGCAGCCCCAGGCCCGCATGGCTGCCCCCACAACCCCAGGCACTGTCACTTTAAAAAAAAACAAAACCAAAAAAAAACAGGGAAAAAAAATGGGAATAAAAAGCCTCTGCTTACCTGAGAAGCAGGGGTGGGGCGGGCCCCGGGGCCCCCTGGCAGAGCCCCCCAGGGCAGCACAGGGCAGCGGGGAGAGGGGGGGAAGCAGGGCCCGGGCTGGGGCTGCCACCCTGTCCTGCACTGTGCGGGTGAGCCCCAGGCAGCTGGATGCAGCCAGACTACCAGTAAGTGTGGGGGGTGGGGGGGTTGTTTGTTTTTTGTTTTAAACTGTGGGGCGGGAGGCAGGGATTGTGGGGGCTGGGGGGGATGGGCCAGGGCAGGGGTTGGGGGCCTTGGGGGGGCTGGTGGGGGGAGGAGCCAGCCTGGACAGTAGTGGGGGGGGGCTGGGGGAGTGGGGGGGCCATCAGGGGTCCCCCCATGGTCCCCTCCCCCCTCCTCCAGCCCCCCACCCCTTACTCACCAGCACTGGAGCCCTGGTGCTGAAACATGCGGCCTGGACGGTGGCGCATTTCAGGGCAAGGGGCCAACCATGTGTCTCTGTGGAGGACCCAGCCTCCGGTTGCCTCAGGGCATGGTCCAGGACCGTACCCAGATCCCTGGATATCCAGGAGTCTAATTTTCTCCCTGTGCTGCAAACTTGCAGCACTGAGAACATTTTTTCATTCCCGCACGCCTCAAAGGGGTTTGAGGTGGGGCAAGAGGCACATGCAAGCTTGTCTGGATGCACCCTTAGAGTGCCATTCCCAGGGGCACAGCTTCCTCCAGGTGTGGCAGAAAGTGTGTGTGGGGGTGTGCGCCGAGCATGCTAATCCCAATTTCCTGCCTCTGCTGAGGCAGCAACTGAGCTGCTGTGATGTACAGTGGCTAGGAGTAACCCTCAAGGCACTAGCTACTTGCTTGAGAACATAGGTTTTGGTTGTTTTTTGGGGTTTTCTTCCTCCCTTTATTTAAAAACACATATAAATCCTCAAACAAAACACTGTATACAGAACATCAACCACATAAATATACAAGCACATTTGAACACAAATTCACCCTGTATTATACATAATATGATATGCCTCTCATTGTCTGTGCATCAAGATAATACTTCTATCTAGGTACATAGTTCCCCTCCCTCCCTTTCCCTCTTCTCTTTATCCAGTCCCTGCCAGTACAAACAGCCTATTCCAGTTTCCATTGCTTGAACACATGGTGCTTCAGACCCTTGCTCTGCTCCCAGCTCTGGGAGATGTGAGAAGGGTATCCCAAAACAGACCATTAGGACCAGCTTCTACCCAGCATCCTTGAGTGCCACTGAACTTATAACAGGCATAATGTCTATTGAGGCCCGGCCTGGTGGAGGACAGCTTGTTAAACAGCTGAGGGGCTCCAGGATGGGTATCTTTGGATGTTTGCTTGAAGAGAAGCTGTGGGTATGCAGGTTCTGTCCTTGAGAGATAGAAAACCCCAGTAGGTAACTAAGGGGGGCTGATGGGGGTACCAGTGCCAGCTGCAGACCTGGGCAGGAGGGGCAGGGACAAAAATAGCAGCCACTAGTGCTGCTGCCCCATGCATCGCTACTGTCGAGGGCACAAAACTGCCCAGCTGTGCCTCTGGGGAAACCTGCCCTGAGCAACTGGCAGGGAAAACCTGCACACTTTTGCATGGGAATGGTTCCCACAAGTTCACTCAAGCATGTAAAGTCACCCATGCACCTCTCACATTTAAGATGTATGAAGTGTTCTGTGTGCTCAGTACTGGAGTGTTTTGCTCAGCTTGAGGCCCTATGTGCCAAGAATGGTGGAACCAATTGGAGCAGTTGCAGAGAAGAGGAACAAAAGCTATTGCAGATCTGGAAAGCATGACCTGCGAGGAAAGGTTGAAGGGAATGGGTTTGTTTAGTCAGGAAAAGAGAAACTCAAGAGAAAACAGAACTATCTTCAAAATGTGTGTAGGTTACTGCAAAGAGGAAGGTTGTAAGCCTCTCTGTCCTCTGGGTGTAGGACAAGAATGTAGCAGGCTTAAAATTGCAACAAGGGAGATTGGAGTTAAGATATTAGCAAACAAATTCTAACAGGAAAGACAGCAACTCCTGGGAACAGGATCTCTGGGGAGCAGTGGAACCTCCATCGCAGGAGGCTTTCTAGGAGCTGGTTAGACAAGCACCTATCTGGAAAGGTTTGGGCAGAGCTGATCCTCCCAGAGGGCTGGGGAATGGTCTGGCAGGACCTGAGGGAAAAGGGGTCCCTCTGCCCATCACAGTCCATCCTGCAACCCTATCCCACCTAGAGTCTTCCCAGCCCCACTCACCTGCCATTCCTTGCTGGCAAGAGTTAAGTTAGGAGGTGTCTTACTGCTACTTGAAGGAGAAGATGGAAGAACTCTTAAGGCTGGGTCTTGCTTGGCAGGGCTCTCCATGTTGGGTGGTGCCCTTGGTTTCCTGGTCAGGCCATCGCTTCCTCCAGTCTCTCAGTCCTGGTCCTCAGTTCAATTGCCTCCAACTCCAGGCTATTCCCGAGTTTCCACCCCTCCAGGGCTAAAACCCAAGACTTTGGGCTTTGCAGCCACGCTACTCAATGCCTTATATCATCACATCAGGCTCTTGGGCTATTGTGTTGGCAGCACTAATCTTCCTCGTGAGAAGTAGGTTGGGCAGGGTGCTGGGACACCCTGCTGTACATCTCCCCTCGCAGCTGCTCCCAGCCTACCAGGGACATGTCTCCATGAGCAGGAACATGCGTCTCTCTGGGGACAAAGAGCAGTGGCACAATATGTGCCACAGCTACTTGTCTCTGGAGAACGCCCATGCACATGAGCTCTGGTGCACAGCATGTTTCCCTAGGTGGGGTAGGGAGGGCTGGGGCCAGCACCCGGGCTAGCCCCAACAGCCTTATCTGGGGTTCTGGGAGCCTCTGGGGCTTGCAGCTGTGGCGATTTGGCAGCCAGGAGCCTGGTCAGAAGCAGGAGTGCGGCTCTGGCTGGCCAAGCTCTGGTTTTGGGCAGTGCATGCTGCCGCCACATGTGGCACCCCACTTTTTTTAGGCACAGGTTGTTTTGACAATGGGATCTCCCAGTGTCAAAAAACCTCCTCCATGCTGCAAATTAGCAGTGTGGGGAACGCCTGCATGTGTGGCACATGCAGTGCTGCAGATGGGTCAGCGCTGCCCCATACTGCACGTGTGCTTATTTGGATGTGTCCCAGGTGTCCACTACAAAAAAGTCTTAACTTAAAATTCTTCCCCTGCTTCAGGGTAGCAGACACAGTCTTTACTCAGGACTTCACCCCACGGGCCTGCTGTTTAAACAAACCAGAAACAGAAGGGAAAAACCACAACAAAAGTCACTTTTCCCTTGCAAAACTACTTGCAGGTTCCAGCCAAACCATCTCTCCCTCCAACCATCTCCTGCCCTCTCACTGATCAGAGCTCCACTGGCCCTCTCTTCTGGACAAGCTTTTATCTGTCCAAGCTGCTCCCCTTTTCCAGTCATGTGGATTACTTGGCTGCACCTGGCCTTCGCTGGCCCAAAAGGTCTTGGTTTTAGAAGGTCCAGGCCCCATTTTCAGCCTTCTTTCTCCATTCTTCCTAACAGGGACTTGGCTCCTTGTTATAGATGGGCTGGTCAGCTTCTTAAGGTACCTTCCAGGTCCATTTATTATGGCTTTTTCATAGGTGCTCACAGTATGGAGCTTAAAGTTATGCTAATAATATCAAGTTGACAACAGCACCTTCTAGGTGGTGGGAGAAGTGAGAAGTAAAACCGAATAAGGGAAGCCTTGCCAGGAAGTACGTTACTGCTGAGGTGTTCAAGGCTTTTGATACATGTACTTTGTGTACTGTTGGTCCCCTGGGTGGGAGGCAGAGCAGACTGGGCTGGAGAGGACACTTCCAAGGGGAGCAGGGCCTGAGCTGTTTCAAAGAGGAATTTGGAAGCAAAGAAGGAAAACACCTGCCCCTAAGGAGTGTGTGTGGGGGGTGGGAGTAGGGGGACTACAGAGAGAAGGACTGATCCTAATTTTCCAGGGATGTAGATAAGGGAGCACTCCATGCAATCAGTGGAACAGTGCTCCTCCACAGCAGCAGAACACTTGGCCCCACATCACATAGCAGCCCTCACAGGTTTTCCCTGCCATCAGTTCATAAAGCACAGCTCGTGTCCTGGCTGACAGCAGCTGGCCCTGGGGAGGGTAGCATATTTCACAAGGTGGCTATTTAGCATTCCTGTTGAGGTGAGCATAAGGCACTAGCTCAAAACATCCCCAAGGAAAAAAGTAAAGAACAACTGACAATAAAAATGGAAACACCATGTATCATTATGCAGATTCACTGGGTTTGGACTAAGGCCAAGGACAAAAGTAAAGAAGAAAACTAATACGGAAAACTACAGAGGCCACCTCCAGACAAGTAGGGGCATGTAGTTTGTAGCACCACCAACTGCATGCAGTGAATATTAAAACATGCACCATGCTGCAAGTTTGGAGTGCGGCAGCAACCCCCCCCTCCCCAAAAACAAACAAACAAAAAAAACAAAAAAATCCACAAAAAACAGAAGCAGCACAATGCACACACAAGTGTGCTTCGGCACAAACAGAGGTCGTGCTGTTCAGAGCAATGCTCTGAACAAGGGGCATGCACTGAGGCAATTTTTGCTGCTGCAAGTGCATACCCCTGCTCATCTGGATGCGGCTAGAAAAACCATTTTCAGGACAACCAATAAGGCACTCAGTTGGGACATGGACAAATAGGTGAGCAGGGAGTCGAACCTGTGTCTCTAGCAGCCTAGTTGAACTCTTACCCTCTGGCCACTGGGTATCCTGGGGTTTCTCTCTTTTCCCCCTGCCTTGAAACTGCCTCCTGGGCTCAGGAAGCCTTTTCCAACACAAACCTTAAAGTGTAAAAAAACCATCCAGAAAGAACACAGAACAACTGGAGACATCCTCAGCCTGAAAAAGGGTATTTGTACCCGGAAGCTTGCAAAGAAGAATTTTTCCAAACTCTTTTAGTTGGTCTAATAAAAGATATCACATTTACCCAAAAAAGCTTGTCTGCCTATGTCCTTAGACCAACACGGCCTCAACCAATACCTCTGAAAACATTCCCAGGCCACTCCAGCTGGTAACCCAAATGTCAAAGGCCCACAAAGCCCCAGCACCACAGACTAAGCAAAAAGGAGCTTGCTTCTCATTTTAATCCTTCTAAGAAACTTCTCTCTTTCTATATGTTTAATAGGCAGCACAACACCTGTGTTTCCTGGACTGAGACCAGGAGCCCACTCTGCTGCTGCTTACTGACAACACTCAGGAAAGATCCCCATCCTTCATCAGGAGCTTCACAGCTGTGACAGGGCACCCTGCAAACATGGCCTCCAAGGCTAGGGACAAAAAAGCCGGATCGTGAACTGATTCAAACTTTGCAGGTTAGTTTAACCTGACTAGGCTGAACCGGTTTGTAACCGGACAAACATGCTCTCTGGACTGAGTCAATGTGAGCAGATGCTCAGGTCAGGAGCAAGGGGAGCTAGAGCTGGCCCTCGCCTGCAAGGAAGCTGTGCTGGGGGGTGTGGCTAACCCAGGCTGAACTGCCCAGAGAGGGGTTTAATTTCCCCTCCCTGTGCTACCGGCAGGGACCCAAACTGGGTCTGCCTGCACTCCCCCCTCGCTGCTGCAGCAGGGGGGCACCCTGGTCCCTGAGGCAGAGGGGGGCAGGGAGCAGAGTTTGTTTCCCCTCTACCTCACCGGCAGCCAGGTGGCTCCCTGCCGAGAATAGGCCCCTGGCTGTCCCCTCCGCCGCCGGAGGCCGCTGCTGCCCTGTGCTCGGACACAGCTCCCTGCTGGCAAGAGGGGCTTATTCAGCCGCTGTCTCGGAGCACAGGGCAGCAGCGGCTGGGCCTGGCAGATCCCGCTGAGCAGACCTGGCTGTGGTGCAAGCGGCCCCTCTGTGTTTGGAGCAGGCCCCTGGCCCCGCAGGAAGGGCCTTATTCAGTTGCTGGTTGCAGGGTCTGCCCAGCCAGGCCACAGCTGAAGTTCGGTGGGAATAATGGAGGCTGAATAAACCCCTTCAGTGGCTTGCCCTGGCACAGAACAAGTGGCGGGGGCCATCCCTGCCCGGCAGCTGGAGTGGCGAGAGGCGAGTGACCCACGGGCAAGAGCCTGTCACGGCTTCCCGGTGGGGCCGCACTGCAGGGTCAGCAGAGCGGCTGTGGAGTGTGGCGGTGCTGCAGGAGTTTGCAGGGCTCTGGACCCAGACCCTGGTGCTGCTGCACTCAGCCTGAGGCTGCAGCCCCTCGCTGGGAAGGGGCTTGCTCTCCCCCACAGCGGTAGGAAGGGGGCATGGCCAGGCAGGGCCTCTGGGGAGGGAGCAGGGTTATTCTTCCTCCCTTGGGCCTCCGGCAGAGGGGACAGCCAGGAGCCTATCCTTGGCAGGGAGGCACCCGGCTGCCAGCATGGTAGAGGGGAAACTAACTCTGCTCCCTGCCCCTCTCTGCCTCAGGCCCCCCTGCTAGTGGGGAGCGTGGGCAGACCTCACTCAGGTCCCTGCTGGTGGCACAGGGAGGGGGCTTGTTAGGAGCTAGGGCAGCAGGCAGGTGACATTGCTCCCACCTGGCCCTGATTTACCTGGGTGGGCCTGGTTGCCAATAGACTACCCCAGCTGGTCCCAGTTGCCTCCAGGGATGTGGCTGCTTGATTTCAGTGCTCAGGAGGCTGCTCAACAGGACTGATGCCTCTCTCTAGTTTTGGGCTTCTGACTTCTTAAATTTCCTGGTTCCTACATTTGATCCTTAGGCTTCCAGTTCTAGCTGGGACCCTTGCTTGCCTGACCATCCCTTCTGTTCCTGGTCCCCTGGGTTGTGACTCTTTAGGTTAAGCCCTGGCCATCTACATTCTGGCTGTACCCCTGACAAATTGCCACTTGGCGTTAAGGGTAGACACCAGCAGATGGCAACTTCAAAATCTCAAGGCTGCTGGAAGGTGTGGAGGGGCAGGACAAAGTTTTTTTGAGAAGGTGAGGAAAAGATGACCTTAGAAGAGGCAGAGTGGGGAGTACAGCCAGACCTGTTGTGGGGGATTCACTGGAGCACAAGCAGGAGGAGTAGTGTGCTAAGCTCTAAAGCACCTTAAATATTTGTATGGGCCTCTGTGAAAGCAGATGCAGCTAAGCAATGTTGCCTGCAATCCTCAGGGGAGGACTTGCATGTGTGGGAGAGAGAGAAGGATGAGTGCAGGCATTCATTTATTTGTAGAAACAATTACTTACTCCTTCTGAGCTCATTAGGATGCCAGGGAGTGCAAATGTGGAAGCCTTGGGTAAGCAAGCAACTTTTTCTGGGGCCTTGCTGGTCAGTGTGATGAACCAGATGTTTTGAGAGATGGTCAGGCAGCAGTTTTATCTGTAATGGAAAGAACTCAGGCAGCAAGGAACATCATTAGATGGATGGATGTCTCATTGTTTTCTGCAAGCCCATTGTTTTTGATAAGGCAAAGCATATCTCAATTGCTGAGCCTGCAGAGGGAACCTGTATGTTTTCCCTTCTTACCACTCACCTCTTTGGTTGCATTTCCTAGTACCTGCAAGCTGAACCCCTGTAGCTTTCTGCAGCTTGTGCTCACCCTACCACTGACAAAATAGCTCCTTTTAGTAACCATTTGACTGAGGCCATTGCCCTCAGTGTCACGATCCAGCAAAAACAGTCCTCCTTGCAATTCAGGGCTTCTGGAAACAAACTCAAAGCAGCTTTCAGCTCTGAAGGCTTGGAAAGATCTTCCCTTGGCAAGTCTCTTTCAGCAGTGCATACATTGGCTCTTCACTACCTGACATTTGCTTTTCCTGGAAGAGTGGATGCATGTGCCACCTCCACCCTATCTCATTGCATCCAGAGGCTGTAAGTATTGCAGGACCACCTGGATTTCCTCACACTGATGCTCAAGTCAGGTGGTGGGAACTTTGCACAGCCCAAGCAGCTGGAAGCAGGAGCATTAAGGGCTTGGTCTAGGTTAAGTAGCATGTCCCATCACCCTTCTGCTGATTGATTTGTTTGAATTCTGAGTCCTGGCAGTCAGCAGGTGGATTATGTCCACCTACTCCCAGCAAATGGAGTGATGTTGGCAGGTGTTCTTAGTGCTGCTAGATTCCTGAGCTTTCTTAGGGACAGGAAGCTGCCACACAGTGGGGATGGGGATCTGGGTGTCCAGGTCTTCGTCAGGTTCTTGTGACTCCCACTAGTGGCTGTCCAGCACATCTTTGTGGAAACACTTGCTGGTCTTAGTCCTCCTGCTCATCACTTCAGCCATGTCTGAGATGAAATGTGAGACTACACTGGTGTCTCATGCTAGAATCCTAGCCAACTCCTTGCACAGGTGGCTGTATGACTGCTGGAAATGTGTTTTGCCCCTAACCTGCTTGTAGGCCATCTCCAAAGCCATGGCTTTCTCATACTTTCTATGTCCAGACAGCAAAACTTCCTTGTACCTTTCCTCCCCACAGAAAACCAGAAGGTTTAGGCCCTCAGCACAGCTCCAAGCAAAAGCACAACCACCAGGCATGGCACAGGGCTTGCTAGATATATATGACACAAGCTTGCTGGGGATGTTGCCTCCTGGAGTGAATGCATACGAGCAGAACCTGGTTGCATACCATACTATAAACAGGGGGAGGACATTTGGCTATAGCAACCTCAGAACCGTAGAGGGTCAGATAGGTAAAAGACTGGCTGTGTGCAGCAGAATAGAGTAGAAGGCAGGGTAGATTTGGACCTTAAAATCTAAGTAAATAGATCTCTATAATGCAAGCCTTTGTGAGCTGTAGTTCACTTTTTCAGATGCTGTGAAAAGATGTGCAGAAAGCTGTGTATGAGAAGGAGAGAGAAATTAGAATACAAAAGACAAGAGAAATGGGGAGAAAGAGAAAGGGGGGTGGAGGGATTGGGGGACAGTGCTGGAAGAGACAAGCAAACCAACATTAATGCAGAGTAATCAGGGAAGGTAGTAGGAAGAAAGTCAAAATGCAGAGCAAAGATGCAACTCCACTGGCTCAGCTAAAGCAGCAACTTACTCCACCAGGTGAAATTGAAGTGGCTTAAGAGACATTTGCCAGTTACCATGAAGTGAGTAACCTGTGTTAATGGACACACATCTTTTTACATCAAAGCAACTGAATTCTGCACCAATATAAGCCACCACACACAATCCCTGAGTCTGTTCTTTATATCCAATTAAGAAATGAAGTCAAAAGAATCTAAACACATTTGTTAGGTTTGAATATTTCAGTTCATCTCCACTATTATCTGGGGATCAGATACACTGGAGAACTAGGCTGTGTGGAAGCAGCTTAAGTGAGCCAGTACTAAACACTTATTTATCCAATGACTGAGTGAGCAGCTATTTGTGAAGGCAGGGGCAAATTAAAGTGCATTCAAATTATTTTAGCTAGATTGCTCTGCCTAATCCAAGGTGAAAAAATGACAAATGTTCTCTGTGGTGGAACTGATAGGAATTGTGCTTGGTCATTTTTGTCTTTCCCTAGCAGCTGCACTTAAACCCAGAGGGAAAATCTCTAGTAAGTACAATAGGTGCAATTTTCACTTACCTGTAATTGCATACTTTACTTAAAATTCTGTTTTCCAGTAGCTTGTGCAGGGATAGAGACTTAACTGGCTGAAATCAAGCACTATTTTAAAAGGAATGCTGCATTTTGCTAAAGATGGCAACAGACTGTGTGCTGGCTTGGTTTATTTAGCTTTAATTTATCTAGTTCTGGTTAGCTGAACACAAAGCTGCAATGAAAATTCTAAGCACAGACAGAGGAGAGCATGCATCACTGAGGTGTCAGCTCAGATTTTGTTACCTCAACGAAAACATTGTTTGCAGGCTGAATCCTTGTTGCACTAGAGGCAGGTTAGATTCAGTTTGCAAGCAGTAATGAAGCTCTAAAACTGCTCCCCAGGGGCACTTATCCTGTATGTGAGAAGTGTGATTACCATTCATCCTTCATCTCACCAAAGCTTAAGTGTGGACTAAATTCATCATGGCTAAGTACAAGTATCCCACGACAGCCCTAAGGAATCTGCAGTTTTACATCACTGTAACCAATTCCACATAAAAGTCAGAGCCCTGCATAGAAGGTGCTGCTTGAGACATGCGCAACCCAACCTTGGATTACATTATATGATGTACAGGCATTTTGGGGTGTGGCACTGCATTCCACACCTGCATATGACCTCGATAAAATGGCCACTCTGTTTTTGCCATAGATATTGTTTTCATCAGAACCAAGCCAGTGCTCAAACTGTTATGGCATGGATGACAGGCCCATGGGAGCTAGAGCAATTGTTTACAGGGAAAGGAGATGCCATCAATGTGTTTAAGGTAGTTTCAGCTTCCTCTTGTGTAACTTGGCAGCTAGAGACAGTTCCACATGTCCAGCTGTCTGGCCATGGACTACCAGCCCATGCTACAAGGGCATCTACTCTCCAGCCAGCCCTGAGAACTACTGTATTAACTGTGTTAATACACATCCCTTCAGAGGCTGGCATGAATGTTTTACCCTATTATATTTATCTTACCAGTGTACTTAGGAGTCCTAGTCACTGACCAGGAGCCCACTGCACAGACTCAGAATAAAGAGGGTGCCTGCCCTAAAGGGCACATGAGGATGACTGCAATGACCTTGGACTGGGTGAAGAGTAGCAAAGCAAAGATCAACTTCCCCCCACCTTCCCCACCCCCCATCCATTCCCTGCCCACCCCGACTCTTCATGGTCAAGACTTCTCCGTCATCCTCCCAAAAACGAACATGTGGATTCTGCAGACTTTGCCACCAGTACATCTACTATAAAGGTAAGGGGATTGGGAGAATCTTTGAGTGGGAGATCATCAACCTGAAAGGGTAAGAAATACTGCTCCTGACATGGACAGCTTCTGCTGTTGTTTCACATTACCTAACCCTGCTGTCCTACTGTTCTTTATTAGTTCTCACCATGGTTCCTCTTTACATCTTCTTTTCTTCTCTTCCTATCACCATCTCCCTTCCTGCTTGCCTCCCCCTTTTACTGCACACATCATTTTAAACCACTTTAGTTACCCTCTGCACCCCATCCCAACTCCCAACCTTTCACTAACATCACTCTCTCCTTCAGTTCTTTCCCTGGCTCTAGGAAATCCTAAACCAACTCTGGGTTTCCTTTCACCTCCACCCTCTTCCCAACCTGTACCCCTCACTCCTCCAACTAAACAGGTATTTCCAATTGCACACTCTGGGGATAGATTATGTGCTTGAGAGATGGGTGAGCCAATGTGCTAACTTATACCCTACAGAATGCTTTGTACTCTTAGGGCACAAATAGAAACTTTAAGCAACTTTGAAAAAGCAATTTATTAGGTAATGAGAATTCTTAACTTTTTTTCCAATGAGGTTTTTAATAGTTTCCAACATACCTGGAAGGAAAAAAACTGGATCTGCTGATTACAGAATGTCTTTAGGTCTGGGACCAGGTAATTGCATGTATGGAATCAGTGCTGCTGTACATCAGCCATCTACATTCAGGACAGCTGATAGTGGAAAAATAAACTCTGTTGCTGAGTATTGGAGTTACAGCAGCAGCAACATGAGCTGTCACTAACATACACCTGTTTAAATGAGCACTGCTGGAGTCTTTCCCCATAGGCTTCATCCGGGGTGCAAATGTAGGTAAATCTTTGCTCTGGGATGGACTTTCTCTGCCTCTGTGCAGCAGCAGCCCTGCACACAGGCCACAGCACAGTCCAGGTTTTCAACATGCCATTCTCTTGACACTGGGCCAGACAGAACTTCCCCTTCTGTGTGCCACCCTTACTTCATTCCACTCCAGCTTGACATCTGGAACCTCCTCTATTGTCTCAGGATCCTTTCTAACTGCACCCTGAGGGGAAGCCACAAGGATAGGCAATGGGCCTTGCTCCTCACGAAATTCCACCACGTGGAGGCTCTTCTCATTTGCCAAGTCCTGGTGGGTTTTCTGTTTGGAGAAGGGAGAAGAAATAAAAAGGATCTGTGGTAAATGTTACCAGGAGAAAGGCTAGCTTACCCTGTTGTTTTGAGTATACTGGTCTATAAATGATATTTATTGGAGATTGACCTGAGAGACAAAGTAGAATGCAGTTTGTCTATGAGGGTTCAAGGTCTCAGTGTTGTAAGCAACACTATTTGCATTTATCTTCTAATAAAATATTTTAGCTACTGTGTATAAAAAGATTGATCAGCAGTAGGTTAGTGGATGGAACAGTTAAGTGAATTGGGCAAATGGTGTCTTTTTTGTTGGTAAATCCAAAGCAGCTTTATACTTCTGGGTGAGCTGTTACCATTTCAGGCTTTCTGATTTGCTGGCACTGTAGTGTCATTCTTAGCAGCATTCCTTTCTGGAACAGATCCTACTATAAACTGTAGTGTCTTTTGTGAAAGTATGAACAAGCAGTGACTAAGTCAACATCCCAGAGGAAGCTGTTATGAAGATGGGGGCGCTGAATAGGAAAATATAAAGTTAAAGCAAACATCCAGTACAACATAGTTCCTCCCGATGGACAGGTAAATGGATGCTAGAAGCTTCTGATAGGCATCATATAGTAAGCTTCCCAGTGCCACATTACACTTGCCATTTAGTCTCAGTTTACTATAAATCTTGCTAGTTCACCAGTAATGAAGCAGTTGTGCTGCCCAATGCAAACACTTTGAGGTAATAACTATTTTTGTTAGGTTGATTATTCAACCTAACCTTGTTCTGTCAAAAATTGCTTCGTTAAAGTTCTCACTCCCTAAGACATGCATCTGATAAGAATGGAGAACCCACAGCTGCCCTTTCAGCGCACTGAAAGAGCTAAATTTAATGACCATCTCTGGGAACAGTGAGTCACCAAATAGGTCTCTTGCCTTTCCTCCATTTGTTCTGCCACATACTATCACTCCTGAAAGCTTGTTACAACTAAAAGACAAGCCATGATTTCACTGTTGCTTAGAACTGCATGTAAAAACACTGGCAACAGCAGAAGAGGAGAAGCATATTTTCATAAGCTCTATTTAAAATGTTAGTTGATTATTGATTGGGCCACAGGGTCAGAGACTACAGCCTTCTACTGACTGTTTCCCAGTCATCTTAGATAGATTATCACAGAATCATAATGGGAACATACGATTAAGGCATCATCTTTTTCAACTGTCACTGAAAACCCCCCTAGACTAACCCCACCAGTTCAGATCTCTTCTTAAGGTGCTTCCTTGTTGAATGCATTAACATTTCTGATAGCAGTGTCTGACTGGGCAGCTTTAGGTGATGATGATTCCAGAGCGGAAGTATGAAGGACGAGTTAATTCCAGCTCTGCTCTCTGAATTGTAGAATTAATTTATATATTGTTATTTCTGAACCAAAAACTTAAAACTGTGTTTGTCTATGAACTGCTACCACATTGATAGTAGTCCACCTTTTGAACTAATGAACAATGGACTACAAGTGTGGATTGTAAAAAGTACCTGGTTTGCCAATCCCTTAAAGAGTGCTTTGGTGAGGTTAAGCATATGAGGGGATCCACACACTTTGGCATACATGTCTGTAATCCCGATGAGTTTGCAGACAGTGATAATAGCTCGGTGACAATGTAGACCATACCCTGAAAAAAACAGTTAGCAAGCAGACCAATGAGAATGTTAGTTAAAAACATGGAGACTTTAACACAACCTCTATCACCACCAGAGACTGGCCTGCTGCAACCTCAAAATGGCATGAAATTACGAGTACTGAAAGCCCTCAGAATCTTCCTTAATGATAAAATAGCACAAATACTGGCATATTACTCCTTACATTCTTCACAGCCACACTGAAGTCACTTGATTTTTATATTAAGGATAGGTTACTTAATACATTGCACAACTGCATAGAAAATGTCACCATCAATGGGCCTTTCTACACACAACAAAACTGGCCTTTAAAGTGGCTTAAATGCCCTATTTGTACCGCTTTAGTAGCATTGCTATTTCCACAATCAGCAGAGTATTCTACTTTAAATGACTTTGTTACATAGCAAGGTAAAACTGCTCCGAGGTATTGTAGTTTGCTACCTAACAAAGTTCAACAGTACACGGGGGTGCTGGAAGCTGACATGCTCGGGGAAGCTCGGGCTTGGCAGGCTTCGAGCGCCCCGTGCACCATCCCCACTGCCTTCTCCCACTGCCAGCACACCCAGCCACCCTCCTGCTGCCTTGCTGCTTTGCCCCAGTGGCAAGCCAACCGTTCCTGGGTGGTGCCAGGTGGTGGGAAGGCAGCGAGGACAGTGCATGGGGTTCTGGAGCTTACCTGCCTCTCCCGCGGGGGAGGGAGTGAGCTGCCAGCGAGCCGAGCAGTCCCTGAGCTGCGGGGAACTCCAGTGCTTCCCTCTGCAATGGCGGCACCCCGCAGGCAGCACCTGCCTGCTGGCACCTGGCCCATGTGGTTCCCAGGGGGCATCACTACTGCAGAGGGAAGCACTAGGCCCCACATAGCTCAGGCAGGCTCTGGGAGAAGAAAAAAGATCAGGCTCCTTGCTGCTCCTCCCACAGCCAAGCCTGCCTGCACAAGCTGTTGCCGGGTCATGCAGCCCCTGAGCTGCGTGGGGTCCAGTGCTTTCCTTTGTGGTGGCGGTGCCCCCTGGGACTGCCTGGGCAGGATGCTAGTGGGCAGATACCACCTGGGGGGCGCTGCCACTGCAGAGGGAAGAACTCGGGGACCACTCGGCCCACCGGCAGTTCACCCCCAGCAGTTTCCCTGCCCCACAGCGGAAGAGGCAGGTAGGCTGAAGGAAAACAAAAAAGGATCAGGCACCTTCACCCTTGTACACGTGACAGGGGTTTAGTTCTCCCTAAACTGAAACGATGGGTTTTTAAAAACCCACTGTTTCAATTTAGGGAGAACTAATCTCCAGTTGCGTGTACAAGTAGCCAGTAAGGCTAAGACATGTAAGAGGAAGAAATGCTGAACAGCAGAAATTTGGGTAATAAACTTTACAAGTGCTGTCTCACACTAAAAAAAACAATGCTTCTTATGGGATTCACAAGTATGCAGAAGAAATATATGAACATTCACCCATTACATCATGGTAAGTGAGTCTTTTTCTCCCAGTAACGTGAAGATATTCATTCAATACTTTCCAAAGTTAGGAATCTAGGCAAGAACTAAGGAATAGTAAGTTTGTGACTTAGGCTCAAAGCTTTTATAGCTAAAAAAAAGTTCCATCTCATCACCCCTCATGTTCAATGTGTATCTGAGGCAACAGGCAAGACTGTATGGAGATTTGGAGCAAGGTGTCAACAGTATGCTGACATCACCCAGCTCGCTCTCTTACTTTTCATCTGACCCAGGTCCTGCAGACTGTTCCTTACCCTGTGCCTGGTAACAGTTTGGGACTGGACCAACTGAGGCTGAATCCAGACAAGGCAAAGGTGGTCGGGGGGGGGGGGGGGGGTAGGAATTGGGACACCTATCATTGATGGGGTTTAACCTCCCTTTGTCACTGAGGCCCCTGGCAGACATTCACTTAAAGGTGTTATGGGATCTGATGCGTAATCCCAACAATCACACTTCCTGTCATGCTGCACATGCATGGCAGCAGGAGGCATGATTGTGGGATCAGATCCCAATCGTGCCATATTGCTGGTGCAGCACGAGCCTGGGATCATGATCCTAGGCTTCCCCTGCATTTCCAAGTAGGAAGCCAGTCAGATGATATCCGCTCCCAGCCTTAGTAGCATATTTGAATCAAGGGCTCTGCTGTGTCCCAGAGGCTGGGAGCACTGATCAGCTGCTGCTCCCAGATGCACAGGCACACTGGAGTCAAGGGCTCTGATGCACCCCCAAGGCTGGGAGCAGCAGCTGATCAGAGCTGCCAGCTTCCAGGGGCACACAGGAGCCCTTGACTCTACTGTGCCCCCTGGCTGGGAGATTAGGGCTCCCAGCCATGGGAGCGCATCAAGGACTCCCACTGCTCCTGAAGCTGGGAGCTTTGATCAGCCTGGACACATGTGCAATTTAGGGTGTGATGGGAAGCAGCCATAAAGTTATACATTTTGTGCAATACAGTTTTGGCTTATTCCTTGTTTTATTACACCATTCATTATATTAACATGTGCCTGGGTTACTACTTAAGATGCGATTAGCTGGTTAATCAAGTCTTAATAGTAACATCTGCCAGGGGCCTCAGCTCTGCAGTCCTGTGATACTCCTGGATCCTCTGATGCATTTGGATTCTCAGGTGGCAGTGGTGGCTAGGAGCACTTTTCACCATCTCTATCTGGTGTGAAGGCTGACACCTTTTCTTTGATTCAGATATGGCCACCATCACTATGTTTTCATAACCCTGAGACTAAACTACTGCAGTGTGTTCTCTACGGGGCTCCCCTTGAGGACTGTTCAGAAGCTGCTGCTGGTGCAGAACATGGTGGCCTGCTTTCTGATGAGGGTGGATAGCTGGGAACACATTGCTTCAGTGCTCCGGAATCTGCATTGGCTTTCAGTACCTTTCTGGCACTGGTTTCAACCTATAAAGTCCTGCATACCTGCGGAACTGCTTCCTTCCTTATTGCAACCCAAGGTCAGCTAAGAACAACCTCCTGCAAATACCATCTGTGCACCAAGTTCACTTGGCGATAATACATGGAAGGCCATTCTTATAATCATAAGAAAATTAGGGTTGGAAGGAACCTCATAGAAGGTCATTTAGTTTAACCCCCATCTCAAAGCAGGACTATCCCCAACTAGATCATCCCACCCACAGCTTTGTCTAGCTGGATCTTAAAAACTTCCAAGGATGGAGCTTCTACCACCTCTCTGAGTAACCTGTTCCAGTGCTTCACCACCCTCCTAGTGAGAAAGTTTTTCCTAATATCCAATCTAACTAGGTTGGATATTTTCAAAGTTTCTATTTCCCTTGCTGCAACTTGAGACCACTGCTCCTTGTTCTCTCATCTGCCACCACTGAGAACAGTCTAGCTCCAACCTCTTTGGAACCAGCCTTCAGGTAGTTGAAGACTGCTATAAGTTCCCTCTCAGTCTGCTCTTCTCTAGACTAAATAAGCCCAGTTGCCTCAGTGTATCTTCAGAAGTCATGTGCCCCAGCCCTCTAACTATTTCCATTATTCTCTGTGGCACTCTCCACAAATTTGTCTACATCCTTTCTGTAGTGTGGGGCCCAAAACTGGACACAGTACTCCAGATGTGGTCTCACCAGTGCTGAATAGAGGGGAAGATTCACTTCCCCCAATCTGTTGGCAACACAGCTACTAATGCAGCCCAGTATGCTGTTAGCCTTCTTCGCAATAAGGGCACACTTGGCATTTGATTGTTGCTCCTCAGTTCCCTCCCCATTGAGGCCCACCAGAGCCCAAGCTTGTCCATTTTCTGTAAGCATTGTAAGCCTTTTTTATTTGAGCAAGCATTTAGCAGGAGGAGTTAAGCTTTGACTGTTTTTTTGGGGGGAACTGTTTTATTATTTTATCCATTTTTATGACTTTATTGTTACAAGCCACCCTGCGCTTTTTGGGGGAGACTAGCATAGAAATCAAACACATAGACAAACACAAAAAGAAAACAAAGGAGCTGCATAAAGACAGAATTTGAACCAACGCTGGATTTAGGAGTTCTCCGAGGATTTCTTCATTAGGATGACAAATCAGTGTCTTAAGAAACATCTGCTATACCTTCATTGTGAAATATGCCTGAAAGGTGCTTTCTTTGTTACTTATTAACTGTCAAAGTTTAAAGTTTATATTCTGCAAGCACTGCAAATACTACAAAATAAAGGCAGACTGGGTAATTCATAGCACTGTGCTCTGTTTGTCTTTCCTAAAAAGTAAGTCAAAGTCTTCCAAACAGTTAAAAAAAAAAAATCACCAAAGCAACAGAAAGCATCACTTCAAGTTAGTGATGAAAAAAAGCTGACCTGCAGGCCCCATATCACAGGCAAGAAGATGGAAATTAGTCTCCTAATACAAGGCTAACCTCAGTAACTGATAGGTGGAAAGGGAGTCTTAGTGTTTACTCTGCTGAGCAGAGATCCTGGAGGCTGTCTGTAAAGCTGGCAGCAGGTTACAAAGGGTGGCATACCAGCTGAGTAAGAAATTATATGCAAGAGAGAAACAAATGTTCAGGGCTAAGACCACAAAGAGAGAGACATCAGAACATGGGAAAAGTATGCAGGATGAAGTGCAAGAGGACCAATCACGCCCTACTAGACTGCTCCCAAGAACCGTACCAGATACTGACTAGCCCCAGCACTAAACCCTGACAAGAGAGACGATATAGTGGATGATGGATTAGGAAAAGAAGACACCAAGGAGCTCTGGGACCAGCAACATTCTCCTGATGAAAATTTAATTCCCACCACAAAAAACGGTTTCTGCTTCCATGCTCTTGGATACCACCCGTCATATCTGAATGCATCCGAGATGTGCAAACCTCCACTCTGTCTCCTGTCTTCTAGCAACTAGAGTCGAAGTATTATCTGTCTTCTTTTCCTTCTCCAAATCCAGACTGCTACTAGCATGGAGCAGGACACTGCTGCTCTACTCTCTTCTTGGCCTTTCCCTGTCATTCTCTGCCTCCACCACTCTAGTGCTGCTGTCTGCAATGCTATTCAGCTGCAGCAGCATATGACAGACAGGGCTCTCCAGTGCTGCTTTAGGAGTCTGAGTATAAGGGAAACTGTACTGGCTCTTGTTGGGCAAAGCTATGAGTGGCACATGAGCCCTGGGAGCAGTCTGGGGTCCCAGGATGGTAATATTTTGGCATTTATGTTCAGCTCACGCTAAAAAGAATTTCTTCTCAAGTCCCAGAGAAGAAACCATTACTTCTTAAATTAATGGCTAAATTTGATAGTAATCAGTTCAATTTTTATAGGAGTCAGTGAAGAAATCTCCCTGCATATCCCTGGTGAACAGATGAGTGAGTGAATTATTCCCTGCCGAGTGAACAGCGTTTTGCCCCAGTACGTATTAGAAAGGGCAGAGAAAATATACTAGCAACAGAGGAAAAACAGTCATAATAAAAAGACTGCATGACAGTTACAGAAAGAAGTAAAGACATGCATATTAACTTTCCTTGGCCTATGCCTCATATCCCAGATTCTTTGCAAATGTCAAACTTAACAACAATATTGGGCATAAGACACACTGCACTGACAAGGAAGACACATGGAGAATCCAGATTTAACTTGCCCCCTATATTTGGCCACCAGATGTCACATGCTACAGAATGCTGAAAAGAAGGACCTTGAATGGATAGTGGCATTGTCTGGTACAGTGTATGAAAACTGGAAGCGTACAAAGCAATGCCGAGAGGAACACAGCACAGGCAACCATTGTAGAAAGTGATATAGCAGGCACCATCAGAAGAAAGCATTTTGACATTTCAGTGCTACAGTACTGAAAAATTGGAAGTGAAGCAGATAAAGACTTTGGGGGCTAAGGCTCTTTTTGTAGAAAAGAAATGATTTTACAGAGCTCAGAATTAAGTTGTTTACAATTTAGTGTTATAGAGAAGATTAACTGCCTAAAAGTTATACAAAGGCTAAAAACTGGGCTAAAAAACAAGAGATATGCACTGGGGGTAGAAAGGATTTTAAGTTTAAGGAGAATTTACCTTATGCAAAACATCACAGAGCAGGATACAAAAAAGAAAATCCATAAAAAAAAAAGTTCTAAGTAAATGGGTGCTGAGGGGGATGGATGTAAAGAAACAACAAGGTGGGTGCTTAGGGGATAAGTATAAACATGCTGCAAACCTATTTCCATCCCAGAGCAGCACATTGATTGTAATGCATAATTAGAGTGCATCAGCATGAATTGGAAATGTTTTACTAAGACTTACTATATTTTACTGAAGTTAGTTTTTTTCTTGTTTGGGGTTTTCCTGGTATTAATTTTGCTTTCTAGTTCCCCAAGGGAAACTTGTTTCATGTGACCTAGGTCTATAAATCTTTAAAGGCTGGTGTGATAGATCTAATGAATTTTATTTAAAACCTGCAAAGACAGCTCTTGTAGATTACTCCTCTCTGTGGGCCAGAATTGTTGCTGAATAAATGGAGTAAAAAAATCTATTACAGTACTTCATGCTTTGCTGCTCTAATACTTCCCTTTTTCTTCTGTCCTATAATTGAACCCCCCCCAACCTATAACATCTAAAACCATTTGTTCTGCCATTTAAGAAAATATTGATTTTTACATTCTGAGGCAGAATCAAGTTCTAGACAAAGTCACATATGAATGATCTTTGAAAGGTTATTTGTTAGGGTTTTATTCGTTAGGGGCCCAAAACATTCCATTTCTGGTGCTTTGCTTCACGGCTTTCCTCTTTCTTCAGTCAACATAGCTTTCTGTAGATTTTTAACAGATGAAATCAGGCAACAGGCTACTGCTCAGAATTTGTTCCTACTTAAGCTTTACAAAAGCACACCATTTGCAAAGCAAAAGCACTCTGGAGATCTGCTCACTTACTATCAACATCACAATATTGTTGCTGAATTGAACAGACTTCCTTTAAAAGCTTAATTTTTCAAGAAGCTTAAATATTACCAAACATATCCACACTCCCAAAATGGAGACAGAAAATACCTATTCAGGGCTCCATCTAAGATGCAAATTTGGTTACAATACAAACTTGAGTGAGTGCTGTCTTGAGTAAAGATTACATTTGCATTCCTTTTTAAATATGGATTTTTTGTTATCTTCTACTGGTTTAGGAGAATTAGTTGATGCAACATTTTGCAGCCATGAAGATAGCTAAGCGAAGGGAAGTAAATTCTCTCATCTTGAAATTCTAAACACACTCAAAACAATAATGGGCTTATATTTTATAAGTTGTATACTAAAACCTCAGAGCTGTTTGTTCTTTGTGAGAGAGTTCTTTACTCTGAGAGAAGCTGTAATAGTGTATGTTATGAGTTTATGAAGCACCTCACCAGGTTTAACACAACAAAGCAAAGACTTCAGCACAAGTAGCTGGAGTGCCATCATCAAGCAGAGAGAATCTTATGTGCCACAAAGGAAGTGGATTCTGCCTTGCCCTATTTTATTCTCTGATAGAAGGTCTGAAGTGCCTGCATCTCCTCTGTTATTATTATAGTGGTCGGTTAAAGCTAACAATCCAAGCTACAATTAAACCTTCCTCTGCAATGCAGACGTACCCTCAGCTCCTGCAGTTCCACGAGTGGGTGGAGGTAGAATAAGAATCGTAGAACTTTAAATATAAGTCTAACTCTGCCAGATGCTATTAGTCAATACTATGGCTGGAAGGCTTTACTTATACATTTGATCTTCAATATTTTAAGTGTTAATTTACAATTATATTTCTGAATGATCCCAAGTGGTACTTGGGCAGAACACAGTAATTACTAACATGGATCTTTCATGCAAATTTGTAAGTGCTTCAAGAAATATGCAGCTTGGTGCAATCAGTTATTAAACTGGCAAGGTAACTGACAGATCAGAATCAATCACAGAATCAGAGAAAAAGTAGGGCTGGATGGGACCTCCAGAGGTCATCTATTTCAACCTCCCGCCAGAGGCAGGATCACCCCTATCCAAACCATCTCCTACAAATCCACTGTCTAACCCATTAATGAAACTACAGTTAACCTGGACATAGCCAAAAGGCACAGCACCCTAACCTGCAACAGCTAAAGTAGGGGGACAGTGGCAGCCAGTGCCTGCTGCTGTGAGGGTTAAAATAGGCTTGAAAGATGCAAGGAAGAGGGCCACACCCCCAATACAAAGGAAGGCAGCCCCTGCCCCCACAGTCTGTACAGATCTGAACATGGGGTAAAATCTCTTCCTGACTCTAAATACGTCAATTGGTCTGATCCTGAGCAGAGGCGCAAAATCTTTTAGCCAGGAACCTCCAGATTGAGTCCCAGCAGGAGCATTGGTACCCCAGGCAAAATCCTCAGCCTTGGCTGCAGACAACACCCAACACTTCTGAGAAAGGCAATTCCACCCCACCCCCAACATACAGCAACAGGAGGAGAAAACAGTTCCTTTCCAGCCCCATGGAGCAGCTAGCAAAACCCAGAAGCACTAGAAGTATCCTTAGTAGAGCACAGCACCGACACAGCTACTCCTAGATCATCCCTGGCCAATGCTTGTCCAATCTCTTCTGGAATACCTCCAGTGATGGAGTGTTTACAACAGGCTTGTCCAACATACGGCCCGTGGGCCGCCATGTGGCCCACAAAGTAATTTTCTGTGGCCCATGGTGCTGCGATGGGAAACTAAAGTAAACACGGTTTATTTTCGTTCCCACCCCTTGTCCCTCCCCCAGCCCCTCAGCAGCTTCCTAATGGCTGCTGAAGGGCTGGGGAAAGGACAAGGTTCCCACACGCACTGCATCAGCTTGACATTGCCGACGTGGTGTGTGTGGGAAGAGGAGTGCAGACCCGGCCCATCTTCTCCTGTCCCCAGCACCACGCGGGGAAGCCACCGCTTCCCGGCCTGAACGACTCGCTACTCCCCGCCCGCAGGCGAGAGGCAGCCCGGCTTGGCCGCCCGGCCCCGGGTTGCTGGCAGAGGCAGAGCAGCATGGGCAGGTGCCTCTTCCCACTGGGCTGTTGGCATTTGCTGCGCCGCGCGGGGCAACCCCGGGCTTGGGTGGAGCCTGTGCTCGCTGTGCCCTGAGGTGCCACCTGGCCCCGGCCCCGGCTCTGGCTCCCTCCAGCCTGGCGCGGCACAGCGATGAGGACCTGCAGAGGTGGCACGGTGACTGGGTTTGCCCTCATCATCTGCCTCTGCCGCCTCCTGCCCGGCCAGGGTGCTGCAGGTAGGGCCGGGCCGGGGGTGAGAAGATGGCGCCTCCCCCGGGGCCGGGCCGGTGACTTTGCTGTCCCTCTGTGCTAGTCGGGAAACTTGTGTCTCCTGCATGACCACACAAGTGCTTGGTATTACTTCTTTGTTTTTTTTTTTATATTGTTTTAATTTTGGATTTTAAACCACATTTCCAGACCCATTTCATTGTCACTTCCTGCAACTTCATTGGTGTCAAAGGTCATGTGACATCACTTCCTGATGTGATACCACTTCCTGTGAGGTCTTTGAATATGGCTCGCTGGCCCACTGGGTGATAAGAAGTTCGTGATCCGGCCCCACATTCAAAAAGGTTGGACATCCCTGGTCTCCAATTTTCCTAGGCAGTCTGTTCCACTGCCTCACTGGTCTAACAGGGAAGCAGTTTTTCCTACTATCCAAACTAAACCTACATTGCTTCAACTTCAAGGCACTGGTCTGTTTTCCTGGTCTGTTATCCTGGTCTCTGTACTAAGACAGAAAGTGTTCTTGCTCTCTCCTTTATAGCTACCATGACCATACGCCTGGTTTGGCTGGGATGCTCCAGGATTCTGTAGCCTGATCCTAGCTGATTGGTTAAAAGTCCCGGGCCAGAGTCTGGTGGGGAGGCACGGTGCACTGGGCAGGAACTGCTGCTCCTGTGTGGGAGCAAGGATGTGTCACATGTGGATGGGGTAGTGCCTGCTGCAGTCTGCCTGCTTTACTCCTGCACAGGTGCAGTGGTGCCTGCCCAGCCACCTGCCTGGTGCAACATGCCACTCCGCCTCCCTGCTGGACTCCAGAATCCTGGAGTGTCCCAGCCAAACTGGGACATATGGGCACCCTATATGTAGCAGGCTTTCAAATAGTTGAAGAGTGCCATCTTGTCCCCTCTTCAGTGACTTTTTTGCAAGCTGAACATGGCTAATTCCTTCAATCTCGCCTTGTACAATTCTCCTCTGGATCTTCTCTAACTTCTCCATGTCCTTTTTAAAATGTGGACCCCAAAGCTGCATCCAGTACTCCAGATGAGGCCTAACCAATGCCAAGAAGAGAGGCACTATCACCTCTTCTATCTTGCACCTAACACTTTTATTGATGCAGCTCAAAAATGTGTTCGCCTTTTATGCAGCTACATCACACTGTAGACTCTTACTGAGTTTGTGATCCACCAAGACTTCTTGATCTTTCTCCACGGTGCTGCCATTCAACCATGTGGAGATCTTTCTCCACGGTGCTGCCAAAACACCCATTTTGTATTTTTATTTTTTTTTTTATTATTCTTCCCAAATGTGTTGCACTTATCAGCATTGAACTTCATCCTGTTAGCTCCAGCCCAGCTTTTCAGCCTGTCAAGATCCTTCTAAACTGCACTTCTGATTTTCAGTGAGTTCACAATACTTCCCAGTTTCATGTCATCTGCAAACTTGCTCAAAGAGCTCTCAATTCTAGCATCCAGATCATAGAATCATAGAAAATGAGAGTTGGAAGCGACCTCAGGAGGTCATCTAGTCCAACCCCCTGCTCAAAGCAGGACCATCCCCAACTAGATCATCTCAGCCAAAGCTTTGTCTAGCCAGGTCTTAAAAACCTTCAAGGATGGAGCTTTCTACCACCTCTCTGGGTAACCTGTTCTAAGAAAATTCTTCCTAGTATCTAACCTAAACTTCCCTTGCTACAACTTGAGACCATTGCTCCTTGTTCTGTCATCTGCCACCACTGAGAACAGCCTAGCTCCATTCTCTTTCAAACCTCCCTTCAGGTAGTTGAAGGTTGCTATTAAATCCCCTCTCAGTTTCCTCTCTAGACTAAATAAGCTCCCTCAGCCTCTTCTCATAAGTCATGTCCCTCAGTAGATCAATAGCTTGTTAATAAACATGTTGAACAGCACTGGGCACAGAACAGACCCCTGTGGGACTCTACTCAAAACATCCTACCATTCTGACATGGAGGCATTTTCAATTACCTTTTGCTTGAGGCTATTGAATCAGTTCTCTATCCATGGTTTTGTCTAGCCCATATGTATCCAGTTGCCTTGCTGAAGTCCAGATACACTATCTCCACTGCATTTGTTTCGTCTGCACATGTAGTCAAAGAAGCCTATCAGGTTTGTTCAGCATGATTTGTTTTTAGTAAATCCATGCTGGCTGCTTTCAGCCTTTCCCCATTTCAGATGTTTGTAAACAGACTCCCTTTGGATATGCTCCAGTAACTTCCAGGTATTGAGGCAAGGGTAACAGGTCTATAATTTTCCAGGTCCCTTGTTCTGCCTTTTTCAAAATAGAAGAACTACACTGGTTCTTTTCCAATCCTCTGGTACCTTGCCTATCTCCCAGCGCTTTGTAAATATTATTGCCAAGTGCTCCAAAATCTCCTCTGCCAGTTATTTCAGTATCTTGGGATGAAGCTCATCAGGTCCTGTTGACTTGTATTCACTCAGATTCATCAAAAGCTCTCTATTTCTTTTGTTGTCTCATCCTGCAGCTTGTCCCCTTCCTTAGCCAGAGAATCCTTGTTTGGTGTTTCGTTGCAGCTTAACTTTTTTGTGAAAACAGAGGCAAAGTTCCTGCAAGTAGCTCTGCTTTCTTTGCCTCTTCTGTTCAGAGTTCATCTTGGCTGTTTAACAATGGACCCACAGTGTTCTCGGTCCTGCTTTTCTGGCCAGCTTATAGAACCTCTTCTTGCTGTCCTTAAGCTCCCCTCACCAAGTGCAGCTCATTTTTTTTTTTGCCTTCCTGATTTTGTTCCTCCGGTTTCTTGCTATTTCTTGGTACACTTCCTGAGTGATCTGCCCATCTTTCCATTGCCTCTATGCTTTCCTTTAGCCTTGGAAGAATCCTAGAAGCTCCCTGTGCAACCACACTGATCTCTTACCTTTCTCCTAGTGCTTCCATTGTGTTGGAACAGTTTCATGTCAGTTTCTTGTTGGATTTCCAATACTGTGCACTTTGGAAGTTTGTAGTCCTCCTTTGCACTTTTATCCTTCAGTATATCTTTCCATGACACCATGTTTATTATCGCCTTGAGCCGTCTGAAATCTGCCTTTTTGAAATCTAATATCTTTTATTTTGCTGACTTCATGCTTTCCCAAATTCTGGATCATAAATTCTTGTATATCATGATCACCTCCTGACAAGTCTCCCATCACCTACACATCCTCCACTAATTCCTCCCTCTTGGTTACAACAAGACCTAAGAGAGGTGACCCTTTCATATCCTGAATCTTCTGGAACAGAACCCTGTCCTCCACAAGTTGTGCCCTCCACAAGTAGGAAATGGCTTGACATTTTATGTTTGGCTGTCTTGTTCTTTCAGCAGACATCCGGAAAACTGAAGAGTCCCATCAGTACCATCTTACAGCTTATGGATAATTTTATCACCTCCTTGTGTCACAATGGAGTGATTCATCCACCTCTTCTTCCTGACTTAGTAGCCTACATTGATACTGTATCCTTCACCTGTTATCTTCACCCAAATACAGCACCTCCTTTTCTCCTAACTCTGTCCTTCCAAAACAGCATATAGCCTTCAATGTTTACATTTCAGTCATAAGAGCTGTCCTGCCAGGTTCTGCAATACCAATCAGGTCACAGTTCTTTTCACAGGCTGTGACTTCCAGTTCTTTTCAGTTGTTTTTCATGCTTCTCACATTTGTATACATCCATGAAACATATGTTGCATTCCAGCCTACTTGTTTCCCTTTTGCATCACATCCTGCTGTCTTGTGGCTCTCCAGCCCTCAGTGTTGAGCTGCTGCTTTTGGTCCTTTCCCCTCTGGATTGTTCACTTTCTTGCTGGACAGTTTTGGTCACCATCCCGTATGCAGCCTAGTTTAAAGCTTTCCTTACTAGGTTGGCCAGACAACACCCAAAGATGCTCTTTCCAGTTTTGGCTAGACGGCTCTTTACTCTTGAAAGCAGTCCTCCCCACAGAACATCTGCCCAATAATGAAGAATCCAAAACTTTCGTATCAACACTACTCTCAGCCATGCATTTACTTCTGTGATACTATGGCCCTTACCTTCCACAGGGGAGATTGACAAGGACACCACTTGTGCTCCAAGCTCCTTAATCCTCCTGACTAGAGGCCTTGTAGTCTCCTCTGATGTATCACTGATGGCTACATAGACAAGCAGGAAAGGGTAGTGGCCTGAAGGATGGATGTGCTCTGGTGTTCTTTTTGTAACATCATGAATATAGGCTCTAGGGAGAACACCTCCCACGACTAAGTCGTGATTACAAATTGGGAGTCACCAACTACCACCACTCTTCCTTCTTAGAGCAGTGATTTTAGAGGCCTATATCTGGGGCCCTTCACTTTTTGCTCTCTAGACTGTAGAGTTCTCTGAGTCTTGCCTGCAGGTGTCCTTATCTCTGCCTTTTTCTTAGCTTTTCCACTGCACAGTACTTGAAAGTGGTTGCTGACTTAAATTTGTCAATCTTGAATTCTGGGGACTCTCTAGTAGTCACATGTTGCTACTCTTCTTCTGTTCCCTTTTGCCTCTCCAGTGCTGACCTCTCAAGAGTCATATCCAAAAAGTCTTCATTTTCCCTGATAACACACAACTCTGATACCTCATAGAGACATAAAGCAGTAGGGCTGGAAGGGACCTCCAGAGGTTATCTAGTCCAACCCCCTGCCTGATGCAGGATCATCCCTATCCAAACCATCATCTAAACCAGGGGTGGGCAAAATACGGTCCGTGGGCTGAATTTGGCCTATGGAGCAATTTTGCCCAGTCCACAACAGGTCCCTTGGCCCTTGCCGGGCAGTGCTGGGGCATCCTCATCCTGTACCAGCCTGCAGCTTGTTACGGGGATCCCTGCACAGTTGAGGCAGCCTGCAGCCCTACTGGTTCAGTGGGGTGATGCAGCACAGTGTGGGGACAGCACCAGTGGTGGGAGGCCTGGTCTCCATGGAGACTCTGTATGGCCAGGTGGGCAACTGCATCTGGGACAGGGGACCAATCTCCATGGAGACCAGGCCCGGATGCAGCCTCCTCAATGGGCTCCCACTGTGGCCCCTATGCCACTCAGCTCCGTGCCGCTCTGTCCCACACCAAGCCAGTAGGGCTGGAGGCTGCTGCTGCTGCAGCTGCATGGGCATCCCAGGCTGAGCTGTGGGCTGGCACAGGATGGGGGTGCCCCAGCACTGTCCACCTCCCCCAGCCCCAGCCTGGTTCGGGCTGCTGCAGGTGGTGGGGTGTGGACTGCCAGGTCTACCCCCATCCCTTCCCCGCCTGTGGGCTGTGTGCTGTGATCCGGGGAAGAGGCAGTGGAGGGGGGAAGGAGGCTACGTTTCACCTGAGCCTCCTCTGCGGAGCTTGCAGTCCTCCTCTTCTAAAATGTAGAGCCCAGAACTGCACCCAGTGCTCCAGATGAGGCCTAATCAGTGCAGAGTAGAGAGGTATCATCACCTCCTCTGTCATGCACCTAATACTTCTATTGAAGCATCCCAAAAATCACATTCATCTTTTGTGTGGCTGCATAACACTGCAGACTTGTACAGAGTCTGATCTACCAAGACTCCCAAATCCTTTTCCACAGAGCTGCCATACAGCCAGGTGTCACCCATTTTGTATTAATTTATTCCTCTCAAGGTGTAGCACCTTGCATTTGTCCACAGTGAACATCAGTCTGTTAGCTCTAGCCCAACTTTCCAATTTGTTGAGATCCTTCTGAATTGCATTTGCATCCTTCAGTGTGTTCACAATCCTTCCTAGTCTTGTATCGTCTGCCAACTTGCTGAAGAAACTTTTTATACCTGTGCTTCCAAACCTTCAATCTTTTCCTCCAAGACAGACACCAGCACTTAGTACAGATGATATGGTCTTGACCTTCTGGGTAGAACATGAACATGGCACATCCCACACAAGTTACAGTTGCTGATCTGGTTTCCACTTATGCCTCCTTTGCTCCCTAGAGCAGTGCTTCTCAACCTTCTTTGTACCAGGACGCATTTGTAAACATTGGCTTGCCAGTCCCAACCCAGTGCCCCTCTTCCTGACCCACTGCTCCCCAGTCCCCCCCACCGTGTGTGGGGCAGGGGGGCACAAACAGACCCTTGCAGGCTGGAATTCTGCCAGCCTTCAAGGGAAAAGCCACAGTTCCCCACGTTTTTCTTTTTTAAAGGAGAATCCATTTTTAAAGTTTGTTTGTGACCCTTTGACTCACTTTTGTGTCACAGCCAGGGATCCGGGTTTTCCCGTTTCCCACGGAAAAATGCAGAAAACCACAGATTTCCTGTTTTTAGCAGAGAAAACATGGATTTTCTCTTTTAGTAGAGAAACCCGTGGATTTCCCCCTTTTGCAAAGAACTCTGCAGTCTGGCTAAGTTCCAGCTTGCAACAGCTGTTTGCAAAAAGGGAGGTAAAGCCCCAGCCCTGCCTGGAGGGGCAGGGGGAGGGGGGAGGCAGAGGGGGACGAGCGGAGCCTGCAACTTTTAGTTAGTCGTAAGGCCTAGGTCAGACTCGCTTTTCTCCTGAAGCCTGTGAACTGGTAAGTGGGGCTTGCAGGGGGCTGGGGTGGAAGCTGGCTGGGGGCTGAGGGAGTGAGGAGGTGTTGGGGAAATGTATGGAGTGCCTAGCCGGCGCCTCCAAGCACAGCTTGCCTTAAAGGCTGCTAGAGCCGCTTAGGTTTCATGTGCTCCAGGCTGGGCACTCCAGCCAGGAGCAGGGAGATGTGGAGCCAGCCGGGCACTCAGTATTTTTCACTTTAAGGGGGCAAAGGGGGCCCATGCCCCCGATTCTGTACAGGGGGCTGCCTGTAGGCTTGAGCTCCCTCCCGTAGGGCCACTGTAGCCCCACAGGCAGGACCCAGCACGGCTGGGAATAGCAGGGCTGTACCAGGATCTCCTTGTCCCCACACTGTGCCTCCTGTGCCTACCATTGCTGAGTGGCAGGGCCCCGTGCTGCTTCCCTCAGTGCAGCCCCACATGCAGGAGGTGCATCGCTGGGGCAGCACGGAGAGAGCAGCCGCTAGGAGATCACCAGGCAGCTCCTCTGTCCCTAGCCATGCCGGGTTGCAGGGTGGCAGGGATCTGCCACCCTGCTCCCCTCCCCACGACCCGGTGCAGCCGGAGACAAGAGGAGCCATGCGGGGATCTCCTAGCAGTTGCTTGCTTCACGCTGCCCCAGTGATGCACCTCCTGCACTGAAGGAAGCGGCACAGGGCTCTGCAACTCAGAGCAGCTACAGGCACAGGTGTGGTAGGGGGGGACAAGTAGATTCTGGCGTGGCCCCGCTGTTCCCAGTCATGCCAGGTCTTGCCCGCGGGGCTACAGTGGCCCTGTGGGAGGGAAGCAGGGAGGGAGCTCAAGCCCACGGCCTGCCCCCACACAGATCTGGGGGCACGGGTCTCCCTTGCTCTCCAGGAGTGCACACACCTGCCGGGAACCAGCCCCATCCCTGCCCGAGTCAGTAGCAGCAGCGGAGCCAGCTCCACGCTCCTGCTGCCTTCTGTTGGGGACAGGGAGCTTTGGACTTGGGTCCCTGGTCCCATAGCCCTGACAGCTGGGGGCCCCTTCTGGCAGGGCAAGGGGCATAAGCAGGGCTGAGGGGCTGTTGTGGAGGAGAAGTGAGAGACACCAGTAGGGCCAGAGTGGGCTGTGGGAGGCCTTTAATTTGAATCACGGACTTTGGGGTTTTTATCAGAGAATATGCACTTTTTTATCATGGAAAACCAGGATCCCTGGTCACAACCCATGGGTTGAGAAATGTTCTAGAGGACAGCTGGCTATAAAAAACAAAACTGTTGCTTGGCACAGGGGGAAAGCGGCCTCACCCCTTCACCACCACCGGGCAGTTCTTGGTGTGGCTGCCTGGAGCCCGTGCCAAGCTGGGCTGCCCTGTGCGTCTGTAATGGCCGCCTCTGGGCTGTCCTGCAGTCACCACTGCCATGTTGGGCAGCCCAGAGGTGGCAGTGACTGCAGCAGAGACACAGGGCAGCGTCGCATGGGCTTTGGGGACCTACGCCAGGAAACGCCGACAGTGGTTAGGGGAAGGGGCCACTTTTACCCGTCGCTGAGCAGCAGTTTCTCTCCTGCTCTGCCACTGCTGAGCCAAGGCAGGCGAGCCCAGAGCAGATGGGGCTGGGGTTGTGCGTGCTGGTCCCCGCCACTACTACGGGGCTGGGACAAGCAGCGGCAGTAGCTGGAAGGAGCTGCCTGCCCCATGGGTTGCCTAGAAAGGCAGTGCAGCTATGTAGCTGCCCCAGCCCTGCTGCGTGCCCAGGGGGTGGCAGGACATGTCACGACCCAGCGGTGCCTTGGCCAGGCGGGACCAAGGGACCTGTTGCAAGTTGGACAAATCCCCTCTGTGGGCCGGATCCAGCCTGTGGGCTGTATATTGCCCATCCCTGCACTAAGGGAAGACCTGGGGAATTACAGACCAACACACCTCATTTTGTTACTTTGATAGATACTAAAACAAATTTAACAATCAATTGACTAAAACAAAACAAACATCCAACAAATTTGTGATGAACAAGTTATGTCAATTCAATCTAATTTCCTTCTTTGACTTAACTATCTTACTAAAATAGGTGGAAGCAATAGATGCAAATGTGATGTCAGTAAGGCTTCCAACACTGTCCAGCACTGTCATAATCAAAAACCAGGGAGACGTGGACTGGATGAAATCATAAAGTGAGAATAACTGTTATTAGTGGCACACCGTCAACTAGCACAGTATTCTGAGAGGGGCTCCTTTGATGGTCTGTCCCCACCTGGTTCTATTCAGTATTTTCAGTAATGATTGTGATGACAGAAGAAATAGTACACATACAAAACTATTTTCAGTGTATTCTGATTTAATTTCTAAGTACCTTCTATTTAAAAAAAGGAAATAATAATGCAGTAATGGAGACAGAGACCAAGCTCACGGATCTAGGAGTGGTTGCAAGCACTTTGAAGGACAGGACCTGAATGTAAAATTATCTCAACAAACCAGAGGAGTGATCAGAAAGCAACCCAATGAAATTCAATAAAGGTAAGTGTAAAGTACTACCCTGACAAGGGAGAAGTCAAATGCACAAATCCAAAATGGGGAATAACTGGCTAGGCTGCAATACAGCAACAAATGATGCGAGGTTTAGAGTGTACTGCAGACTAGATGCAATGCCAGTGGCAATGTGCACCCCCTGACCAACACGCTCGCTGTTTATGTGATGGGTGGGGGGGCAGGCAGGAGCGCCGGTGCCCGCACTGCAAGTGCCGGTCAGGAGTGGGAGTGCCGTGGTGCTCTCAGAAATGCCCGCACCCACTTCTGGAAGCGGCTGCAGTGATTGGCCACCTCATGATCAGCTGAGGGAGGACCCCCCCCCCCCACTAGTTGCTGACTGCTCGCTGGGGCAGTGGGGGGGCCATGTGCCTGCCCTGACTAAGGCAGCACCAGTCGACCATGTGTGATGCTGTTGAAAAGAACAAAAATGTAAGCATTATTCTAGGCACAAAATAAAAATGTGTGTGTAACTTATCCTGCTCTAAGCATGGTCAGTCATGGGTTATCAGATAACATAGAACCATAGAAAATGAGGGTTGGAAGGAACATCTCAGGACATAATGTTTAATACTTAAAAGGAACAGAGGGCAGGGCATTAACAGAACAATAAGCTACTGGAAGATAATTTCTGGAAAAAGCATGAGATGATGAAAAGGCCAGACTTCATTTCCCCTCCTACCAACAAGATTACAAGACAATAATAATCTGAGGAATGAATGCCACTTCTAAGGTGCCCTAGGCAGCTCTTACTTCTGGATAGAGTTTATAAATGCAGTACTGTTGACCAGACTGGAAGGAAGATATTGAAAAAATGTCTTTTTCCATTTCCCATGGGGAGAACCTAATAGTTCCTAATGAGAGCTTTACTTTGGCATTTTACATTAGTAGCAGTATTCTTTTATAAGAATGTAAGTGTTTAGTTCAGTAAGAATACTTCTGGTATTCATGTATCTGTGCTTTACAATACTGAAAACTTATTTGAGATTTATTTAAGCTACCTTAAAACATTAGGAGGCAAACTGTACTTAGTTATAACCATACAACCTATTAAATTCAGCATGGCTAAACAAGAGGGCAATCTGACTTTACTTATCTGTTGGTTTATGAAGAGTGTCCTAAACATGTTAGGATTTTATTTATTTTATAACTATTAAAAACTTACTCTGAAAATAAAATTGTTTTTAACTTAGAAAAAACAGCATGCTGAAAATTCACACTCATATTGGATGCTAGTAAAACCATATTATCTCAATAATTTTATATATTAGCAATCATCTCATACTAGCAACATGGCAGCACAAGACAGAGACATGGTATAGCAACAGTAAATCAAAAGTACATGTCAATGCACCAGACTACTAAAGGTATTGTTAAGACTGTAGAAATTGATAAAATAATTAAACAGTTGAATACAATGAACACTTAAATCTGCAAAAGTATAGCAGGTCTCTGATTCATTGAGAACCAATCATTAAGCAACTTCCCATATGTGTGAAATACAACAATTCTCTTAAAATGCACTAGCATTTAGTTTAATTAGTGACTAATGAAATTGAAATTACATACAAAGAACTATGTCACTGTATTTGTGCTCCTCTTGTATACTCTAATTATATCACCAATTAAGACACTACACAATAAACTAAACCTATCCTGTGAACTTAATGTCATCTGCTGCCCATATTCATTTCCTTTTGAAAGCAAAACAATAAATTCTGCTGTAATAAATTCAGTCCATTCAAATGAAGTCATGTCTGTACAGAAACCTTTCTTTTTAACCTCTGCTGCTTACTCATGGCATCAGTAATTTGTTTAAAAATAGAACTATTCAGAAAATAAAACCCACTACACTGAAAACTAATGTATAGCAAATAGATTTAAAAAAAAATGCTGAATGAAGAAGTTTAAACACAGGGTCTAACAAATAATTCCTGAGAGCTCTGATGTTGTACCCTCACGAGCAAGACACCAGCCACTATAGTTGTTCTCTCTATAATCCCAGGCAGTGAGACCTTGGCCAAAATGCACTACATACACTCCAGGAACAGATGAGAAAGTTATGGTAGAACAAGCAATTTTTTTGTGGCTTTTTCTGAGCAGCTGTAGGTGACGCTGATGTCAGTGTCAGGGTTTATGCACACAAGACACGTCCTTAAAACATAAGTGTCTGGTAGGGCCATACATGTTAGCTGTGGTGCTGTATGCTCCCAAGTAAAGGCATGAAGGAAGGACAAAGGGCAGCAAAAATCCTCCCTCATTTTCTTCTGAACTCAAAGATCATAAAAAGTGAGGAAGAAGGGTGAACTATGGGATCTGCAATACCTCCAACATCTTGAAGAACCAGTTGCCATCAGGTAGGTAACTGTTCTGCCTTTGCGAATCTGCATCAGCATGGATGCCACTGCAGGTGACCACTGAACACTACCTCCTCTGGATGGTGTGACAAAGAACATCACTGCACCAGCTGAACAGTGACTTCAGCATTGCTTTCCTAAATCTGGCACCTCCCCAGTAGCTAAATCCATCTTTTGCTTTCCATAATAATCTGGAGGATATTAACCAATCTGCACTTTACAGAAGGTGACTGACAATGTGGCTCAAGCTCCAATGGCAGGGGAGATGTATATAAGCTATGGTAACACAGCAAGATATAATAGGTCATCCACTTGGATGATTTTTGTAATGAAACAGCCTGACTTTTGGAACAGACAGCTACCACCAGGAACAAACATGGACATAGATTTAATGGCTTGGTTCAGTAGATATAATGAAGTGGGGCTCTGGGAAAGGCCATCAAGTATAACCTTTTTTCTTCTAATGTAGAGGGGAGCTTTCAGAAAGATAAGCAATTCCACTGATTTACTTGGTCAGAACTCTGAGATGACCCAGGATGAACATGGGTTGAGGTTTCAGAAAACACTGAGGTCTCAAGCAAGAGCAGGTTCTTTCAGTAGTGGACAACTTATGGATGTTGGAGATCAGCAGGCAAAAGAAGACCACAAATAACTCTATAGGCAAACAGAAGGCTGTTGTGTAACCTTTAAACAGGTGCGTCTACCCTGTGAGACTGCAGTACACTATTGCAATATCCAAGTTTATTTTAAATCACCTGACTTCAGTTATATGAATCATCCTAGCTGCAGCACCCCAGAGCTCAAGCACATTCCCTGCCAAAAGCCATGATACTTGGTACTTAACCAGCTGACATCCAGACAGTCAGAAGCAAAGACTCTAGGTCTGGACAGAATATGTGACTATGATACTATGCAGTCAGGTCTAGGAACTCGACAAGAGGCTCTTCTGTCACTCAAACATGCACTGGTTGGTAGGGAGTGATGAGAATGATCATGACTAATTTCATTTGAGTTAAGCTATCATTGGAGGATCAGGGGAACTGGAAGAAAGATCTGCAAGAGAAAATACATGTTCCTACAATCACTCCAGAAAGCAGGCATCTGGTATGAACCTTAGGTCATATGTCCTTTGAAACAAAAAACTCTCCCAACAAAGGCATATCAGCTCTATGCTGGACCTTTTTATTTGGACAATCTGCCTATTTAGAAAGCCTGCCAGCCTGTTGGTGAACCATAGGAGATGAAGAGACACTGGAATAATTATGAGTAGTTGGTATCACTTCCAGAGCATGGTATGACAGAGTTGAAAGCAGGCATTTCCTTGCTTGTCTGCCAGTGCAGCTGGGGCCAGTCTCCAAGGCAAAACCCCAGCCTTCCACTATCACATGGAGACAGGCTATGTGGGCAGGGGCTGCTGGGAAATGGAGACCACTGCTGGCCCATGGGCCGGCCTTTGCCCACCCCTGCTCTACAACAATCCCCTCCCCTGCTAAAACCAGGAAAACAAAGAGGTATGTGGGGATTTCTGCTCTCCAGCATGCTCCATTTTCTCAGGTGTACCACTATCACCATACCCAATCATGAAGATTTAGAAAAAACAAATAACCTGGGAGGAACTGTTACTAGTGCTTAAACTATATGGTTATGGTACGTATATGTACGAGTAAAATGGTGTATATTGCTTGAATTAGTTCTAATGGTCAGTTCATTTTTAAATCAACTCCTGGTAGAAAATATGCCAAAATTCTAGCCACTATGAGTACAACTCTTTCAAGCTAAATAGTTTGGAGGAGATGCTGAAGAATGTGGGGATAATAAAGATGTAAGGGAATGATCACAGAGATATTTGAGGAGACAGTAACTGGAGGCACAAAGGAGGAAGAGGCAGAAATAGCCAAGGAAAAAATAGCAACAAATGGGACCACAGACAGTACTAATTAAACTATGCAATAAGGACTTAGCAAAGACTGGTATTTTTAATGTAATGGACTGCCTACTGCTAGCAAAACATCAAGGGCTAATATCAGACTGTATTATTATGAAGAAATTGCACCAAAAGTGGTTCATGTTAGTATACAGGTTTTACCTTTATCCAAGGAATATTAATTATCTGGAGAGTACTACTTGGAAGCCTTTTAGTTACCTTTGTGTTTTTTTCTCATCTGGATGGTTGTTTTTTTAAAAGTTGTCGTAATGTCATGATAAACTGAAAAAAAAAAAAGTGTTACAGTAAAATTCTCCATAGGAATGATTCAGTTCAGCCTGTATAAGGAATACATTCCTTGTCCCTAGTCCTAAAATGAAACTAGTTTTATCCTCTTTTGAAATTTGAAAGAGCAGGGCATGCAGGTACATTTAAAAAAATTATTAAGATAACTCTGCAAATATTCCTGAACTATTACACAGACAGTAACAAACAACTTTCGGCAAATAAAGAGAATTAATAAGTAGATAATGATCCCACTTGGTTTGAACAAAGCTAACGTGTGGTACAAACTTATTGAGGTTTGGTAATTTAAATGACAAAGTCTTTATGCTTAGATTTCCTTCCAAATTTAGGATTTTCCTACAGAATATCCACTGCCCCAGCACCTAGTGAACTCTACTTCAGAAAGATAACAGAACTATCCCCTGTATTTCTTGTTTGGAACTAGCTGTGTACATCTGAATTAACTACAGAGTAATGCAGCAACTCAAGTTATGATGGCTCAACAGAAGAGCCCTGTACTACTCTACAGGGCACTAAAAACGGATTTTTTGCAAGGTCTGAGACTGTTCATCAGGATCATCAGACCATGGAATACGTTCAAAAGGCGGCTTCCATAGTTTTAGTTTATTGAGAAAAAATGAACGTCATGAAAATTATGGCTGCATAGCAAATGAGGAAATGCAAACATGAAAGTTGTATGTGCAATCAGTAGTGGTCCGTTGCTCATATCCATTAGGACAGTCTACATAAACATGTCAGATTGCATAAACTTTTATTTATATACTATATTTTCATTGTCAAAGTACTCCAATATGTTTTATTAAAAATCTCTGTCTTGTAGAAGATACATATTTCAATGATTTTTTTAGCTCGTGTACTATGTACATTCTTCAACTGATAAAACTGAAAGAACAAACAGTTACTGCAAGAATAGGTTAAGATGACAATATACAACTTTTTCACTATAATGAATACTTCTTTATATATGATCTGTAGGATTTACTTTATAAGAATGGGTCATTCTATACATTGCTTATGCTAACGTAAAGACACGAGTATTGTATATTCTAATGTAAAGGCGCACAGACTTTCTGGCACAGACTTAGTATAACAGCACTGGATGATACTATACTAGTATCTAAGGGTACCTATACTCAAGCAGCAAGGCTACTCTGACGCACTGTAATTACAGCACATCAGAACAGACTCAATGAATCAAGTCTGCTGGAGCACGGTAATTACCATGTGCTTCAGCAGCCTCCAGCATCCCTGTGCTTAAAAATGGTGATGGGGGCACTGTATCTAAAGCTCTTCGAATAAGCTTTAAAGTACCCCCACCGCCATTTTTAAGCGTGGGAATGCTGATACACAAGATGCTTTGTATGTTTTAATTAGAGCAGCTGTGGGATGTTAGTGTACAGGCTGGTGACATCCACAGTTGCAAGTATGGTCTCCTTAGGGAGGTGGTTGATGTTTTGGATATAGTACAGTTTGAAATATTTCTGGGTTAAATGTGTTTATGTGAGGATCTCCCTAAGTGCTCTGCTAAGGGGTAAATGGGATATTAAACAAACAATGAACCAACTTGTCTATGTTGACACTAAAGCCCCAATGGATTCAAACTCCACCATCTTGAAAGACTGCTTTTTCTGACACCAGGCAAAGAATTCAGAGCAAGAGAGAACAGGCCGGAAAAGGAGACTGCCAGGGTGGAAACAGATGTCACCTCTGGTTGCCTTTCTGTCACTATAAACATTTTTATGGTGGCCCAAAGTGAAATAAAAAATTTGGTCACACCCCAAATGCCCACATTTGTGGCTGTGATGAAAGGTAGTAATAATTTGTGTTGCTTTATTGCAGCAGACATCTATTTGCTTCTGGTTGGAGAGTGCGGGCAGACCTGAGCTGCCCTCACTTGCCAGGTGCCTGTTCTGGGGGCTTGCGGGGCCCAATTCTGCACACACTGGGAATTCCTGGGCAGAATCAGATCCCTCAAGTCCTTGAAGCCCCTGCCCAGCTTTCCCCACTTACCCAGATGTGTCCCTGAGATCTCCAAGGACACGTTCGGGTAAATGAGGCAGGTCTGGTTTCATCCACTTACCCAGATGTGACCCCAAGATCTCTGGGGACACATCTGGGGAAGCAGGGAATGCCAGGCAGGTGCTTTCAGGGGCTGAGAAGCCTAATCCTGCCCAGGAGTTCCCAGGGTGTTCCTCAAGCCCTGGGAGAACACAATGCCCATTATCCTGCAGCATCAATGGACAGGACAATAGGCAACGTGTGTTTCACCCAATGAGGTAGATTGGCTGTGCTAGAACACATCATGGCACAGCTGATCTGGTACATTTGATGATGTCTGTTTCTAGTCTTAGAGACAAAGGAAAGAAAAAGGCAGGACAAGAGGAGACAGATTCTTGAGAAGGAACAGCAGAGGTTGTTCACCTGTCTGGGATTCTGCTGGGGAGTTAGCCTAGGCATTGTGGCTTGCTGTATTGCTGTTGACTAATAAATTCTGTTTTTGTTTTAGAAGCACTCCCTGCTTTACTGCATGTAACTTCAGGTGCACTCCATCCCCTTGAAGGGGGATAAGCCAGAAGATAGTTCCCGAGGGGAGAGGGGCTTAAATAACTAGGCAGGCCAGGTCTCAGAATCCAAGGAGCCATGGGGCTCAGCTTCTCTAGCAGCTATGTCTGGGCTGGCTTCAAGGGGTACTCCAAGGCTGGAGTCCCATACTAAGGCTCCTCTGGGAATCTGAGAAAGAAGCATGGATGTCCCAGTGGTGAAATAAGATCTAATCCTCATCTTCTATGTATTTCTATGGGAGAGAGAGAAAGTGAAAGGAAATAGCTCTTTTAGTGTTTAGGGAACAGTGCCCTGTATTATGAAACTGCAACATGACTTATCTTCATTAGTCTTTTTGTAATTGTTTATTCAAGACTGAATAAAAATAAAGGGTAAAGTGCATATTCTTTTCAGATAGAGACTTCTTTTGCATAGCAATCAGTAAGGAACTGCTTTGTACTATAAATGTCTAGCCAGAATAGGCTGGGGCTAAGATTTAAGATATATTGTCCATTTCTTCAGCAAACTAAGTGGAATTATAATGTAATGGATTCAAGTAATAAACATTTTAGTTAACTTTGTTGATTTTGTCTAGCTGGATAGAAGCTGGTGTTTCCAATACCAATTTAAAACTTTTAAAGAGGAAGTCCAGAAAATACGTAATACTTACTTGTATGGTCCTGGTATCGTTCTATATAGTGTAAATAGTGAATTGCCTGGTTCTTTGCCTAGAAAAGAAATTAGCAAAATATTTTGTCTTAAATGTTAAGCTTATTTTTACTGAAGTACCTGAAATCCACCTTTTTTCATCCAAAAACAAAACCCAGCAATAACGCTTTCTAATACTAGTCCATCTAGAAGACATACTGAATCCAAAATTTCAAATTAACAAAAAAATTTACAAATAAACATCATAAATATTTTGCTTATCCAGGTAAAAGTGGTATCAAGTTTTATTTTCATCATTATCACTTAGCTAACAACCAAGTTGGGCATTGCGACATCTGGGCTAGATTTATCAAAACAGCAAGTGTCATTCTGAACTTAGAGGAGACTTTGGATAGCTGTAAATCAAAAAACCCTGAAACCTAAACAGGATGGAGTATCTGACCATTAGAAGAGCTGAACTATGACACAGAACTACACACACACATTTCCTTAAAGAAACAAAAAGGTGGTTTTAGCAATAAATATGGCACCCTCCTGCTATCCCTTCCTCTCACCTGAAACCTCTGGCCAAACCCTTACAAAAAAAAGCAATGAGAAGGAAGTTTTATTTCCCCCTTTCAAAGATAGTTTTGAAATGAAATCACTAGAAAAAATGGATACAAAAATTACAAGAGCTATCCTTGTTTATGAATGTTTTCAAAATACATCAGTTATAGGAAATAAGGTTCATATGAAACAGGTCATTTTAGGACAGCTGCCTTAAAATTCTCTTAGCAACTGGATTTTGCATGCAGACAAAACTGTACTAACACCATGTTCCAGAGATTAATTTTTTAAAACATTTCTCTATCTGATAATCTACACTACATATGATACAGGCAGTCTTTGGATTTACAACATAATTGGTTCCTGAAAACTGCATCTTAAGTTGAAACGTTGTAACTGAACGAATTTTCCTCATAAGAAAATGTTATAAATGGGAGATCGGTTCATGAAACAAGGCCCGATACCCTATTTTCACCAAAAATACACCAGAATTTTCTACTCAATCAATTATTAGATGAGTAATATAGCTACATGAATGTATTTATATTGTAAATAGCAATCATGTTGATTTGGAAGGACGTCTTTGAGGTGACTTTGCTGGACTTTTTGAAAGGCTCTTGGTTGGACTTTTTGAAGAGTTCTTGGCTGCAGTCTTCTCAGGAGTCTTGGCTGCAGGTTCTTCTGGAGTCTTGTCTGCTTTCTTAAATAAAGCATCCAAGGAAATGTGGACAGATGTTTTCCAGGGAGATGAGCGACACAGCGAACTTGTTCACTGGCGTGGCGTCACATCAGATCAAGCATTGTAAAGTTGAAACTGACATCATAAAGTTGAAACAGGGTGTCAATTTATAAATGTTGTAAGTGTAAAACATTGCAACTCCAAATGTTGTAAGTCAAGGACTGCCTGTATTTACTTTTTTTAAAGTACATACCTTTCTTAAAGCTACCAGTCTGTCTTTTGCTTTCCCCAATGCAAAACCTGTAAGACAAGCAGATGTTTTATTAAAAAGAAATATTCTGTTCAAATATGTAACACAACAGAAGTTCAGTGTACATCAGGGGTCAGCAACCCCCAGCATGCGTGCTGAGCAGGGCACGCAAGGCCATTTTGCTCGGCACACCACCGCCAGCCCAGGCTCTAGGCAGGTGCTGCCAGCCACAGAACCCAGGCTGCTCCCAGCAGGCGGCTGGGAGGCTGCAAGCCCTGCTGCAAGCAGACTGGGCCCTGTGGACCAGCTGCAGCTGGGAGGCTGCAAACAGCTGCTCTGGGCTCTGGCATGTCAGCACTCCGGCACCTTCCAAGGTAGACATTGTGGTTTTTTCAGCACTCTGGCCAAAAAACGTTGCCTATCCCTGGTGTACATAAACTTCTTTCAAAACAGCTGAAACCAGTTTAAGATAAACCTCAATGGATGTAATAACTGATTTAACTGAAATTGGTTTATTGAACTTCTGTATCAGATCCCCTCCAGATTCAAGTTAACTCAGTCCCACAGCATCCCACAATACTTTGCACCCCCTCTGCAAACCCCTTCCCTCCCCACCAGGGTAGGTGGGCTAGCTTGGCCCTAGCTGTCTGCTCCAGCCAAGCAGGGAGGTGTGCTCTAGTGCCCCCTGACTTCTGGCCTGGGCCACTGTAGGCATGTGGCTGCATTTTCAGAATCAAAGTGAGCATCTGTTCACTTCCTTACCAGTTCAATCTATGCAGCTTAGACTAACCTGCAAAGATTGGATCAATTCAGTCTCAGGGCTTTTGAGTGACTGTACGTAGCCTGGAAGACATGATACATTAAACTCCACCTTTCTTGCTTGGTAAAGTAGAGCTATGATCAACTGGAGTCTCTTCTGACCATGACCATTAGTGTTTCCTTTGAAGAAAGACTCCTCCCCTCCTACTTATGCAGATTTATCAAACTTCTAAAAGTGAATCTCTCTCATGCAGAAAATTAAGTGAACCATGCATGCCCTACTGGATATTCTTGTGCTGGGAAATCTGCAAATGCAACTGTCCTGTCAATATTGTAAACCCTTTACAGTCTGGTGTTTCTCTACTTTTCCCAATTTACTTTTGGCATCATTCAAAACTTTTTAAAAGTTAGTCTCACTGTTTCTCTAATAGGCTGTATTTGTTTTCCATGTGGAAGAGACCTCTTCATGGAAGAAGAAAAATGTTAACAGTGAAATTTTGCATAACTGAAGTCACTGAGTTTTAACACAGACTTCAAAGAGGTTAGGGTTTCATCTGAAGTATTTTATGTTACAATTACATTCCAACAGATACACTATTTGAAGGAATGCTGCCATATACCTGACAGTTTTAGTGAGTCAATCCATTAAGTAACAGAGAATACTGAAAGAACTGTGGGCATGAAGGTAGCTTACAATATGTTTCATAGACTCAACCTAAAATAAATTCGAAATCTTTTTTTTTAAATCAGGATAACTCGAACTAGCTGAGAAGATTATTAGTAAGCTATGCATTACATTTCAACCCAATTGGGACAGATCATGTTGAGCTAGAAAGTGAGAACATCCCCTCCCCAAGCACACACAGTTCAGAAAGTTATTTCTAGCTGAGTAATAAGTAACAAAAACATAAATGCCCATTCCTACATCTATGGCATACAGTAACAAAACGTGCATAATTTTCAAAATAAGAAAGAGCAGCTCATATTAGGTTGCCACCTTTCCTCATTTGTTTAATTGTCTTAATGACCAACCCAAAACTAAATTATTTGCCTTGTTGGCTTTTAATCATAAATAACATGTTATACAGAAGAAAAAACGGTACGTAAAGAAATTTGTAAAATAAAGTAACCTGTTTTGTATGTATGCCAGTAATACTGATCCTGTTGCACAGGAATTAAACAAAAGTTACTGTTATAACTGGATATTATATTTCAGTCTTTGCTACTTTGCTTTATATACAAGAACATGGATGATGGATGTCCCTGATGAGGTTTTTATTTCCTGAATTATCAATTACAACAGAAATTCTCTTCCCCTTCCTATATTATTTTCTATGTCTTAGTCTCCAGTAAAAAAAAAAAAAAAAGAAAAACACACACAAAACCCCCCCAACCCCAGTTTATTAATTAAAAAAAAAGGCAGATCAACAGTATGGCTCTATATTATTTGTCATGCTTCCCTCTTCCAAGCAACCACACACCTTTTATCAACTGCACTTACCTGCAGCCCCATTTCCATTTCCAACAACCACAAGGGCACTCGCAGATTTTTTCTGCCCTTCTCTTCCTGTCATACAAGCTACGCTTTTCAGCTGGAAGGGAAAAAGAAAGGCATTTTACCATGACACAGTCTAAATGCCTTTTATTACAAATCATTAATGTCTTTTGCAATTTGACTTTTTTTTTTTAAAAGACTGAGACACATGCTGCCTTTTTTGAATGAATACTTATTACTTGCAACAGAATACTGACTTTAAGGTATGTGTATTTAAAGACAACTGAAAAATTGTCAACAATATACATTTGCACTGCAGCACACTTTCATTATACCAAAGAGAACCTTTTCTCTGTGGCTTCTTCTGTACTGTTTAGTAACGTAATGCACGCACATTCTGTAATACAATCAGCTTTGTATACGAACTCAATCACCACACTGCAGAACTACCATGGAAGAAAAAAAGAAATAAAATTAAAGAAAACAAAGATGTTAACATCTAGTTTCCTGACTTCGGATTTTGATGTTTTAGAAGCTCTCATTTCATTGCTCAGGGCAGGTTATTATTTTGCATCATTTGAAGAATGGGAACTAAATCTGCTTTCAGGCAGCAGAAAACACTGATTTTTTATCTCCAGTCATTAAGACAGTGACTGCTAAAACCACATCTGAAGGCAAGTACAGAAAAAGGAAAAAAAAAAAAAGAAGGTAATTAGAAGGTAATTTAATTTCCAGGGAAAAAAATATTAAAAGAAAAACTATATAGCTCCTTCAAAGAGAAAAGTGAGACAACCAGTTACTGGTCACAAAAGTACTTGGGGAAAGATGGCTTTGTTGTTACATTGCTGCAATGGAAATTGAGAGTTCTGGTTTCAGATCCTGACTGCCACTAACATTGTTTATGACCTTGAGCAAGTCATTTAATTATGCTGTTCCCAAGTTTCCCTCATTTAAAATGGGGTATTAGACACAGACTAGGAGAGATGGAATGTCTTGTAATATGAAGGTTTATATTCAAAAGACCTACCATTATTCCCTAATTTTATAAATATTGGCACCTCATCATTACCACTGAATAAATTCATTTTCCTTCCAGTTAATTTCCCCCAATGGGCTTTTTTTTTTCCCCTTTTTGTAAAGGACAAAAAACTGTACTAATGCACAGCTTAAAGGAACCATACCTATCCTTCCAGAAAGTACTATACTAACAGTGATATTAAGCATGCACAATTAATACATGCATACATAATTTTAGTAATTATACTAGCTCTTCAAGAAGTCAGTCTAGTACCAATTTATACTGCAGGTAGGATTTTCAGGAAGCAATTTATGTTAGCCTGACTCTTCCCACTCAAGTTCACAGTAACACTCCCTCCAGTTTAATGGTAATAGGCTAACAAATACTTCTGAAAGCCACACCCTTAGTTTATAATATTTATGTTATTAAATTCAAGACACAAATAGTTTCATAGTTATTAGGGGTTGGAAGAAACCACATTCCAGAGACAGATCTTCATAAATGTTAAGCCTTCCTCACAGCCTATATTAGTCTTCTTCCCTCTAACTTCCATCTGGCAGTAAGGCAGCTAACTAGCAACAAACTTGAGATACTGATGTCATGCAGGAAGCCTGATATTAGAAAGAAACCCTGGAACAATAAAAGGGGAATGAAACCGAATGAAGGCTGTTTTTTCAAGCAGCATCTAAAAATTATTACTTTTGCTCTGTGTGCATTTCTTCAATGTTCTCAATGCACACACACATTGAAATTAGGGTGCATATTTAAAAAAACAAACAACCCTGGGATTTATGGATTACACTGAATACTAGTCTCTCTCAGCCAGGAGGGGGCAATGATGACACATGAGATTGACTACTCAAGAAGAAATATTATGAAAACTGCATTTGTCAGCTGTCTCTGAGCAGCTCTGATAGAAAATGTGTTCAGTCACCCATCACGATCACAGCTATCACATCTCTCTTCAAACTCTGCAAAGGCCATTCAAGCTAAGACTGTTAGAACATCAGTGTCCTTAGATTCCTTCCCCAACCCTTGGTGCCTTATTAAATCAAAGAACAATTTTTTTTTCAACCTGTTCATCAGTATTTTCCTCCCTGCTTTGGGATTAAAGTATACAGCTGAGAACATATCATTAGAATGCAACAGAATTAATTAATAGGTAATTAACAGCTTGTTGCTTTTAAAAACAGCACAGTTAAAAAGTTGATTAAAATGAGAATCTAAGAAGTGCCATCCTTGGTCAAACCAATGATCAATTTAGCCTAGTGTCCCATCTCTGACAGTGGCAGAAGTAGATGCTATAGAGCTGTGTTTCTCAACCTCTTTTGGACCAGGACCCAGTTGTAAACATGGATGGCCAGTCTCAAACCAGTGCCCCTCACACCCATCTTGCTGCCCCCGGCCCCAGCCCCCCAGTGTGTGGGGTAGGGAGAGGGTGTGTGGGGCTCCAAGCAGCCCCTTGCAGGCTGGAACTCTGCCTGCCTGCAATGAGAAAAGCTGCGGTTTCCCACATTTTTCTTCTTTAAAGGAGAATCCATTTTTAAAGTTTGTTGATCCATTTTTACAGGTTGTTCACGACCCTTTCATAAATTCCTGTGACCCACTTCTGGGCCACAACCCACCGCCTATGCCTTTAGTGCTCAGAGGCACATCCCTTCCCCTCCCCTTCTCTCATCTGTTGCTCTCATTTTTCCTGCTGTCCTGGGGGTAGGAGAAGCTGCCAACTTCCTTCCACCCACCCCAACCAGGCTGCACAGGTGCTGGGCTCAACTGGTGATGAACACAGTGGCAACAGTGTGGTAGGAGTCATTTCCTCCTCCCTGCCCAGGTCCCTGGAGCAGGCATGGGGAGAGGGAACCCACCAGCCCATCCTCCTGCTGCTGTCCAATCCCTGTCTACAGCTGATCCCATGCCCTGTGCAGTCTGACCAAGGCAGGAACAAGCACCTCTCATGCTTCCCCCACCCCCTGGGACAGCAGGGAAAGCAGCAGCAGCAGGTTTGGGAAAGGCAGAGGGGGGAAGAAAGGGAGGGGGACTTGCCTCTGAGCATGAAGGGGAAGGCAGGGGGGATTTTCGCCTGCATTAGGGACTTGAAAAGAATTTCTGGAGGCTCCCAGAGCACTGCACCTGTGGCGGGAGGGGGTAAAGGACAATGAGGCTGGGAGCACAGGGATTCAGCCACCCCTGCAGTGGATGCTGTTGTCCTCACATCCAGCTTTGGAAAATCCTGGCTCTACCCTGATCTAAAAGTGATCCATCTCCTATTCAATGCCCTCCATGACATCCACCATTATTGGTTTAGAGATTCCAGAGGGAGCATCTCCTTTAATCATTCTGTTCAATAGCTATTAATAGATCTCTCATCCATTAATTTATTCAATCCTGTTTTGAACTTGGCTATGCTAACTGCCTCCAACACCTCCTGTGGCAACAAACTTCACAAGTTAAGTGCACGTGACATAAAAAAGTAGTTTCTCTGGTTTCTCATTTTAAACCTGTGACCTATTAATTTCAGTGTGTTCCCCCTCATTCTACTGTTCTGGGACTTGGTGAACAACAGTTCTCTGTTCCCTTGTCCATATCCTTCATGGTCTTCTAGACCTTTATCATATCCCCCCTCGGCCTTTTTTTCCCCCCAAACTGAAGAGTACTAGCCTTTTTAGTCTCTCTTGAAGTCAAGATCACCCCTAGTTATTATATTTAAATTTAATTCATATATATGCAGTTTTTTAAAATGTGTAAACAGGCACAAGTTCAACCTTAATCACAGCCTACCTTTATTTGACTGTTCCTATTCTATCCATTATCCAGTGCTAAAAATTTAGATTCAGCTTTCTTTTGAGAATTGGAAGAAAACAGATCATCTCTTTGAAACGCAAAACAAAAGCGTATCTAACATCTCTCAAAAGAGGAAAGAAAAGCAAGAGTTTCAAAATGCTGTAATGGGAGTGCAAATAGGGAGGTTGTAGCCTAAAGAAGAAGTGCCAATGTTTATTATGTCATTCATACAACATAAACACTCATACTGTTCTTTGTTGTATTATACATTTTTTTAAAAATCCCCACACAATGCTAGAGCTCTTGCCCTTCTAACAATGTAATATGCACAGGGGTCATAGAATTATAGGGTTAGAAAGGACTTCAAGGGTCACCTAGTCCAACCCCCTGGAGGTTCAGGTCCTATTTCTATATTACAGGGGCTGTCACTGGGGGGTACACGTACCCCTGGGGGGTACTTGAGAAGGCCCTAGGTGATACACGTGGGTGGGTGGGAACAGAGTACCGCCATGCACCATCCTATGCTGCCACACAGGTGCCACCCACTCAGCTAGACACGAGGGGCAGGGGAGGCTCGTCTGTGATGGCTGCCACCACTCCACGTGTGGCCACGCACCACCCTCTCCACTCCAAATCCAGCTGCCGGGAGTACACTGCTCCATGTCCAGCTGTCAGGAGGTACACTGATCCAAAAAGGTTGAAAACACCTACTGTTCGTATTCTAGACATATGCCTATTGAGCCTCACCCCTGGGAGATTCTAAGCCAAAATGACTATGCTTGGGAATCCAAGAAAAGAGACGACTGCGACTGTGGAAGCTACAGAGGGAATCACCTTGTTGTTTATCGCAAGAAAAATCCATTGCGAGAACCCTTCAGAAAGAACCATCTCCCTTAACTTGCTGAAGAGCTCCTCCTGGAATCTCATTGTGGGTTTAGGGCATCAAAAGGCACAACTGACATGATCTTCATACCTTGCCAACTGCAGGAGAAATGTTGGGAGCAACATAAACCTCTCTGTGACCTTATTTGACCTCACAAAAGCTTTAGACCAGTGATCTCCAACCTTTTCAACTAGGAGATCACTTTTTTAATTAAAAAGCAACCCAGCATCCACTGTGCGCCACACTCTCCCTCCCCTGCACAGGTCAGTCTGTGGGGAGGGGAAGGGGGGCAGATTAAAGCAGAGGAAGAAAAAAAATTATTTGAGGGCGCACCCTCCCCCCAGCAGGTAAGTCTGTGGGGGAGGGGAAAGGGCTTTGCAGGGGTGGGGCAGATCAAGGCCCCAGCAGTGTGGGGCAGAGGCAGGGGGAAGTGGGGCCCTGGCTGGGCTGGGTGGCAGGACAAGCAGGGGTCTGGGGGGGCACATGTCCCCCAGGCCTCTGCTTGTCCACCACTTCCCCCAGCCCCTGTTCCTGCCTGTGCCCCAATCCCTCCCTTACTGATGGGGCCTCAATCTGCTCCCTGCCACGGCGGTGAGGGAGAGACTGGTGCTGGGGCAGGCCCTGCACAGCCAAGGCAGGGTGTGGGACAGAGCTGCAAGCGGCTGGTCCACTGGGAGGTGAGGCACGCAGCCTGGGAGGGCATGGGGTGGGGATGTGGCCCCGGATCTGCAGGCAGGCTGGGGCCAGGGCGGTACCAGGCTCTTCCTGGTAGGGGTACTGGGGCAGGTTGCACTCAGGCCAGACAGCAGCAGTGCTAGGAGCCAGGCTATGAGGGGACTGCAGCCTCCTGAAAATTCATTAGAGCCGCCCCCCAAACCTCCCTCCCAGCGCCACTGCCGCTCCCTTCCCCAAACAGTGCAAGGAAAAGAGACTGTTGAGGACTTGTTTGGACTTTCCCTGGTGCATATATGCTAGACAGGGAGAGGGAAAGAGGATAGTGTTGGCATCACTTGGGCAGCATTTGTGAATCGAGTCAGATTCCAATAATTAACATTCAGATCCAGATAATGGGGTTCATATAATCAGGGTTTAACTACATATACATTCTGGCTTCTGATTATACAAATACCTCTAGGCCACAAATTCTGGAATGTGGCATCAGAAGTTTACTGTCACAAAATATAAAACGAATAGGCTTGGAAGAGTCCTCTTTCCATTTTCACAATCTCCTCTCACTTTTGTTACCATAGGGGTAGTGTGTATAAACATTTCAGACATAATTGTGGGTTACTAGGTCAATGCAAGTCCGCAATGCAATACTGTAAAAAATGCATCATGTGGAAATGGGGCCGCCTTATACAGAAGTCTTCTATGCAAGACAAGGATCTTGGAGTCATTATTGACTCCAAGATGAACATGGGCTGCCAATGTGAGGATGCTGTCAGGAAGGCTAACTGTACCTTGTCATGCATCTACAAATGCATCATGAGCAGGTCCAAGGAGGTGATCCTCCCCCTCTATGCGGAGTACTGGGCAGAGTACTGTGTCCAGTTCTGGGCACCACACTTCAGGAGGGATGTGGCCAGCATTGAGAGGGTCCAGAGGAGGGCCACTCACATGATCAGGGAGCAGCAAGGCAGGCCCTATGAGGGGAGGCTATGGGACCTGAACCTGTTCAGCCTCCACAAGAGAAGGCTGAGAGGGGATCTGGTGGCCGTCTATAAACTGGCCAAGGGGGACCAGCAGGCAATGGGAGAGTCCCTGTTCCCCTGAGCACTACCGGGAGTAACAAGGAATAATGGCCATAAGTTGATGGAGGGTAGCTTCAGGCTAGATATCAGGAGGCACTACTTCACAGTCAGGTCAGCTAGGATCTAGAACCAACTTCCAGGGAAGTGGTGCTCGCTTTTACCTTGGGGGCCTTCAAAACGAGGCTAGATAATCACCTGTCTGGGGTCGTTTGACCCCAGCATTCTTTCCTGCCCATGGCAGGGGGTCAGACTTGATGATCTGCTCAGGTCCCTTCTGACCCTACCAACTATGAAACTATGAAACTATAATTTCTGGACTATCAGTCACAACATCACTCTTAGATTATCCTTGGCTTTTCCTTTCATACAGTTTAAGAATCCATAAGATGGTTTTCTCAAGACATAGCATGAGCTGATTCTTGTGTTACATATCCAATACTACAACATGAGATGTACACCCATGCATTTTTTGGAATACCGACTCCTGAAGTAAAAGAATGAGGCAGCATCCTTCCCTCTTCTCTGCCCCTGTTCTCTGCACTTCATTACTCATGAGGCAGGGCTTCTGCTCCTTTTCAGATAACATATCTGAGAGGGGTGCTGACAGAGGAAGCAAAATGACTCCAGTGTTATAGGTACTGGAACAGTAGCATTTCCATATGGGTGGATTTAACAGGGCTTGTAGGACATGTGTAAAAACACTATTGCCTGTCAAATGCATGACATCTGAAGATACATTTCTGATATGTAGTACTATTATGAACAGCATGAAATCTACTGCAAAAGAATCATCATAAATTTATCATCAATTCTCCACAAACTGTCCTTTTCTGGGCAAAGATTAATATGCCACTGCTTCTATTAGATGACAAAAATTATAGCCGAGGAATACCCAAATTTGCCTTCCCTTCTCTATAGAAAGCATCAACAACAGAACAGGAATTCACCCAAAGATTTGTAACTACAGCAACAATACATCTCCCCAAAGGCAAATTTTGGTAATGAAGTTGTGTTAGAAATTATATTGAAATGAATGCAAGCTAGGCAGAGGGTGCGGCATGTTGTAGGGACAGGACATGTGGTAAGTCTGTCTCATTGTTCCCCCTGAACTGGTGACATGATGACAAGCTGCAAAAATGAGATGCTCAAAATGGTACATAAACTCCTATACCTTTTGGTAAGGCAACTTTATTTTAGGACATAGCCTCAGGTTATGTCATTGTCCAAGAAAACAGCTAGTCCATTAATGTGGATGAATACTGTACAAGCCATCAAGTCTCCTACAACCCCGGTCAACTGGTATGCTACATAAAATATTTGCCTCCATGGGTGTTTTTTGATTCAGTAGCAGGAGATATTAGAATTGACTATATCTTGCTTCAGGACAACTTTTGGAATAAATCAATTGTGTCAAACTCACCCCATACCTCAGGGCAGATCTATACCGCAAGGATTATGGGTTGTGGCAGGAACACCAGGGTCATCAGTGGCTGCAGCAAGGCTGGCAGCACAGCCCTTACTCACTTCTGTGCTGCCAACAGCCGTGTCCACCAAGGCCTAGAGACCCCAGATTCTGCAGCAAGCTACTTCCAGTTACACCCCTCCTCCCCACACCTTCCAGTAGCTTGCTGTTGCTTGTCCAGCAGACTAGGTAGAGCAGCTCTGCAGGATGGATATTTCCCACAGGCTATGTTTGACAATGGCTGAGGTAATTTCAGAGTCAATTCCTTCAGTATTCCAGAGTGCATCCCATCTGGTCCTGTTGACTTGAAAGCATCTAGCTTCTCTAAGTAATCCCCAACCTGATCCAGTGTGCATGGCTGATGGGGTTTGGAAATTTGCCAGTAGGAAAGCAGTGGCAACATTAGAAATCTGTGCAACATTATTAGAAGAGTGAAAAACTACTGGAAGTTGGGTCATTATGGCAGACTAATTTCCCTCAAATAAACTGGAGAAAAATGATAATGGTAGGACCCAGACATTCTGTATTCAATTGCTAAGAAGTTTCTCCATCAGTTACTAAGCCAACAAAAGAGATGCTATTTTAGGTTTGGGGTTGGCAGGTAGATGAGGATATTCTAGAAAAAATGGTCATAGAAAATAAAACTTGGATTGGGTGATCACAAGGGGAAAGGTCATGTGTAGCAAGTTCTTTGAGGTAGTAGCATAACTGGGGAAGAGAGAGCGGGAGAGGAACCAAGACAGAAGCTCCAAGCTCCACCTTTGTAAGGCTGCAAAAATAGCCACTGTCATAACTGGCAGCTGGCAGGGTGCAATAGCCATTGCCACAACTGAAGGCTGGCCATGTTACTACTGGCAATAAGGCAGCAGGTGCTGCCCTGTTATGACTCTACTTTGAGGGTGTGTCTGCCTTGTTTTGATAGAAGGCTCAGGAGCCATACTCTCTAACATACCTAATCTACCTGCTCTCATTCCAGGTCTGCACATGCCAGACCTAGAAATGAAGCAAAAAAGCAGCTAAGGGCATCAGCCTCCCCTCCGTCACTTTTGAGCACAATGTAGACACTGAGGAGCAGCTGGCCTGGGAGTAGGCTTAAGGTTTGGCATGTGCAGAATGGGAATGGCTGGATGAGGCGAACTCAAAAGTGGGGTCCCCAAAATTTCTACAGAAGCAATACAGACATCTACTCATAGAATTTTGGTTGGTTTAGCAAAGACAGAGCAAATTAAGGCCATCTGTAACTACCCCAGACAGATAAACCCCAGGGAGAAAAATACCTCTTTAAGATAAAGGACAATGAAGGGATTATAGACATACAGCCTGCCATACCAAGGGACTGAACTCAGTGACCAGTAACCATTCCAGTCCTCTGGTTCTTATATAGCTTTCTGAACATATCATTTAATTTCTAAAAAGACTCTGACATGTTGAAAAGGTTATAACAGTCTCAGGAGTCCTGGTCTCTAGCATCCCCTGTTCAGAGACTACATGCAGTCTTGCTTGTATAAAATTCCTGAAATAAACTGACATTTGCTAAAGACAGGCAATGAAAATGCAAACACATAAAACACAAGGGATGGTGACCAAGACACTTAATTTTCTAAAACTGGCAGGAAGCAAGTGCAGTGCTAGGCAAAACAATCAATCGGTCCTTGGCAGAGCCTTGTGTGTTCCAACACTGTGGTTTCTTACAGAGTTTTCCTCTGCCTCTGTGCAAGATCCAAAAGGGTACTCACCTCAAGTGATGAGATTTAAGTCCTTAAATATTAGCAACTCTCACTTTCTAATTATGATCATAGTAAAACAACATACCCACGCAGTACAGTAACACAGAACACCCTTATATGCTACTGTTACTCAATGCCACAGCAGTAATGTAACTAGGGGTGGATTAGAGGGCATCCAGTCCAGGCACCAAGTAAGGAGACACGCCAGAATCACCCTCCACCCCTGCAGAGTCTGTGTCCTAGAAGCATACACGTGCTAGGAGGTTAAAAAATGTCCCTGTTTGGTGCTGCTTTAAGAGCAACAGCCAGAGCAAACAGCTCATATGGTGGTGATGGTAGCAGCAACTCAGCCAAGGAATGTTTAGGAGTTCCCAACATGACTACAATTGCTCCTTGTTGTCCCCGTCCCCAAACCCCACTTGGCCCACACTCTTGGAACTGTGCCCCCTGCAGGGTTTATACCCTGGGCACCAGATCAGCTTGTTACACCACTGGCCACAGGGATCACAAAAAGAGCCCAAGTATAGGAAAAAAGAAGCAAGAAAAAATAATTTTAGTATCTGTGATAGTGATATGAAGACTTGTAATTGAAAGGATAACAATGATACGCATAACCTGTCAAGCACAACTGCAGCTACTAATCACCAGATATTTCATTACACTTACATTACCACCATCACTTTCTGTTTCTATAATGCTTCTGTTTTAGAATCACAGCTCTTAGACAGGAATGGAAGAAGCCTCCTAACACCTGAATGATAGAAATGTCATAATTTGGCAACTGGGAAATGAGGCATAGAGAAGCCAAGGTGCAAATAACAACAAAAGTCTAGAAAAAGGAACAGGAAAAACAAAACAAAATAAAACCCTTGTGTGACTCTCAAACCAATCCCTTAAAACTGGCTAGGCTAATTTTCCTTTGTGGAAGCCTCAGTGCTGATTATAAGATTGTCCAAAGTCCTAGAGGGCTTGTACTTTATTTCACATTAGGGAAAACCAGGAAAAGAGAAAAAGGCTGGTTTAAATGGAACTACCTCTGAGTATTGCTATTTTCTTGCAGCTACTGAGCACATTAATTAATGTTTTTGTAAGTTAACCTTAGATTTTATTGTTCATAAAATACCAAATGAGAGTGCCTCAGCATCTTTGTTTATAAAAGGTTCTCTCAAAATTGTGTATTCAGTGTCCACACACCTGCTGATAAAAACAAGTCAGATGGAAGACAAAAACAGCAACTTTTGAGCTCCCTAGCCGCATTAAGTCCTTTCTGTTACATGTCTTGATCATAATACAAAATAGCTCCACAAGGTCAAAAAAAATTAAAAGGGCACACAAAAATATCGGTATATATTTTATCTATTTAAAGTATGAATACTAACAAGGCTTGTTTATTCCAAATCCCATACTCATTATTATATAAATTATGGGATCATAATTACCTACTTGGTCTTGTAGCTGTCTCTGGATATCAGCAGCTTCTGTTGCTGACAACATTCCTCTACAAAATAAATTCTTACCTTTCTCTGTGCAAATTCATGTAATAAAATTATACATTACCAAGCTGCTTATAGCTTTTTTCTTATTCAAGTAAAATTAAGCAGGCACACAGAAGGCATTCATGGGTTCAGCTGTGTGTGCGCTGAGGTTGAAAAAAAGAAGATGCTAATTTCTTCCCTCTTCATTCTGGCAGCCAACTTCCCACCCAGCCAAAAGGTGAGCAGCTGCTAGGCAGGGATAAGCTTTGCTGACTCCAACTAATTACGGGTCCAGAAGGGAAATCTCACTAGTGTTTTATTTCTTTTTAACCCACAGTTCAGCCTACCCGGTTAGTCTACCTGAGTGTGTTTTTGACTTTTCTAAGGGACCTTGTTAAATTAGGGGTCAGTGAGGTTAGAGGTGGTTCCTAATACTATAGGGCATATGGACAAAAAGAGCTAAGGAACAAAGCAGAACATCACTAAGGCACATCAACATGGCATAGGCTCCTCTTATACGAGGGATGCCACAACATACACTAAGAAGTAGTTATTAGGAAATGAGACACAAGGGATACCAATAGCTAGACATCTCTCATTGCCGAGTCTGCACCAGCCGTTCAGGATGGGGTTGCTTTTCTTCATTCATAAAGCAGTTGTCTTTTAGACCACAAATTCATGCTGCTGCCCTCAGAAATCTGCCCTGAGGAAGTCCAACAAAGAGAAAAACTACAAGTGGGACATGATTTATTGATTACATCACCCTGTACAGAGAGTCCTCAGTTAGTTTTCTCATAGCAAGAAAGAGGAAGTCATAGAATCATAGAATAGTAGGACTGGACGGGACCGGTAAGATCATTGAGTCCAGTCTCCTGCTGCGGGCTCAAGGAGGTGTTGTCCAACCTCCTTTTAAACACCTCCAGGGATGGCGACTGCACCACTTATGCTGGAAGTGTGTTCCAGATTCTAGATACCCTTACAGGAAACAATTTTTTATGTCCAACCTAAATTTTTCCTCAACTAGCATGTGCCCATTGGACCTCGTCCTCCCAAGATTTGCCTTTCTGAAAAGTTGCTCCCCTTGGTGTTCGCCCCTGACATACTTGTAGGCGGCGATCAAGTCGCCTCCCGCTCTTCTCTTGCTCAGACTGAACAAACCTAGTTCCCGGAGTCTCTCCTCATAGGGCCTATCCTCCAGGCCCCAGATCATATGGGCGGCCCTTTCTCTGTACTCTTTTGTGCTTATCCATATCCTTCTTGAAGTGTGGTGCCCAGAAGTGGATGCAGTACTCCAGCTGTGGCCTCACCAATGCTGAATAGAGGGGGAGGAGCACCTCCCTGGATCTACTGGCAACACATCACCTGATACATGTTGGAGTTCTATTTGCCCTGCTGGTGACTACATTGCACCGGCTCATATTCATCTTCTGGTCGACTGCCACCCTCAGGTCCTTCCAGATGCACCGTCAAGCAGTGGACACCACCCATTGTATAGTTATGATGAGGGTTCTTCCTACTCAAATGAGGGACCCAGCACTTGTCCCTACTGAACCTCATCTGATTGGATTGAGCTCATAGGCCCAAACTGTCAAGGTCATTCTGAATCATTACCCTGTCCTCAGATGTGTCCATATTTCCCCACAGCTTGGTGTCATCCACAAACTTAATCACTGTGCTTTCCACTCCCTCATCCAAGTCATTGATAAAGATCTTAAAGAGCATGGGCCCAAGCATTATCCCTGGGGGACACCACTCAAGACGACCCTCCAGGATGAGGCCATTCCATCAGTTACAACTTGCTGGGATCGGCCTCTGAGCCAGTTGCCAACCCACCTCACTGTAGACCGGTCTAGTCCTGTACCCTCCAACTTAATTGAGAGAATCCTATGGGACACATTATCAAAGGCCTTGCTGATGACTAGGTAGACTATATCAACTGCATATCCCATATCCAGCCGATTACCTGGTCATAGAAGGATACCAGGTTTGTTAGGCACGACCTCCCCTTGGCAAAGCTGTGCTGGTTATTTCTTAATACTCCACCAGTTATGAGCTTGCGGTTGATGGTCTTGACAATTTTTTCGAAGATTTTTCCCAGGACCAAAGTCAAACTGACTGGTTTATAGTTGGCAGGGTCATCCCTCTTCCCTTTCTTAAAGAAGGGTACCACGTTAGCCCTCTTCCAGTCGTTTGGGACCACTTCTGAATTCCATGACTCTTCGAACAGCCTTGCTAGAGGCACTGCTATAAGGTTGGCCAGTTCTTTCAGGACTCTTGGATGCAGGTCACCTGGCCCAGCAGACTTGAACACGTCCAAATGTTCTAAGAGTATTTTCACCTGTTTGGGACCAATTTTATGTGGACTGCTGTCTTTCTCATATTATCAGGACCTCTGGACAGCTGATGAGTTCCCACCTGATTTCAAGAATACAGATGTGAACTAAGTATTTAAGAGTGCTGCCTTTTTGTGAGGAATCAACTGTGCACTGCCCCTCCGTATTCACTAGGGGTCCAACAGTAGAGCTTGATTTTTTTCTTGCACCCTATGTACCTATAGGACTTTTGTTGTCTTTTAATTCAGTTGCCAGCTTGATCGCTATTCGTGCCTTGCTTTCCTTGTCTCGTACCTGTAGACCCTGGCCATATGAGTGTACTCCTCTCTAAATGCTGCACCATTTTTCCATTTCATGTACGCTTCTTTTTTTTTTTTTTTGAGAAGTTCTCTAATGTCCCCATTGAGCCAAGTGGATCTCTTGGCCCCTTTCCCTCTTTTTGACCATGTGGGAATAACCTCTTTTTAATCCTCGGCCAGAGGATTTATGCTCAGTAGTGGAATCTACCCCCAGTCCTCCGGGCTTGCCTAGTTTAAAGCCCTCCTCAGCAAGTCGAAATATTGGATTCAGAAGACTACCAATTTATGTACAAAGGCTAAATTAAGCAACTGCCTTAGGACACATAGCTTCTATTACGATAAAATGCGTACAACTCTTTTTGTAACTCTACAAAACATAATAATGTGTTTTAATCGATCAAGTTAGTTCACATGTGAACTACCAAACTAAAAATCTTGGCTATCTGGTATTTTCTGTAGAATCAACATTGGGGAATTTTTGACTTATTGAATTTTCACACTTATTTTCACTGATTTTTTCTTAGTGAAGAAAGAGGAATGGAAAACCCATAGTGCTGATATGTCAGTACAACAGAAAAAATCCAGTAAAGAGAGACTGTGAGCACTCTCACAGATTCCTCTGCCTAGAAAGATCTCAACTCCAACTCAACTGCAAAGTTCACTTCAAATACAAAGTGTCTTCATCTCTAAACTTACAGGTTCTAATTTTCTCTCTGGTAATTGAGTGGGAAGACGGATGGTTTTGTGAATTAGGAATAGGGTTGAAAGTCACAAGTTATGCTTTTCCCCATCTGCAACACGTTGGCTGTCACCCAGAGAGAAGGCTGAGGTTTTCAGAGATGCTGAAGGCTCAACAAGTCTGACTGAAGTCAGAAGGGGGTGTTAGTTGTGAGGATGCCCAGAAAATAGGTCCAAGACATTTCTTACCAGAATATAGAATCAGATGCTGGTTTTGAAAAGTTATGCCCGCCCCTCTCAGCACCGCTTTCCTCAACAACCAAATGGGGGTTAAAACAGTAATGTAATGTCAGAGATGTAAAACTGAAACAGATGTTGGCAATTTTAAATTATAGATAAAAAAAATTAATTTCCTATACTTAAGACTTTAAGCAGTAACAATTTTTTATAATGTCAAGTCTAAGTTAGCCACATATAAATAAATTTAAACTTAAAAAATTGTATAATACATTATGTATTGACATAATTGTCTTTCACTGATTACAGAATACAGGATGATATATTCATATGAGATATAATTAATGTAATCAAATTTTCAAGGTGAAACCTCAATTAAACATTTTAACCAATATGCATATAGTATGCAAATAAGCTGCAATTCACATATTTTCATTGCACGATGATAAAAACTAGGGCTGTGCGAAGCTTCGGTAACCGATTTGATTTGGAAGAGATTCGGCCTAAATCGGGGACCAAATCTCTGAATCCAAATCAAACCAGGACACCAAGTAAAAGCTCTGAATCAGTTGAGAAAAGCTTTGGAAAAAGATTCAGCCACAGACTAAACAGGCAGCTGAGAGCTGCCTCCAGCTGGTAAGTTGGCTGGGGTTGGGAGAGGGATGGATATGGGCTGGAACAAGCTGCACAGTCAGGGCGGGAGGGCACGTTACTCAGGGAGGGAGGTGGAGGGGGTGCGCAGGATGTAAGTGCAGAAGCACTGGGAGCAGGGGCTCTGCCTTACTGTTGCTTGCCCAGCTGGGGCGAGATTGGGGGGGGTGTGTGGAAGGGAGGAGGGTGTGATGTGGGCATGGCTCACTCCAGGTGGAAGGGGGCAATTGGCAGCAGGGCAGAGCCCCTGCTCCCAGCACTGCCATGCCTGTATTCTGCACTGGTTGGCAAGCGGCGGCAGAGCAGAGCCCTGGCTCCTAGTGCTGATGCAGCTGTCCAGAACGAGCCGTGCCTGCATCCGCCCCCCCTCCCCACACTGCTGGGCAAGCGGCAGCAGGGCATAGCCCCCAAGGCTCCTCCGGCTCGGGCAGAGGCAGGCACAGCCGGAGGCAGGCATGGCGTGGATGTAGCTTGGCTCGGCAGGGCACTGCACGCTGCCTGGGAGCTGGGGTGGCTCCAGCAGTCAGCCAGAGTTCACTGTGTGGGGGGGGGGGGGAGGGGGGGGGATCTGCCACGAGTGCCCAGAGGCCCCAGTCGCTGCTGCATCCGGTGAGTGCAGGGTTTTTTGTTTGTTTGTTTGTTTGTTTTTTTAAAGCGCCGGGACTAGGCTGGGGCTGTGCGAGGGATGAGGTCGGGCAGGGCAGTCATGGGGTTGGGGCTTCTCCCACAGCTCCCCCCGCCCAGGGAGAGGCAGGCACAGCTGGAGGAGCGGGAGAACTTGAAGCCGCCCAGCTGTGCCTGCCTCTCCCGGGCTGATCCGAATCACCGAATCGGTGCCGAATCTTCTGAAGCTGATTTGGCCAAATTGTTTCAGGACAGCAACATAAATCGAATCACTCTTCTCCGAATCAGCCAATTCCAAATCCGAATGAATACTTTCCTACTCGCATAGGCCTAACAAAAACATTTCTCTGGTCTATTCCAAAAGCCTCCTCAGCTAAAAAAACCTTATAATTAATTGGTGGATTTTTCCAAACTCTAAGTCACCAGCTCTATGCTTTTGTTTGATTTAATTTTGATTTGTTTATAAGAGAAACTGCTCATCCCTTTAGTATAATGGACGCTTCAAACTCCAACAGCATCCCAAACAATATTTCTGTACTATAAAACTAAACAGAAATATTCACAGCTGGTTTTAAAGCGTTTTAAAATGTACCTGCTGAAAATATTTATTTTAATCCAGGAGAATACATGAGACTTGTGGATTCAATTAGATTTCTGAATCAAATGTGCATGAAAAGTGAATGGGACTAATCATGACATTTCCCGATTCCTTAATTGAAATTTAAACACACTCACCATCATCATGCATATATTATTAAATGAGGTCTTATGGCTGTGCTAGGTTAACACTGGATCAGATGATCAGGGTCAGCTTTCTCTTCTTAGAAGCCTATACACAGATACAGCAGCAATTTCATGATAGCAATTACAGAGGATGCTACGTAAAAATGTGAAATGATTAATTTATCAAAATATCAAATCATCTGTGATTTAACCTTCCATTCCATTATTTTATTCTCTCTTATTTACACAACAGTCATGAATTCTACAACTAAATGTTAAGATTGGTTCAGAAAACACTACATAATCCCTGGATGCTGGACGAAATTTTACACCACTGCATTTAAGCAATTCTAGATATACTTAGTTTCACTTACTGAATTTGGGTTTTGACAGATATAGCAGAGTAGAGCCTGACCCTACTGCCTCAGAGATCTTTGGCCATGCTAGTACAGTTGACCATTTAGCAAATTTACATATAAATTAATTACGAATCACAAGTTAGGATCTGATCCAGTTTTTTCTATTAACCAGGAAACTAATTTTTTATTTTGAGATTTATAATTATATAAAAAATTAATCTGATGAAATTTAGTTTCCCATACTATTGATTACATAAATACTTATAAACGTTGCTAGGAAGCTAGACATATTTGACGAAGACTGAGAAACCAGTAACCTTTACCTTAAACAGCAATTTAGCTTAAATGTACTGACACCTGAAGGATAAGTTGATTCTGTTAGCATAAAAGGAAACATTGCAAATATTCTTGACCTTGCAATACATTTTGAATGTCAAAATATTACTTCCTATTTACAAACTTAGGAGGAAAAAAGGAAGGACTTCATTCAGAAAATACAAAGCAGCAGCAAGGCAAATTGGTGTATATTTCTGTACAGGACAGGATATATCTATGAGAGACCGTCATAAAGGAACTTCTCTTAATTTTCTGTAGTGACTGGAAAATCTATTACAGATTACTGTGTTTTGCAAAGTAGCATGCAGTCAACAAAATAATAAAAAACATCTACTTTACAAAGTGTACTTTGTTAATTTATTTCAACAGACACCCCAATTGAATGATGCTTCTGAATACATTACAAGTGTAACACAGTATATTTTTCAAGGATAATAAAATCTTAGTAATACATATCTAGAAGTAACATTCAACCTGCAGTGAACAAATGTCTTTTTTTTTAAAATAGAAACCCAGTTATTTGATTGGATTTCACAGTGCAAGGCAAAAAACTTCCTGCCACAGGTGGAATTTTAAGCCTGTAGGGCCATATAAGAGCTCATAGAATCATAGAAGTAGGGTCGGAAGGGACCTTGCAGCTCTTCAAGTCTGACCCCCTGCCTGGGCAGGAGGAAAACTGGGCTCAAATGACCCCACCCAGGTAGGCAACAAGCTGCTTCTTAAAGACCCCCAGGATAGGAGCCAGCACCACTTCCCTTGGAAGTTGGTTCCAGATCCTAGCTTCCCTAACTGTGAAGTAGTTCTTACAGATGTCTAATCTAAACCTACTCTCCAACAACTTGTGGCCGTTATTCCTTGTTATCCCGGGGGGCGCTAGGGGAAACAAGGTCTCCCCCAAACCCTTCTGGTCCCCCCTAGTAAGTTTATACACAGTCACCAGGTCCCCCCTCAGCCTTCTCTTGTGAAGGCTGAACAGGTTCAGGTCCCGTAGCCTCTCATCGTAGGGTCTGCCCTGCTGTCCCCGGATCATGCAGGTGGCCCTCCTCTGGACCCTCTCAATGTTGTCCGCATCCCTCTTGAAGTCGGTTGCCCAGAACTGGACTCAGTACTCTAGCTGCGGCCTGACCAGTATCGCGTAGAGGGGGAGGATCACCTCTCTGGCCCTACCTGAGATGCACCTGTGGATGCACGATAGGGTCCGGTTGGCCCTGCCGACCGTGACCTCGCGTTGTCGGCCCACGTTCATCTTGGAGTCAATGATGACTCCAAGATCCCTTTCTGCCTCCGTGCTCTCAAGAAGGGAGTTTCCCATCTTATAAGTGTGCTGCTGGTTACTACTGCCCAAATGCAGCACCCTGCACTTGTCTGTATTGAAACGTATCCTGTTTTTGTTAGCCCACCCCTGCAACCTATCCAGGTCTTGCTGCAGTCTTTCCTTCCCTACTAGTGTGCCCACCTCACCCCAAATTTTGGTATCATCAGCAAATTTAAACAGGTTGCTTTTCACCCCATTGTCCAAATCGCTGATAAAGAAATTGAACAGTGTGGGCCCAAGGACCGAGCCCTGGGGGACTCCGCTGCCCACTTCCCCCCCAGGTTGAATATGACCTGTCCACCACCACCCTCTGAGTACGACCCGTCAGCCAATTAGCAATCCACCTGATTGCTGTGGCATCGATGCCACAGTCGCCTAGTTTTTTAATGAGGATGGACTGGGAGACAGTGTCAAAGGCCTTGCTGAAGTCCAGAAAGACTACATCCACGGTGACACGTGCATCCAATGCTTTTGTGACCTGATCGTAAAAGGCAATCAGGTTGGTCTTACATGACCTGCCCCTAATGAAACCATGCTTGTTGCCCTTAAGCATCATCCCCGATGCCAGCCTATCACAGATGTGCTCCTTGATGATCTTCTCAAAGAGTTTCCCCACTATTGAGGTAAGACTGACGGGCCTATAGTTGCCCGGGTCCTCCCTCCTCCCTTTTTTTAAAGATGGGGACCACACTGGCTATCTTCCAATCATCTGGCACCTGGCCCGAGCACCACGAGCGCTCGTAAAGCCATGCCAAGGGCCCTGCAATAACCCCTGCTAGCTCCCTCAACACCCTGGGGTGGAGAGCATCTGGACCTGCTGATCTGAACACGTCCAGCCTCTCCAGTAGCCCTCTAACCCAGTCCTCCTCAACCTTAGGTATTCCCCTCTCATTAGAGTACTCCCCAAGCAGCAAGTGAGATTATTTTTTTTTTAAATGAATGATCAAAGTGTATGTTATAGAAGGAGAAAGTAAAGTTCTAGTCACTAAGCATATATTGTATACATACACTGTTCATTCATGTTTTTAAATTGCTTCACAATAAGTAACATTTTAATATTAACATTAGTATTAAAACTAAAAAAATGGAGAACCGACACTTGCAATTCACCAACGGAAGTATGTGGTAAGAGTTTTGTCTCGGTAGCTTGATGCTTTGAGATTCCTATTAAATGTCATTTCTTCAGCTATGGAGAACACTCCACCCCAAACAGAAGAGCACACTTTTGTCAACCAACCATCCCATCTCCTGAAGCAACAGAGCAAGCTAACTGGAACCACTGATGAGGAACCAAGAAATGGTTATACATAAAGGTGAAACAACACAGGAAAAATCATGAGGTTTGTCTGCAGTAGCACCTTATAGGTTACCTCAGGGCTTCTACTTATCTAGTATGTCACTCTTACGTGACACCATTTTTATGCAAGTCTCAGAGGATACATGAAATCTTTATGACATGGATAAGCAGGGATTCCTACTTGTAATAAAGCTGGTAGCCAGCAACTTTCCCAATGATGATCCTCTCAGTCAGCAAAGGGACAGGTAGGTACAAAGAACAATGCAAATTTAGCAGAAGGGGACAGGCCATTGAAGGCTTTTAAGAAATAGAGCTGTCAGTGCAAAACAGAATATAATAATCCTCCTTTTGGGAAAATCAGGCTACAAAGTTTGTGGGAGCACTTTTATCTCCTTTTGGGCACCTAAATCAGGCTTTAAGATGTTTCAAATAACTTCTTTTTGAAGGATATTTATAATTTTTCACAGTTTCTTCTGTTTTTTTTTGTTTTTAAGACTAATGAATTGCCATATAAAGACTAATAAGACTAATGGTCGCCATATAAACTTTAATGTAAAATGGTGTTCCCCCACCATACACGGTGTTTATTAGGCCCCTGCCATGTTACATACATTATAAAATTAACTGGTTAATTGTGCAATAAATTTAGACGGGCCATGTGCAAAGTAATTATCACACTGTAAATATGTCTACCCAGCTATAAGAAGAGCCAACCAGCTACAAAGTTAGTGCTTGAAAATGTGTAACAACTTCATACCTGGTTTCTATCCAGCTTTAATTTAAATATGTGGCAAGGTCCTGAGTTGCCACCCAAGGCAGTCTAAAACTTTATTCTGTTTCCATTTTGACAAAATCTCAGATGCCTTGGCTTTATCCATCAACTGCATTTCAATGGCATCAAAAAGAAGGGTTCTTATTTCCCCCCCGCCAAAGAATGATCCTTCCTCTGGCAGGGGGTTGGATGACCTCTGGAGGTCCCTTCCAGCCCTATTTCTCTATGATTCTACTAGTTTTCAAAAGTTGAAGGGAAGGGGTTCTGAATTAAACATTTCTTTGAGGAAAGTATATGTATCACAAGAGAGTACCAGTACAAGTTCAACCAAGAGCCAACTGACTGCAGATTCAGAAGAGAAGTGACAACACAAACAAACAATGACAGGGAGTCCAGGGATAGCTAAAATTAAAGAGCAGCAGAAAATTGCCTCTTGCCTATACTGATCATAGCCCTGGTTCAAAAGCAAATATTTGGCACATCTACTCTCAGGGTCTCTCTTAAAGCCACTACATAAGATACAAGTAACATTTTAAAGCTCCACATAAAAACAGTACTTTCTTCTGGTTCAGAAAAGACTATAACAGGGTCCATAATTCCCCAAATGTACAGTCCTTCATACATCATGGCTCTTTCCCCTAAAACCTAAGGTAGTCTGGGGGGCTGTCTCTACTTTTTCTACCAGACAATTACTTTATTTTGTTGGTTGTCAGCCAGAGGCACCAACTTCCAACTGGTGAGTCCTTTTAATTTCTGTCAGGTATTTTCCCAGTAGACATGTAGTATTTTCAAAAGCCTGGGGAAAGAAGGCAAGAGCCCCTTCCCTTTACTAAGAGGAGGGGTTTGACAGTATCATAATTAGGGCCCTGAGAAAAATCACGATTTCACAAACTGAGTGGATACTGTTAAATTAGCCCTATACCGTAATTTTCAAGGGTTGCAAGTCTGCCAGAAAAACACGCGAAAGCGCAGGTTTCCCATTGCAGGGTGGCAGCGTTCCAGCCTGCAAGCAGCTGCTGGGGACATGGCCAGGATGCAGTCAGGCAGCTGGATGAAGGTAAATGCACAGGCAGCAGGGGGGAATAGGGTTTGGAGGGTCAGGACTTGGGGACTGTCAGAACGAGGGGGGCTGGGGTGGGTGCCTGCCATAGGCAGCAGAAGATCAAGGCTAACAGGTCTTAACCCCATAGGCAGAAGGAGAAAATATTATTTGGGGGGGCTGAATGTATACCCCATCCCCCCACAGCAGGTAAGCCTCTGGAGAAGGGGCAGGGGAGAAGGAAGCGAAGTGGGGAGGCCCAGATTGAGGCCCTCATAGTGAAGGAGGAAGTGGGGCAGGGGTGAATGGGACCCTGGGGTGGGTCGTGGGATGGTCGGAGCACTGGTGGCTCACCCAGGGGCGCGGGTGGCATGTGTCCCCTGGATGTGTGTGAGGGATGGAGGCAGGCTGGGCTCTGCACCCGACTGCTGTTGCCTTGAGAGCCGTGCAATGCCATATGCATGCTGTCACTGCCACCACAGCATTGCCATCCCACAGCACCCAGTGGCGCTCAGTGTGCAGCTGCTCCTTTGCCGCTGCTTACAGCCACAGCGTGCACTGGCCCCGCAACAGCCCCGCGGGAGGCAGGGGCCAGGATCAGGCAGGGCTCAGCCCCCCCAAATTATATTTTCTCCCACTGCTTATGGTGCCTGCTGCATGTGCATGGGTAAAGTATCATTTTTCATGGAATATTCACAGAGCTACTGGGACCCATTTGCCAAGATCAGTAGTAGTTCCGTAAATATTCTATGAAAAATGATACTTTACCCGTGCATATGTACTGCAAATTTTCTACAAGAAATCCTCCATTTTCTCATAATACCAATGCAGTTGCCTTTAAGGGTGATATGAGAATCACAGTTTGGCACTAGCAACATTTGAAGTACACAGCACAAAAAAAGTCAACTTCTTTTTCAAGGAGGTTAAAATCCAAATAGAAAGTTGGGCAATTACATTTTTCACCCCAGCTTGTTAATGATCAGTTCTCAAACCACATGAAGAAAGTGTGGTTGCTTGGGAATGGGAAGGAACTTTATGCACAGAGGCAGCATGGAGAAGTGCCCGGAGGAGATGAGAGAAGGAAATGAATAGGACATTAGTAATGGCATTACTGGCAGATTTTGGCAAAACAAAATGCAAAATGAGCCACATCTAAGATGGAGGCAGAAAAAAACTGAAATTTTTAAACTTGAAGATGTGCTTATAAGGTATTCAAAGAGGAACAAAATGGCCTGAAGCAGAGCTAACCAAATCCTCTCCTGGCAAAATACATTTGTTTATGCCTTAATTTCTTAGGATACAACATGGAGACAATAAATCCCTTGAGAGCCGTGTTGCAAAATGAAATGAGAAATGCTCCTAAAGGTTTCAAAATCCTACAACAAAGGAAAAAAACACTTGGTAGAGAGGGGAACAAAAAGCAAGTCTTTCACCACCCAAGTCTCTTCCTGTAAACTTAACTGCCCTATCATAGTAGTATGGCTGGAAGGGACCTATAGAGGTCATCTAGTTCAAAACCCTGCCAGAAGTAGGATCATCCTATCTAAACCATCCTATACAAATCCACTGTCTAATCTAGTAGCTCTCAACCTTTTTGGACACAAGGAACCTCTCTCTGGAAGAGAAACGCCCCCCTTCATAACTTTTGTGAATTGAGTGGCACCCAATTTAAAAACAAACGAACTAATGATGTATTATAGTGCTTACCCTCCTTACACAGGGACTGGGCAGTGGGGGTGAGGGACAGTACAGGTAAAGACAAGCCTGAGCCTGGTTTACGTGCTCAGTTTACCTGCTTATCTTAATTTGCCTTGCCACACCCTTCAAAGGATCTGGCAGCACCACAGGGTGCCCTGGAACTCTGGTTGAGAATCACTGAAATGACCTTTGTGGTAACAGTGACAGGCATATCATATAGACAACACGAGGATGCTAACCGTATCTCACAGAACTATTTGATAAGCACAACTGTAAAAGACAGTAGTAATGATAGAGGGCAGTTGATGAAGAGCCACCCACTGAACATTTAAAATGGCATTTCATGGCAGCATGCTGATAAATACACTATAACTCAAAGTAACAATCTTCTTTTGAAGTAAAGCTCATACATACTACATTTGACTGGCAGAGTTGCATCTCAAAGGATAACAGAGTCTCCTATTCTTAAAATTTCTCTGGACTGAAACTACAATTTACTCAAAAATAGTGAAAGATAACCGACAGCTTCAGAAGAACAAATTTAAGGATGCTGTTGATTGCCTCTAGGCTTATAAATTTTTTTAAAAGAAAGTAAAACAAAACAAGGTGAATGTCACATTTGTTCAATATTTGTAGCCCTTCCAGTCATTCCAATAAGTCTGAGTGTAGAAGGGCTTGTGATGAAAGAGCCACTCTAGCAAACATGCAACTTCTCAATTTCATAACCTTTTGCAAAAATGATCTATCGTGTTTTGTTGCTTTTCACATCCTGTAAATATGCATAATTTTCTACACCAACATCACAAACTGTGATAGTACTGAACCCATGTTGATGCTTTTCATATTATATGGTTTTAAACGTTTTTCAATGAGGTTTTTTTATACCATTACAATCCAGAAAGCCATCACACATTTACAGCCAAATTTTGCCCTGGCACACAGTTTAACTGCCCCCCACATCTATGACACCAGATGGGAAGTTTGGCTTCCTATCTCTTTCATGACAATTTTCACTATACCACATCCCTTAAGATCTTGATACCCTTCTTGATGCTTTATTCAAAAGGGAGTAGATGCTCCTCAAAAGTAGCATTCTGCACTGAGATCTACTGTTTAAATGACCGGTGCTGAAATAGCCTGCTTATATTCTTCTCTCCTGGGTTAGATGAGTTTAAACTTGTTTACACCTACAAATTCACTGCTCATAAAAACTTTTGGTCTTAGGTATTGATGCAGCCAAATAAATAAATGTGCCTGTTGCAAAATATATGATTTCCCAGTCAGTTTGACCTAGTATTGGTCATCAGCCTTTTTCTTTTAACGCTGTAGTAAGGAAGAACAAGGAAAGAAGTCATTATCTTAGGTCGTTTAAAGAATCACTTCTACAAACAGAACCTCTGACACTGGAGAGCTGGCCACTGTATCACCACAACTCTCACTAAAATAGCAGAGTAAAAATGAAACTTTCTAATCCGTCAACGTGAAAAACACCCACTTGATTTACCGTGGTGACCTCTGGGATGGGGTTATACAATGCTGTATCTCAGCTTTCACTTAAAATGCTAAGAAGTTTGAGCCCATATAATTGGGAAAATGGGAATTTAAAGCCATACAGTGACTTCTTCCTAAGTGTGTAAGCAGTGTGAAACAAGAACTGTGTGTGGAACTCTCCTGCCACTCCAAAGCTTAAGGATACTCCTTCAGTGTTAACATTCAGCTATTGTACTGACAATCATAATATCAAATGCCTTGGTAATCCTAAAAGCAAACCTAGTTTACTGCTGAGGGATGCAAAATGTGAAAACAACATTGGAAGCTTATATACTATTTAGTTACCACAAGTCCTCATCCACCCTTTCCATGACCTACTTTGGATCCAGAAAAGCAATGTCCCATGTTTACAGCTCAGCCTTCAGATCATGGTTAGAAATGGCAGTGGTTATTTCCTACAGGAACAGTTTGACATAAACTGATATTAAGTAAGATCTTGAGCCTAAGCTTATATGAAGGGCCAAGTGATAAGGCTGACAAAATCAGCTCCACCCTCCCTGAAGTGGGGGTGCAAATCAGAGTGTAATCACACAGGCAGGGAGTATTCAAAAAGTGGCCACAGTTCTGAATGATGCTGAATACTGGTGTTTGAACTAGTAATAATTTTGTCCTCTAACTAAGGATATTACTAAATACTGCCTATACAAATGCCCTTGTTTCCATAGTAACTCATGGATTTTAAAGGTGGAAGAGAGAAACTAACATAAGACAAATGTAAAGCAAACAAAATATGCGATGGTGTGGTGTTGTGTGACATTAAGTGTTGATGGCCACTATTTCTGGAATGAGTGTACTTCAGTAATGGCTCCATCACCAATAAAAGGCGAAAGATTTATGCGATTTGAAGAGAAACCAGAGTATTCATTGCAGACCTGTATAACAAAAACTTTAAGCTCCACCACCATAGCTTTTCTCCAAAAAAATGCATTACTTTGTTTTCCAACTGAAATAAAATTTTACTTTTTTCTCAGTTTCCTAATCATCTAATAACACTCTTGGTAATAAGGATTTTGGATAGCTAACTCTTAGCTTTAAGCACTGTCTCTAAGTAATGAATACCAAAACAGCAGTATGATTTTAGTAATACACTATATTATGCCAGCTCTTCATTTTTTCATCCAAAGGACTACAAAACTCTTTGCAAATGCTAACTAATTAGATCTCACCCAGCACAAATATTTTCCACAGAAACACACTCAGAAATACAGAAAGCTGGTAGCCTTTGACAAATACGAACACTTCCACTAAACATGCAAAAGATATCTTGAAAGTAGATGTCATGACACTGCAGGCAAAATGAATAAGTAGATGTAATAAGAGGTAGCCAGCATATTGAAATTTTCTTCCCCTACAACATTCTCCAACCCCACCCCATACATAAGATGCTGACAAAGGTTTTTTATAAATGGAAAAGAGAAGAAAAAGCCACATATTCCAAAATCTTAAATAAATATTTTAAGTTTTCTGTAATTTCTTAATCCCTACCATTAGAATTTAATAAGACTCTTGTTCCTATCACCCTCACAAGTTTTACAATGCTGTTGGAAAACTCAATAAAAGTTTCTAAGCTATTTTTTGCACAAGTTTTTGAATCATTTTAGATTTAAAAAGTAATTCATACTGAACTGCTACTTTAACATTTGCCAGTATTACAAGACATCGAACAACTAAGGTGATCTTTCTCTAGCATATGCTACAGGAATCACTTGTCATTCCATCAAAAACTTAGTATATCTGATGTATTCTAGTGTAACCACTCTTACAATACTTCAAATATAAAAAGAAAAAACTAATGGTGAAGTTCAAGAAGATCCAGATTAATTCCAAAATGTGTAACCGTGATTAAAGGGTTAGCAGGTACATCTGTAGCAGTCTGTAGTATTTTGTCTAAATAATCAGAAACTGGGAACGACAGCAAGTATTACAGCTTATTTATCAAGAAGCAGAAGACAGAGACTAGTGGAAGTAAACATGGTTAGACAAAAACAGTTTTCTTAAATCATTTACAATCACTAAAATGTTATCAAAAATAGAAGATACACATAGGCTCACTAGTCTGGCTGTAATTTGGGGTGGGAGCTACTCTTCCAGTATTAGCCATGCATTGACCACAACTGTAACTCTATCAAGACTCCTTTAACTAGCCTGGCATATAACTGCATTTACTCAGATACAAAATGACCTTGAATATAAGACAACCCGCTACTAATTAGATTCTATATATGGAAACTTTATGACTTTATTACAGTTTTCCAGATACAAAATCTAATTATTGGAGATGTGCCTTTAACATCCTCAAGCACCCCTCCAGCCCCCTTCCCACTGCTACAGCAGGGAAAATAAATCTGGGGGGTTAGGTAGCCCCCTTGCACCCCCCAAATTCTTCCCTCTGCAGCCTCTCCCCCAACTCCTCACTTGTAGACCCTACTTTCCCTAAGCACATGGAAGTGAGGCGCAAATCTGAAAATGGTGACTTTGAAATAAACTCACCTGAAGTAATTCACAGATAGGCAAATTATAGATAGACAGGTACCTGAAGACTTAGTTCATCCAGGATTGATGCATTTAACTTTTTTTGGAAGCTGGTGCAAGTTTTAACACAGGTACTCTATAAATACACTTTAAAGCAGCATTTTGTAACTTCCTTACATGTAGTACAAACTATGCATAATATTAGTCCAAAGCTAAATGCTCATGATTTACCATATAGAATCACAGAAAATTAGGTTTGGAAGGGACCTCAGGAGGTCATCTAGTCCAACCCCCTGCTCAAAGCAGGACCATTCCCAACTAGATCATCCCAGCCAAGCCTGTCTACCCAGGTCTTAAAAACCTCCAAGGTAGAGATTCCACAACCACTATAGAGAGCCTGTTCCAGTGCTTTACTACCCTCTCAGTGATAAAGTTTTTCCTAATATCTAACTTAAACTTCCCTTGCTGCAACTTGAGACCATTGCTCCTTGTTTTCTTCTACCACCACTGAGAACAGTCTAGCTCTATCCTCCTTGGAACCACCCTTCAGGAAGTTGAAGGCTGCTATTAAATCCCCCTTCAGTCTCCTCTTCTCCAGATTAAATAAACCCAGCTACCTCAGCCTCTCCTCAGTCATGTGCCCCAGCTCTCCAACCATTTTTGTTGCCCTCTGCAATTTGTCCACATCCTTTCTGTAGTGGGGGGTCCAAAATTGGACACAGGGCTCCAGATGTGGCTTTACCAGTGCTGAATAGAGGGGAACAATCACTTCCCTCAATCTGCTGGCAATGCTCCTACTAATGCAGACCAGTATGCAATTATCCTTCTTCACAACAAGGGCACACTGTTGGCTCATATTTGGCTTATTGTCCACTGTAACCCCCAGGTCCTTTTCTGCAGAGCTGCTGCTTAGCCAATCAGTCCCCAGCCTATACCAGTGCATGGGATTGCTCTGTTCTACGTGCAAGACTTTGCCCTTGTCCCTATTGAACTGCATGAGATTTCTTTTGGCCCAATCATCCAATTTGTCAAAGTTTCTCTAAATCAGTGTTTCTCAACCATTTCAGTTGCAAGTACCCCCTAACTTCTAAACATTTTAATAAGTACCCCAACACTCAATTTTCCAGGGGATTTTATATTTACAGACTAATGTGTGCCATATGTTAGAAGAAAGGCAGTGTATATAAGGCTGTGATATGACAGATGTCTGATCTGGTGTGGGTAGGGTTGCCACCTTTTACACCAGGGTGCACAACTCAAGTATGTACCTGGGCTAGAGGTGATGTTGGCCACAGCTAGAAGGGCTGAACCCAGTGCTGTGCAAAGCACGGCACACCAAATTATTACTGGAGAATTAAAAAAAAAATTGCCATAGTTTTGAGAGGAGGAAGGGGCAAGAGAGAAAAAGAGGGCGAGAGGGTGAGAAAAAGAGGGTGAGAGAGAGACAGACAAGGAGGCAGCTGCTGCCAGCCATGGAGCTTGGGCTGTTCCCAGCAGGTGGCTGGAAGGCTGCAAGCCCTGCTGCAAGCAGCCAGGCTCTGTGGCTGGCAGCAGCTATGCAGACCCTGGGCTGACTACAGCCAGGAGGCTGCAAAGAGCTGCTCCGGGATCACATACCTTGGAGCGGACGGTGCGGGGGGGTCTCAAGGCAGCACAGCCTGGAAAAGCCTGGTGCTGCTGCCAGCCCCCAGAGTGGGGATAGGGTCTGAGGCAGCGCAACCCTCCCCCACTCTCTGCTTTGAGGTGTGCTTGCAGTTACCAGCATGGAGAGGATGCCAGGGCTGTGGAACTTGGTGCAGCTGTTTGCAGCCTGCCTGCTGCAGCTGCCCAGAGCCCAGGCAGGCTACAGGAGTGTGCTGGCAGTGGCACCAGGCTTTTCCCAGCATTTGGTGGTGGCACGGGGGGGAGGGAGGCTGGGAAGGACTAAGGGGGTGGCAGCAGCTCCCCTCCTATCACCACAGCCTGCCCCGAGCATCAGGAAGAGCCTGGTGCCACCACCAGCCCCAGCCTGCAGCAGCAGCTTGCTCCCTCCCGCACGCAGTGAACTGGGCTCCAGGCGGGCCGGGTCATGGGGCAATCCTTACAGTGCAGGAGGGAGCAGGGCAGTGCCCTGCCCCTACTGCACTCCCTCTTGCACTGTGGAGGGGTCTCAATCTGCCCCCCAAGCCCAGGCAGGATAAAGAAAGAAACTTACCTGCCTGTGACTGGGTCAGTAGGGAGTGCATGGGTATGTGTGCCTGCCCTCCCCCTCCTGCAACAGCCTGTAGCCAGCTGGGGGTGGGGTGTGGTAGGCAAGGGGCCAGTAGCAAACATGGTGGTGGTGGTGGCAGGGGGAGCAGCAGCACTCCCTTGCTACAGGGGTTTCGGCACCCATGTACCCCCAGGGGTACGTGTACCACAGGTTGAAAAACTATGCTCTAAATCTTAACCCTACACTCCAAAGTATCCACTATTCCCACCGGCTTGGTGTCATACGCAAATTTGTTGAGGGTGCACTTCATCCCATTTTCCAGATCACTGATGAAGATTATGAACAAAACTGGGCCTAGGACTGACCCCTGGGGCACTTCACTTGAGACTGGCTGCCAACTAAGTCTTTGCAAACCCTTGCAGTCAAGGATGATTCTCTTCCATGACTGTCTTATCTGTGTGTCCAAAGATGGCTGATGAGGCCTATCTTGGATTGACAAACTCTACTGCAGCTCAGAGATGTGTTTCCATGTCGGGTGGGTAGCGCTGGATTTTTTATTTGGTTTGTGGCACACTGTTTCTGCTACTCCTGCTTTTCCATCTCCTGTTGTTGCTGTGAAGTTTCAAAATACTGAGATCCCTGCAGCAGACTCTCCCCCTTTTGGGCAGCCCTGGGTTATAGTCTGTCATGAGTTGACATTGATGTTGCATTTTAAGTTGGTCTTGAGAACCCTAAAGCACATTCTATGCTCTCTTCTTGAGCATATGCTTTGGCTGATCTGGAAGAATAAAACTTACTGTGGGAGTCTGGAGTCAGACATCCAGATGACATGGCTAGCCCAATGAAGTTGATGCCAGATGATAACTGCCTCAATACTCATGGTGTTTGCTTGCAGGAGGATGCTAACATTGGTAAGTCTTTCTTTCCACCGGTTTCAGAGGATCTTCTGCAGGCAGTGTTGATGATACTTCTTGAACAACTTTAGATGTCTCCTGTACATTGTCCACAAATCAGCTCCATACAGTAAGGTGGGGATCACAACTGCTTGATAAACCATCAGCTTGGTTTCAGATCTGATGGCACAATTTTCAAACACCCATTTCTTCAGGCATCCAAAGGCTGCACTTGCACATTTGAGGCAATGCTGGATTTCTTCAATGTCAGCCTTCTGTAAGAGATGGCTTCTGAGGTACATTCTCCAGAGTCTCACCCTGGATCTAGATTACCGGAGCTGGGGACTTTTCCGTACGAGCTTGTTGGTAGAGGACCTTAGTCTTCTGAATGTTAAGTGTCAGTCGCATTTTCTTGCATGCCTCGTTAAAGATGCTGACAATGGTCTGCTTCCGAGTGAGTGCACACTACAGCACCATCAGCATACTGGAGCTCATTGATTGTGATCTGGGTGGTCTTGGTTTTGGCTTGGAGTCAACTGAGGTTAAACAGCTTACTATCCATATCCATTTGATAGTTTAGCTCCACTCCAGTTGGAAGCTTGCTGATCAGATGTAACACTGCAACAAGGCATATTGAGAAGAATGTTGGAGCAATGATGCAGCCTTGCTTAACTCCCATTTTAACCTCAAAGGGATCTGTGATAGATCCATTACTGAGAACCACTGCTGGCACACTATCATGGTGACAAATTTTGGTGGGCATTCATACTTCAAAAGGATCCTCCACAACACTTCATGGCTGACAGTGTAAATGAGTGGTCACCAACCGGTTGATATCTATTGACTATTTGATTAAGGAGCCTCTTGCAGTCAATCTGAGGCTGAGGGGGGATGAGTATGTGCGTGCATGCATGTGCATGCCCCACCCTCAGCCCAGCAGGTCAGTCTGTGGGGGAGGGAAGAGGCAGGGGCCAGACTGAGGCCCCTGTGGTGAGGGACAGAGTGCAGCAGAGGCAGGAGGCAGAGGGACAGAAGCAGGAGCAGGCGTAAGGTGCATGGGGGCCTGGCTGGGCAGGTGGATTGAGCTTGGGTGGCTCATCCAGGGGCGTGGAGGGGCTCCCACCGCTGTGTGCACCCCAGCAGAGGCCCTGTGGGGCATATGCCACCCCCATCTGTGTGCAGCAGAGGTGGCTGCTGTTGCAGGCTGGGCTTTGTGCCCCGAGCCCTGCTGAAGCTGGCCTGGGAGCACCCCGAAGCCACGTGCACCCACCACCAGGCAGACAGGGGATGAGGCTCAGCCCAGTAGTGGGATACATGTGGCGTCGAGCCACTCCCAAGCTAGTTGCAGCAGGGCTCGGGGCACAAAGCCCAGCTTGCAACGGTAGCCGCCTCTGCTGCACACAGATTGGGGGGGGGGCATGCGGGGTAATGCGGGCAGCTGCAGCAACTGTGGAGGGGGCGTGGGGCTGGGGTGGGCCCTGCCCAGCCGAGGCAGGGGATGGAGCTGCAAGTGGCTTGTCTGGGGTGGGGGGGTGGGAGGGGCATACAGCCTGGGAGACCATGGGGGGGGGGGTGCCCCCCAGATCTGCACATGGAGTGGGGCAGTGCCAGGCTCTTCCTGGTGGGGGTGCTGGGCTGGACTGAGCTCAGGCCAGGAGGCAGCAGCATTGGGCGCAGGGGTATGGTGGGGGGGAATGCTGCAGTTACCTGAAAATTCATCACAGTACGACCCAAACCCCTTTGTGGGTATGAGCCTGGCGAAGCCTTCCCCTCCCCTTTCAGGGCATGGGGGCCGTGTGCCCGGAATCTGCGCAGGAGGGGAGGGCGGGCTGGGAGGCTGCGCTGGGTTCTTCCCAGCAGGGGGTTGGGTTTCATAGTTGGTAGGGTCAGAAGGGACCTGAGCAGATCATCAAGTCTGACCCCCTGCCACGGGCAGGAAAGAATGCTGGGGTCAAACGACCCCAGACAGGTGATTATCTAGCCTCCTTTTGAAGGCCCCCAAGATAAAAGCAAGCACCACTTCCCTGGAAGTTGGTTCTAGATCCTAGCCGCCCTGACTGTGAAGTAGTGCCTCCTGATATCTAGCCTGAAGCTACCCTCCATCAACTTATGGCCATTATTCCTTGTTACTCCCGGTAGTGCTCAGGGGAACAGGGACTCTCCCATTGCCTGCTGGTCCCCCTTGGCCAGTTTCTAGATGGCCACCAGATCCCCTCTCAGCCTTCTCTTGTGGAGGCTGAACAGGTTCAGGTCCCATAGCCTCCCCTCATAGGGCCTGCCTTGCTGCTCCCTGATCATGTGAGTGGCCCTCCTCTGGACCCTCTCAATGCTGGCCACATCCCTCCTGAAGTGTGGTGCCCAGAACTGGACACAGTACTCTGCCCAGTACTCCGCATAGAGGGGGAGGATCACCTCCTTGGACCTGCTCATGATGCATTTGTAGATGCATGACAAGGTACGGTTAGCCTTCCTGACAGCATCCTCACATTGGCAGCCCATGTTCATCTTGGAGTCAATAATGACTCCAAGATCCTTGTCTTGCATAGAAGACTTCTGTATAAGGCGGCCCCATTTCCACATGATGCATTTTTTACAGTATTGCATTGCGGACTTGCATTGACCTAGTAACCCACAATTATGTCTGAAATGTTTATACACACTACCCCTATGGTAACAAAAGTGAGAGGAGATTGTGAAAATGGAAAGAGGACTCTTCCAAGCCTATTCGTTTTATATTTTGTGACAGTAAACTTCTGATGCCACATTCCAGAATTTGTGGCCTAGAGGTATTTGTATAATCAGAAGCCAGAATGTATATGTAGTTAAACCCTGATTATATGAACCCCATTATCTGGATCTGAATGTTAATTATTGGAATCTGACTCGATTCACAAATGCTGCCCAAGTGATGCCAACACTATCCTCTTTCCCTCTCCCTGTCTAGCATATATGCACCAGGGAAAGTCCAAACAAGTCCTCAACAGTCTCTTTTCCTTGCACTGTTTGGGGAAGGGAGCGGCAGTGGCGCTGGGAGGGAGGTTTGGGGGGCGGCTCTAATGAATTTTCAGGAGGCTGCAGTCCCCTCATAGCCTGGCTCCTAGCACTGCTGCTGTCTGGCCTGAGTGCAACCTGCCCCAGTACCCCTACCAGGAAGAGCCTGGTACCGCCCTGGCCCCAGCCTGCCTGCAGATCCGGGGCCACATCCCCACCCCATGCCCTCCCAGGCTGCGTGCCTCACCTCCCAGTGGACCAGCCGCTTGCAGCTCTGTCCCACACCCTGCCTTGGCTGTGCAGGGCCTGCCCCAGCACCAGTCTCTCCCTCACCGCCGTGGCAGGGAGCAGATTGAGGCCCCATCAGTAAGGGAGGGATTGGGGCACAGGCAGGAACAGGGGCTGGGGGAAGTGGTGGACAAGCAGAGGCCTGGGGGACATGTGCCCCCCCAGACCCCTGCTTGTCCTGCCACCCAGCCCAGCCAGGGCCCCACTTCCCCCTGCCTCTGCCCCACACTGCTGGGGCCTTGATCTGCCCCACCCCTGCAAAGCCCTTTCCCCTCCCCCACAGACTTACCTGCTGGGGGGAGGGTGCGCCCTCAAATAATTTTTTTTCTTCCTCTGCTTTAATCTGCCCCCCTTCCCCTCCCCACAGACTGACCTGTGCGGGGGAGGGAGAGTGTGGCGCACAGTGGATGCTGGGTTGCTTTTTAATTAAAAAAGTGATCTCCTAGTTGAAAAGGTTGGAGATCACTGGTCTAAAGCTTTTGTGAGGTCAAATAAGGTCACAGAGAGGTTTATGTTGCTCCCAACATTTCTCCTGCAGTTGGCAAGGTATGAAGATCATGTCAGTTGTGCCTTTTGATGCCCTAAACCCACAATGAGATTCCAGGAGGAGCTCTTCAGCAAGTTAAGGGAGATGGTTCTTTCTGAAGGGTTCTTGCAATGGATTTTTCTTGCGATAAACAACAAGGTGATTCCCTCTGTAGCTTCCACAGTCGCAGTTGTCTCTTTTCTTGAAGACTGTAACAATCACAGTATCCCTGAGGTCATCTGGGATTTCCTCATCATTCCAAATTCTTAAAATGAGACCATGAAGCTGTAATATGAGCTCCTCGCCTCCCTGTTTTAAGATTTCAGTGGGGATTCCATCTGTTCCAGATACCTTGTTGTTCTTCATCTGCTTGATGGCTTTCCTCAACTCATCAGGCTTGGGAGGGATTCTGAGATCATCTGACTGGGTGTTGTGGGATGGAGGTTGAGAACATTCTCATCAACAGCAGAGTCTCAATTAATAAGGTCTTTAAATTGCTCCTTCCAATTGACATTGATGGCTCCCCTTTCCTTAATCACATCTACTCCATGCTTCAGTCTCAAGGGGGTTGGCCCCCGAGTGCTCGGACTGTATATGGATTCAGTGGCACTGAAGAAGCTGTGAGTATCGTGGATATCAGCCAGATGCTGAATCTCCTTATGCCTGTCTTCCCACCATTTGTTCTTGACATTGCGCATCCACTTTTGGACCTCTGCCTTGGCTTGTTGGAGATTCAATTTTTTTTTGCTCAGAGTTGGTGTCATTTTTCCAAGCACAAAAGGCCTTGCACTTGCAATCTATCAACTCTTGGCTCTCCTGGTCACTCAAACCTGTCTTGATGTTTCCTGGTAGAGAATCCAAGCATTTTTTCACAGGTACTGATGAAGGGGACCTTGATGGCACCCCACCTGCCACTGACATTATCCCATTGTTGTTGACTGGAATTTAACAGTTTTTTTGTTGAGGCACTGGTGGAGGAGGCTTTGATTGCTTGGGTCCTTGAGTCCTTCAGTGCTTATCTTCTGTTGGCATTGCTTTTGCTGCAGCTGTCGTTAGTTACAGCTGCCAAATCACACTCCTATCTCACCAACTGTTAGACGATATTCTTGTAACCGCTGCCTTCATGCCAGTTCATGACTAGGAGCTTCCAGACCTCACAATCCTGCTCCCGTTGCCATCAGCTGGTCACCAAAGGGCTTGAGGAATGTGCTGGCATGGAAGACACCTGTGCAGCAGAATGAGATCCCCAGTTGTCTTTGTCTCCTTGCCATTGGATCAAGGTCCTGTTCTGTCAGGAGCCATGTGGAAGCTGATATCCAGCAGTTTCTCCACAATAAAAGAAGTCACACACAGGCTGCCAACTAAACATCAAGTAATTGATCGCTACCTTCTAAGCCCAATGATCCAGTCAGTTTTCTATCCACCTGACACTCCATTCATCCAACTCATTTCCTTATCTTGTTTGCTAGAATATTGTGGGAGACCATACCAAAAACCTTGCTAAAGTCAAGTCATATCATGTTCACTGCTCTCCCTGCATCTAGAATCAGTCATCTCATCATAGAACTCAGTCAGGATGGTCAGGTATGACTTGGCCTTGGTGAATTCATGTTGACTGATCCTAATCATGTTTTCTCTCTTCCAAGTACTTAGAAATGTATGGCTTGAGGACCTGTTCCATGATTTTTCCAGGGACTGAGGTGAGGCTGACTGGTCTGTAGTTTCCTGGATCCTCCTTCTTCCCTTTCTTAAATATAGGTCATTGGGCTGGGCCCCAACAGAATGAAGAGCATTGCAAGCCATGGTGACCCCCCAGGTCAGCACTGCTCAGTACGTGTGTACTGCAGATATCCCACACAAAGAAGCCGTGTACTAATTAGCCTCCTACTACTGGGTGTTCCAGTCACAAATTCTGGGACTCTCCAAAAATGTATATGCAGATGAGGTGCAGGGCAACTTGGTCCAGCTACAACCCTTGATTGGCTATCTTTTTGTCTCCTAGTTCTTCAGAGGTGCAACTATATGGAGTTTTAAGGCGTGTGTAGACGAAATGGGGGCCCTAAATTGAAGTGGTGGGTTTTAAAAAATAGCGCTTCAATTTAGGGCTGATTAAACCCCCGTGTCGTGCACGCACCCCACTGACTTACCTGCCTCTCTGGCAGAGAGGGCATGGGAGGTGAGCTGTCGGTGGGCAGAACGGTCACTGGGCTGTGTGTGTGTGTGGGGGGGGGGGGGGCACCCTGGAGCTTCCCTCCGCAGCAGCTGTAGCCCCCCTCTAGTGGCACCCGGCTCAGGTGGTCCCTGGGGGAAGCACCAGGCCCCCACGCAGCTCGCAGGCTTGGGGGGGAGGGGCAGAGGGGGAAGGGAGGAGGAGGAGGAGGAGGAGGAGGGAAGAGATCAGACTTGCCGCTTTTCTTGGGCAGAGCTGCTTTCCGGGGCTGCTGTCAGGCTGCCTGCAGGGCTTCCTGCAGAGCTGTGGAGTTGCGTGGAGCTTGGTGCTTTGCTCCATGGCTGTAGGGGCAGCAAACTAAAACTCCGTGAAGGAGTTTTAGTTTGCTGCGCCCCAAGTCATTTAAGGTGCATTACACTGACAAATTTCCTACAGAGGCTGGAATTAATGTCAATACACTGCTGAGGTGTGCAAACACTAACACCATTAAAGTGGTGCAAAAGCATTTAGCTTGCTTTAAAGTGTCGTGCACACACGTCTCTCATTTTGTCTACACACAGCCTTAGTCTCTAGTATAAGAAAATGCAAGGAATGAAGTGCCATCTTTTGCTAACTTACTTTAAGAAAATAATTATTACTCAGTTTTATCTTAAAATCTTTGCTTTTTCAAGGTCAGGCAAAGGTGCCAATAAATTGGGTATCAGTATAGCATAGAAGATACGGCATCCATTAATAGAATGGCAGATTTTATTGACCAGTTGAAATAACTGTTTCAGATTTCCCTTGGTCAGTCTAGTTCCCATCACCATTAAGCTAATTTATCAGCCTTTGATAAATCAAAGTGCAGGATTAAAACATCACCACTACTTAAAAATGCAAGTCTTTGAAGATTTTTGTAACACCCACCTCAAGTACTTGGCAGTCAAAGTCTTCATATGTTTCTGTTGGGAGAAAAGAAACAAGTATGCACTTAATTTATGTATCCAATTATCTGGCAATACAGAACTCTCCAGGTGATATTACTCTGCAAATGGTGGCAACTTCTTATACAACTCTAGTTTATAAATCTCTGCAGCAAGTTACTTAAGCATAGCTTGCAGCACCAAAGCACTAAAAATTAGGCCCAACACTTGCTATTTTTTGATGATCTGCAAAGGTATTTTGAAATGCAACTGAGTTTATTCATTAACAGAATTCATCATGGCACTAAATAACACAGATTAACATTCAACGTTCATTTACCTACATCTCTATCAACATCATATAAAATATTACCTGCTTATAGTGCCCCTTTATGGTCTACAATGGATGGGGTGATCCCTACATGTAAGAATGAATGAGCACTGTTCGGACATAGATACCAAATAGACAGACAAGCCTATGGCAGAATACTTTAACCTACATGGACATTCCATCTCTGGCCTCAGAGTGGCTGTTTTTAGGTAACAAAACTTCAAAACTGAACTTGAACAGAAAACTGAAGACCAAAAATTTATCCACAGATTGGACTGCATTACATATGGTTCAAATGGAGACTTCAGATTCTTACCCCATTACCTGGATTAGCTTTTATAACCCATATGACCCTTGGTGAGTGAACTGCTTTTTTTCTCTCCTATCCACCTTTCCCCTCCCAGTAGCACTCCCTCCTCTTTCCTCTCCACTTCCCTATCCTTTGTATTCTAATCACTGCTTTCTATTTAGCAGCTCTGCTTCCTGTAGTCCCTTCATAGCATTTAATGAAGTAAGCCCTCTGCTTAAAAAAGCTTAAGGTATACATCTATGATTTAGTTAGTCTATAAAGATGCAACTGTACCCAGCCTTCTGCCTCTATTCATGCATTCATTCTCAAAATAAAATAGGCATTCAGTCTATTTATAAAATAAAACCCACCTTTCATTTTCCAATGAAAGCTACCCAAATGTCAAGTTTGTCATTGACCACTGGCTCCTGTTTTCTGGAAAGCCCCATCATGCATTATGCCATCATGAAATTTGCAGTGCAAACTCCATGAAACGGTAAGATAAATGTTAGGTATTTTTTCGTTTTACAAGCAATTCTTAATGTTCTTATTTGACCATATCTCATGGGATAGTAAATGTATTTTGGAACACTGGCCATTATTAAAAATAACTTGCCTTATCAGCAGGAATCCTGGTTTTCTCTGTTTAAAATTGCAAATTCTCTGATTAAAACCCCCCCAAATCTATGTTTTTCCACAATTAAAATGAAATGCCATTATACATAGGCACATCAATTGAACAGAACATTTTATTAATATACTTACAATTAGTACAATATCCTAACCTGGTCTCTTTTTATTAACAGGTCACTAAGTATTTAGATGCAGGAGTGGAGATAGATGTTATTTACTTGGACTTTAAAAAGGCTTTCAACATAGTGTCATACCCAGTTCTTACAAGCAAACTGAGTAGCTGTGATATGGATTTTTTCTCAGTAAGGTGGGTGAAAAACTGGTTTATGGGACGCACCCAGAGAGTGGTGGTGGATGCGGCGGTTTCTCCCTGGAGAGATGTGGGCAGTGGTGTCCCCCAGGGCTCTGTCCTTGGACCAGTGCTGTTCAATATCTTCATCAGTGATTTGGATGAGGGGGCTGAAAGCACTCTGTCCAAATTTACAGACGACACTAAACTATGGGGTACAGTCAACACGCTAGAGGGCAGAGAGTGAACCCAGGCGGATATGGACAGACTGGGGAAGTGGGTGGATCAGAATAGGAAGCAATTTAACAAGGATAAATGCAAGGTGCTACACCCGGGGAAAAAGAATCTCCAATACACCTACAGACTGGGAAGTACCATTCTGAGTACCACAACAGTGGAAAGGGATCTTGGAGTCTTAGTCGATGCAAAAATGAACATGAGTCACCAATGTGATGAGGCTAACTGCACTCTTTCTTATATTAATAGGTGCATCACAAGCAGGTCTAGGGAGGAGATACTTCCTTTCTCTGTGTCATTGGTCAGGCCGCAGTTGGAGTAGTGTGTCCAGTTTTGGGCACCGCACTTCAAGAAGGAGGTGGATAGCCTTGACAGTGTTCAGAGAAGGGCTACTCTTATGGCTGAGGGTCAGCGGGTAAGATCCTATGAAGACAGACTGAAGAACCTGAATCTCTTCAGCCTCTGCAAGAGAAGGCTGAGAGGTGATCTTGTGGTTGCCTAAAAATTCATCTGGGGGGGGGGGCGGCGCACGCACAGGACAGCAGGGAATAGGGGATACTCTGTTTACCAGGGCACCCCTCGGGTTTACTAGAAATAACAGCCACAAACTAAAGAAGAGTAGATTTAGATTGGCTATCAGGAAGAAATTCTTTACGGTGAGGGTTGCCAAAATATGGAATGGGCTTCCAAGGGAGGTGGTGCTCTCCCCTACCTTGGAGGTGTTCAAGAAGAGATCAGACAAGCACCTAGCTGGGGTTATTTAACCCCAGTGCTCTTTCCTGCCTAGTGCAGGGGGTCAGACTTGATCTACAAGGTCCCTTCTGACTCTATGAAATTTAAAGCAATTTGGAAGCCTATCAGTGCTTCAATCACTATAATAAAATAAATTCTAAATGTCTATATATTTTGGTGTTTGATTTTGGGTTTTTTTATCATGGAAAAATCAAGTGCTTCTCCTGCCCCCTTCACTTACCAGGATGTGGGTTCAGCTGTGGCTATCCCTCACCAACTGCTTTGTGGCACTGAGAAGCTCTGATATGCCAGTGCCCTGCCCATGCCATTGCCCCTCACTCCAAAGCCACAGCCCCCCAAGCCCTGCCGGTGCCCCTCACACCTGACCCACAGCCTTCTGGCCCTGTTGGTGCCCCTCTCCTGACACACAGCTCCCCGTCCCCTCCCAGCCACAGGGCCAGGGACCCAAGTCTGTAGCCTCTTTGCCCCCTCAGCAGTGCTCGAGCCCTCGCTGCCACTTGTGGAAGGTGCCAGTTGCTGTGGCCAGAGCGGAGCATGAAGCCTGGCTCCCCCACCTCCATAGGTGGCACAGTTTGAGTGGAACACGGGAGGGGCAATGGATGAGGGTTGCCTGCTGCGGGCTTGGGGCTCTCCACTCTCATGCCTTCTCCAAAGGGGCCTCTGTGACTTAGCAGGCAGCACCTGGTGTGGGAGCAGAGTGGGGCTGGGAGGCTTGATGTCACTGCCAGGAGCCCTGCACTGCCATGGTGAGGTGCCCCCTACCCACCCAGCAGCAGTAGGGGGCACAACTTTCCGCTGCTACTCCTGCTGCTGCCAGGTAGGCAGGGGGTGCCTTGCCAGAGCAGTGTGGGGCTCCTGGTGGCGGCACCAAGCCTCTCTGCGCTACTGGGCAATGGGGGGGGGAAGGGAGGGAGAGGCATCAGGACAGGGAGCCATGAGCCCACAGTGGCCAACCCATATCTGCTTCAACCCTGCACGCAAATCTGGGGGGGGGCACATGCCTCCCATCCCCCCTCCCAGGAATGCACACAGTGCCAGGGAGCCAGCCCCTCAGTGCCTGCTACATGAGCCACCTGCAACTCTGTTCTGCTCCTCACCCAGGCCCTATGGCCACACATTCCTGCCCCAGTCCTCGGCCCCAAGCACTACCCTGGCTGAGCAGCACCCCCAGCCCAGCTCCCTCACTATGAGGTCCTCAATCTGCCCCCTCACCCCCCAGTGTTAAAATGCAATGAATGATTCACATTGTCCAATTCATTTATGCACTCAATATGCATTTCTAAGTCTGTGAAAATGGGTTCCTCCTGCAGAGGCTCTGCAATGACACAAAGACATCACTACAAAACTGGGTTCTGAACGAAAAGTCTATTAACCCAGATTACAGCTAGGGTGATAACTGACCACTATGCTGACTTGTATTTCAGCTTCAAGTGTCAGCAAAATTGTTGCATTTTCCACCTTAAAAACATGGAAAGTTTTAGTCTTAAGTTACACAAAAAATTGTATCTTCTTTACTGCAGGGTTTTTGGTTGTAGTTGTGTTGGTCTAAGAACAGACAGGCAAGGCTCTTCAGGTAAATGTGATATCTATTATTAGACCAACTGAGTAGTTGGAACAAAGTTCTTTGCAAGCTTTCAGGCACAAGCACCCTTCTTCAGGCATAGGGAGACTCCCATGAGTACTAGGCCTGAAGAAGGGTGCTTGTACCCAAAAGCTTGTAAAGAACTTTGCTCCAACTACTCAGTTGGTCTAATAAAAGATATTGTAAGGTTTGACCTAGAAACTACTATGCAAAGCCTAAGCAAAAGTGAATGTTATGTGTCAAATGCCCATCTGCAATGATAAGGAGCAGACAGTCTTAGATAGAGGAAGCTTGAAAACAAAAAACAGAATCAGAGGTACTGGAACAAAGAGCTCATTATAATACTAAAAATCACACCCTGAGGCGGGGAAGATATATGCTAATGGAACATATATGTACGTTAATGAGATACATAGCTAAAACACAGGTATAGAGACATGCTCAGTAAAGAACTCCTTGTGTCACTCCTTTATAACCAATTAGCAAACAAGGATGCTTATGAAGATTCAACCTCTGGTATATAAGGGGCTCAGTATTGAATGTGCTTGTGCTTGTCTTGTGAAATTATTCTGCTTGCACCTTTTATTGCTAGCAATAAATCTTTTTTATACTTTCACCCCTGGTATCTTTATTGGCCTTTGCATACCGGGCACGAACCCAGACTTGAGCTGGGGCCTAACAATATCACATCTACCCAAAGAACCTTGCCTACAAAAAATTTAAAGTTCAGCTAATTCCGAATTTGAAAGCAAGAAAGCATCCAACGGTCAAAGACTGGAACAAGCTACCTAGAGAAACAGTGGGATATCTATCCTTGGAAGTTTTCAAGAGCAGGTTAAACAGACACTTGGCTGGGACTGTTTAGTCAGGGATGATCCTGCCTTGAGCAGGAGGCTGGACTAGATAACACTGTGAGGTCCCTTCTACCTTGACATTACTTAGATAGAAAAAAACCCAATGCTATCCTGCACCACTCTAGCTATATATCAGATTGCTCTTACTCACACTGCTGCTAAATAAAATTATATGCAATACAGAGGTGTACTGAATTCAGTTTAAAGGTTGTTATCAACCATTTATGGCAAGAAGCATGAAGCCCATCCTCAAAAATGTGCACTGTTACTGAGCAGGAATTTAAAGTCACACAGATTATTCTTTATGAAGACATAAGAAATGTAGAATACCCTCTTACTTTTTAAATGTACTATAATTTAATCTCAGACACATAACTCAAGACTACAAACTATTTTGAGGGTTTTTTAATTCAATTAATGTTTTAATGTATATTTGTTTCAGTTTTTCTAATGTACCTAGGAAGCCATACAAGGACCACAATGATCAAAAAATGATTACAATGTGATCAAAAAGAGAGAGAGAGAGGTCAAGAAACCTGCCTGTCTCAGAGACATTAGGGAATTTCTCAAAAAGAAAAAAGACGCGTACATGCAATAGAAAAATAGTTCGGGATCTACAGAAAAGTATGTTTATGCGGCCAGGGTCTGCAGACATGAGACAAGGAGAAGTGGACACGCCGGAGGGCAGGGAACAGCTGCAGGCAGACCTGGATAGGTTGGACAAGTGGGCAGAAAACAACAGGATGCAGTTCAACAAGGAGAAATGCAAAGTGCTGCACCTAGGGAGGAAAAATGTCCAGCACACCTACAGCCTAGGGAATGACCTGCTGGGTGGCACAGAGGTGGAAAGGGATCTTGGAGTCCTAGTGGACTCCAAGATGAACATGAGCTGGCAGTGTGACGAAGCCATCAGAAAAGCCAATGGCACTTTATCGTGCATCAGCAGATGCATGACGAATAGGTCCAAGGAGGTGATACTTCCCCTTTATTGGGCGCTGGTCAGACCGCAGTTGGAGTACTGCGTGGAATTCTGGGCGCCACACTTCAAGAAGGATGCGGATAACCTGGAGAGGGTCCAGAGAAGGGCAACTCGTATGGTCAAGGGCCTGCAGACCAAGCCCTACGAGGAGAGACTAGAGAAACTGGACCTTTTCAGCCTCCGCAAGAGAAGGTTGAGAGGCGACCTTGTGGCTGCCTATAAGTTCATCACGGGGGCACAGAAGGGAATTGGTGAGTATTTATTCACCAAGGCGCCCCCGGGGGTTACAAGAAACAATGGCCACAAGCTAGCAGAGAGCAGATTTAGACTGGACATTAGGAAGAACTTCTTCACAGTTCGAGTGGCCAAGGTCTGGAACGGGCTCCCAAGGGAGGTGGTGCTCTCCCGTTCCCTGGGGGTCTTCAAGAGGAGGTTAGATGAGTATCTAGCTGGGGTCACCTAGACCCAGCACTCTTTCCTGCTTATGCAGGGGGTCGGACTCGATGATCTATTGAGGTCCCTTCTGACCCTAACATCTATGAAACTATGAAATACTATGAAAGGAAAGCCAAGGCATCCATGGAAATCAAGTTGGTGACCAAAATTAAAGATAACAAAAAAATCCTTCTATAGGTACATCGGGAGCAAGGAAAAAAAAAATCAAGCTCCACTGTAGCACCCCTACTGAACATGGAGGGGAATCCCACAGTTGAGCAAAAAAGGTAGAGCTCCTTAATAATTACTTTGCATCAGTATTTCTGAAACCAGGCAAGAACTGGTCACCAGACCAGGGGCACAGGGAATAAGGCAATGACAGTGGCCCTAATAAAATTAGTCCAGAACAGGTGAAAACACTCTTAGATCATTTGGACACTTTCCAGTTGGCTGGGCCAGACAACCTTCACCCGAGAGTGCTGAAAGAGCTGGCTGAGCTCACAGTGGTGCCTCTGGCGGGGCTGTTCGAGGAGTCATGTAACTCAGGAGTTGTCCCTAAGAACTGGAAGAAGACTAATGTGGCCCCATCTTTAAGAAGGGAAAGAGGGACGACCTGCCAACTATAGACTGGTCAGTCTGACTTCGGTCCTGGGGAAGATCTTTGAAAAAATTTTCAAGGAGGCCATCAACCACAAGCTCGCATCTGGTGGCATACTGAAAAGCAACCAGCATGGCTTTGTAGAGGGGACGTCATGCCTAACAAACCTGGTGCCCTTTTATGACCAGGTAACTAACCACCTGGACATGGGACAGGAGGTGGTCATCATCTATCTAGGTCTCAGCAAGGCCTTTGATACTGTTTCCCATGAAATCCTCTTAGTTAAGTTGGAGAGTACTGGCCTAGACCAGGCTACAGTGAGGTGGTTTGGGAACTGGCTCAGGAAACAGTCCCAACAAGTCATAACTGATGGGGTGGCCTCATCCTGGAAGGCTGTCTCCAATGGTATACCCCAGGGATCAGTGCTTGAGCTCGTTAACATCTTCATTAATGACTTGGATGAGGGAGCAAAAATCGCAATGATTAAGTTTGCGGATGATACCAAGCTGTGGGGACAAGCTGGCACATCAGAGTACAGGTCAAGGATTCAGGAAGATCTTGACAGGGTGGTCCTATGGGCTGAACAAAACCATATGAGGTTTAACAGAGACAAATGCTGGGTCTTTCATCTGGGTAGGAAGGATCCTCACCATATCTACACAATGGCTGGCGCTGCATCTGAAAGGGACCTAGGGGTGTCAAATTGACCAAGGGATGAATATGAGTCACCAGTGTGACAAAGTTGCCAACAGAGCAAATAGAACTCTGCAGTGCATCAGCCGATGTGTCGCCAACAGATCCAGAGAGGTACTCCTCCCCCTCTATTTGGTGTTGGTGAGGACACAGCTGGAATACTGTATCCACTTTTGGGCACCACAGTTCAAGAAGAATGTTGACAAGTTCAAAAGGGTGCAGAGAAGGGCTACACGCATGATCAAGGGCCTGGGTGACAGCCCCTATGAAGAGAGGCTTCAAGATCTGGGTTTGTTCAGCCTGAGCAAAAGAAGGGCGAGCAGTGACTTGATAGCTGCCTACAAATATTTCAAGGGATAAACACCAGGATCTAGGAGAACAACTTTTCAGAAAAGCCTCCTGTGGGAAGACATGGACCAATGGACACAAGCTAGTCAAGGAAAAGTTTCGGCTGGACATAATGAAAAACTTATTTTCCATACGGGTAACTAGAATCTGGAACACACTTCCAGCAGAGGTGGTGCAGTTGCCGACTCCGGCGGTCTTTAAGAGGAGGCTGGGCAAATACCTCGTTGAGCTTGTTTGAACCCAATTACCTCCTGCCCATGGCAGAGAACTGGACTTGATCTCACAAGTCCCTTCCAGTCCTTCTTTCTATGATTCTAAGGAGATTCTTGTCTGACTTTTCCCTAGTTATGAAAAAAGCACTGACATTTTTAAATAGGCAATGGAGTAAAATGCAACCTTTTAAAGTAAGGTAAGTGAAAAGTAGATGACAACTGAAAAGTGTTTCCAATACTATGTCATGAGCTAAATCATTCAGCTTTAGACAGAAAAAGTGTTAATGAATGATTTATATGTTATAACCACAGTCAGATTCAAGAAAAGGGATGGGAAACAATGTAATGGGGGAAGGAGAAGTTCCTCCACCCTACAATATATTAAGCCTTTGCATTTAACTAGTTCTAAAGCAACTTGAAAGCATTTTAGTCCTCTCCCAACTCAGCATGCCACTAGTTTACCTAAATTTGACTTCAGAACATGCTGCACCAGTGCGTACCTTTTTCACACCGTAGCTTTTGATATGAAACAGTAACATTAAAAAGGGTATCATTAACTTCGTGGAAAAAATCAAAGCACATTTCTATTTGACAAACAATGTTCCTTCCACACTTACAAACATCACTTAATATTACAATAAAACTGTTTAACGGAAAGAAAAATCCACTATTTTTTCAGCTTATACTTGACTGCCTTGTGGTTGGGTCAATTTCCTTGCTTTCCCTTCCCAATAGTCATTTAATCTATTTCAATTAATAAGAAAGTACTTATTAGAATTACAGGAGAGCAGAAAATACTACCAAGTTTTTAAAAAAGGTTAGCAAATACTATTCAAAGGCTGCTTTTAGAAATTGAAAAGTTTTGAAAGCAAATTAAAAAAAAATCAAGCTGTCAATGCCATTAATATATTTATCAGTGGTATTTTTACCTTTTTGTTTAAACTAAATATGCCTATTATGGCACCAATCTAATGAACATTTATTCAACATGACCATTAGTCACACTGAAATTAATGGTACTACTCATGGTGATAAAACTAAGTGTGCATATAAATGCTATTAGCAAAAGTTTCCATTTCTTTTATAATGGAAAAATTTAAAATATGAATGTATTTTTGATTGGTGTACGTTAAGATAATATAATGGGTGACTGTGCACTTAAAGTACAGAAGTGGAGTCTGCAAATCTGTGGTCTATTCCCTATTTGCCCAGACTTGAGAGCTGACACTGCAAATCACCAGCTTCTCAACTCTCATGATTTTCTATCTGCAAAATGTGGAAAATTATGCAATGAATTGACTTGTGCAAGTGAATGAGTATCACTGCCCTCCTACTGAGTATTTGTTTTAGATTTAAAGTGAAATTTAAAGGAACAATTTAAGCATCTCTATTAGTCAATTAATAAAAGAAATAAATTATATTAAACTTGGAGGAGCTGACCAGACAAATAAAAACAATGCTTTGTCCCCAGACCTAGGAATTGGAAGGCAGGCAGAAACAAAATAAGAACCATATTATAAACACAGTGGGTATTATACCTTGGGAAAATAAAACAAAAGTGGATATTCTGGTATTTCACTAATGCGGGCCACAAAAATTACTCTAAATAAATTCAACAAGAAAACAAAGCTAAGGAGGTAGTAATGCTGAGAGATACACAAGGGGAACAGTTGAAAATAATGTGAACACAAATTTACAGGTGATAAAACTGCAAAAATGACAGGCTAATTTTGGTTTTGGTTTGCAAGGAAAAAGAAAAAACTTCCAAAAAGGGAGGAACCTCCTTCTTTCTACAGCTCTGAATTAATATTTTAAGGTGTTTTGCATCAGCCCCTGACAGAAAGTTATCTGAAAACTTTATGAAAGTGAAGGAAATTCATAAGGGAAAGCCCACCAAACAGAGAGACTGGGAAGATGAAAGAAGTATTAGAAAACCTAAATCCATATAATTTTGTTAAGGTCCTACATATTCTGAAATTTTGTGCCATGGTATCCACCACCCCTTGCTACACGTACGCTCCAGAATTCAAAGGCTTACTTTGGAAGGAAAAAAATATCTTGCAAATCCTGATTATGTGAAAAGAAGCTGGAAAACATGAATCAAATATAATAAGCACAGTGATGTCAGAGTCTGCAGACAGCCCGAAACAACAGTTCTTAGGAGTATGAATATCTCATAAATCTCAGTAAAAATACCTGCATATAATAAAAGCCTTAGTTTGTCTGTCTGTCCATAATGCTTTATGAGCACTCTGATTGGTTGTCTCAGCAACCAATCACAATGCTGAATGAAACAACCAATCAAAGTGCTCTGCACAGACGGACACATGGTGGAGTGCTGCCATGACAGCGGGGATTGAGCGCCGGAGCAGTGGGACAAGGCCAGCAGTGCTGGCCTCAGCCATCACCCTGCTCCTTGGAGGCTGTGGTAGTGTTGGGTGCTGGTGGTGCTGGCCTCACCCCCCGACTCTGGCCTTGCTGCTGCATCCAAGGTGTGGCCTCACACCCCATCTCCCCCTGGCCCTGCTCCTTGGAGGCGGCACTGGCGCTGGCCAGCTTTGTCCCCGGCAGAGGGGATGCAGGGACAGACTGGCATGGTGGAGCACTGCCATGATGCGAGATGAAGCAAGGGGGTGAGCCCAGTGCTGCACTGCCAGCACCCTGCACTGCTGCTGCCTCCAAGGAACAGGGCTGGGGCAGGGGCCAGACCACCCTCTGGATGCAGCGGTAGTGCGGGGTGCTGGCAGAGGGGAAAGCTTGCCTCCACCCTGCTCCTGGCAGGCAGCAGTGGTGTGGGATGGTGGGTAGCAGCGCTCCATCCCTGTTCTCCCCCCCTGCCCCCAGCAGGGAGGGGGAGGCAGTGGGGAAGAGGGGAGGAAGGAAGAGAGAGAGGGGAGTGGGATGCGGAACGGGGTGGTTTGTGGTGGCAGTGCGGTCCAGGAGAGCTATTTTAAAGAAACCTTACTCGAGGGTGCAGGAACATACCATTCCGATGCTCAGGAAGAGTAACAAGTATGGCAAAAGACTAGTTTGGCTTAGCAGGAAACTCTTTAGTGAGCTAAAACATAAAAAAGGAAGCTTATAAGAAATAGAAGCTTGGACAACTGATTAGGAAGTAGTATAAGAGGATTGCTTAGGTATGTAGGGATGAAATCAGGAAGGCCAAGGCACAACTGAATTTGCAGCAAAGGGCATGAAGGGTAATAAGAAGGGTTTCTACAAGTATGTCAGCAACAAGAGAAAGATCAGGGAAACTGCAGATCCCTTACTGAATGGGGGAGGCAACATAGTGACAGCTGATGTAGAAAGCTGAAGTATTCAATGTCCTTTTTTACTTCAGTCATCACAGGCAAAGTCAGCAACCAGACTACTGCATGTGGCAGCACAGTCTGGGGAGAAGGTAAGCAGCCAACAGTGCTGAAAGAACAGGTTAGGGACTATTTAGAAAAGCTGGTTGTGTACAAGTCCACGGGGCTGGACATAGATTCATAGATGTTAGAGTCGGAAGGGACCTCAATAGATCATCGAGTCCGACCCCCTGCATAAGCAGGAAAGAGTGCTGGGTCTAGATGACCCCAGCTAGATACTCATCTAACCTCCTCTTGAAAACCCCCAGGGTAGGGGAGAGCACCACCTCCCTTGGGAGCCCGTTCCAGACCTTGGCCACTCGAACTGTGAAGAAGTTCTTCCTAATGTCCAATCTAAATCTGCTCTCTGCTAGCTTGTGGCCATTGTTTCTTGTAACCCCCGGGGGCGCCTTGGTGAATAAATACTCACCAATTCCCTTCTGTGCCCCCGTGATGAACTTATAGGCAGCCACAAGGTCGCCTCTCAACCTTCTCTTGCGGAGGCTGAAAAGGTCCAGTTTCTCTAGTCTCTCCTCATAGGGCTTGGTCTTCAGGCCCTTAACCATACGAGTGGCCCTTCTCTGGACCCTCTCCAGGTTATCCGCATCCCTGTTGAAGTGTGGCGCCCAGAATTGCACGCAGTACTCCAACTGCGGTCTGACCAGCGCCCAATAAAGGGGAAGTATCACCTCCTTGGACCTATTTGTCATGCATCTGCTGATGCACGATAAAGTGCCATTGGCTTTTTGATGGCTTCGTCACACTGCCGACTCATGTTCATCTTGGAGTCCACTAGGACTCCAAGATCCCTTTCCACCTCTGTGCCACCCAGCAGGTCATTCCCTAGGCTGTAGGTGTGCTGGACATTTTTCCTCCCTAGGTGCAGCACTTTGCATTTCTCCTTGTTGAACTGCATCCTGTTGTTTTCTGCCCACTTGTCCAACCTGTCCAGGTCTGCCTGCAGCTGTTCTCTGCCCTCCGGCGTGTCCACATCTCCCCATAGCTTTGTGTCATCTGCAAACTTGGACAGAGTTATCTGCAAATTTGGACAGAGAGACATGATGCACCTGAGGGTACTGAGGGTGTTGGCTGATGCGACTACAGACCTGGTGGCCATTATCTTTGAAAACTTGTGGCAACGGGGAGAAGTCCTGGACAACTGGAAGAGGGCAAATATAGTGTCCCTCTTGAAGAAAGGAAAGGAGGAGGATCTAAGGAACAATAGACCAGTAGCCTCACCTCAGTCCCCAGAAAAATCATGAAGCAGGTCCTCAAGGGATCCCTTTCTAAGCACTTGGAGGAGAAAGCGATTAGAAACAGTTAGCATGCATTCACCAAGGGCCAGTCATGTCTGACCAACCTTACTGACTTCTCAGATGAGAGGACGGACTCCGTGGATGTAGGGAGAGCAGTGGACATGGTATACCTAGACTTTAACAAGGCTTTTGATAGTTTCCCACAATTTTCTCATCAGCAAGCGAAGAAAAGTCCAAGTTGGATGAATGGACTGCAAGGCATATGGAAAACTGACTGGATTGTTGGGCTCAAAGGTTAGTAATAAGTGGCAAAACATCTACTTGGTGGCAGCTGATGTTAACTGGAGTGCCCCTGGGATTGGTCCTAGGGCAATTTTGTTCAATATCCTCATCAATGATCTAGAAGATAGGGTGGAGTGCATCCTCTGCAAGTCTGCAGATGACACCAAGCTGGGTAGAGTAGTAGATACACTGGAGTGTAGGGTTAGGATTCAGAGAGACCTCAAGAAATTGTAGGATTGGGCTGAAAGAAATCTCATGAGGTTCAATAAAGGTAAGTACAAAGTCCTACACTTAGGATGGAATGATCCCATGCACTGGTACAGGTTGTGGACTGACTGACTAAGCAGTAGCTCTACAGAAAAGGACGTGAAAATAAGCAATATGAGCTAACAATTCGGCCTTGTTGCAAAGAAGGCTAACAGCATACTGGGCTGCCTTACTAGGAGTGTCACCAGCACACTGAAGGAAGTGATTGTTCTCCTCTATTCAGCACTGGTGAGGACCCATCTGGAGTGTTGTGTCCAGTTTTGGGCCCCCCACTACAGAAAGCATGTGGGTAAATTGGAGAGTCCACCTGAGAGCAACAAAAATGGTAAGGGGGCTGGGGCACATGACTTCCGAGGAGAGGCTGAAGGAACTGGCTAATCTAGTTTGGAGAAGAGAAGACAGAGGGGGAATTTAATATCAGCCTTCAACTGCCTGAAGGGTAGTTTCAAAGAGGATGGAGCTAGACTGTTCTCATGGTGGCAGATGACAGAACAAGGAGCAATGGTCTCAAGTTGCAGCAAGGGAAATTTAGCTTAGATATTATGAAAAACTCTCTTGTGAGCAGGGTAGTAAAGCATTGGAACAGGCTACCCAGAGAGGCTGTGAAACCTCCATCTTTGGAGGTTTTTAAGACCCAGGTAGGCAAAGTCTTGGGTGGGATGATCTAGTTGGGGATGGCCCTGCTTTGAGCAGGGGGTTCGAATAGATGACCTCCTGAGATCCCTTCTGTTAGGGTGACAATATATGGATCTTAGAGAGCACTGGATTTGCAGCTGAATACAAGGCATGACCTGTGGCCTAGCAGAGCTGCTAACCACAAGGCAGAATGATATATTAAAAATATATTGCAAGATGCTTAGGCAACCAGATTTTGCTTATGAATTCTTATGCTAAACCAGCCATTTGCTTATGCTAAGTAACCATTTTAACTGCGTCAACCATTTTATAAGGAAAAAGCAGCAAGTAAATCTGTGTGAGTCTGTGTGCTGTGAACCAGCTACAGTGAGGAATGAGGTAAGATACAGGGGCCCAAAAAGAGTGGAAGATGGTACAACCTGAGATAAAAAACCAGACTGGAATGTGAAAAACAACACGTAATTGGTAACAGAATCCAAGATGAACATATGGAAAAAGGTGAATAGTGATTGGTGAAGAAGCCTCCAGAAGCTTCCAGGTTTTGGTTAAAGTCCGCCCATTGACTGAAGAGCAGGAGTCAAGGTCTTAGACATGTGCTCACAGCAAAAAGACATGTAAATGAATTAAATGCATAAGCAATTTCATGCTAATGGAGCAACCAGTAAACAGGTGGAGCTTAAGATGGGAAGAGAATTGGGTGGAACATAAGGTGGGACAGAGGTAGAATAAATGTTAATGAGTATAAACCAAAGTGTATAAATATGGGAAAAAACTAGTGTTCATTCCTGTTCCCTGTATTTTGTTGGTGTGGGAGCTCACCTGAAGCTGGCTCCATTCTAATAGAAAGCTGTTGTGAGCAATGTGTGCTGGTGTTTGCTCCCTGCTCTGCTCTGGCTAATGAGTAACAGGATCCATGAGTAATTGGACCGTCGTCTCCCTAGCTGTTGGGTGCCGCATGGAGTTGGGGTCTAACACCTTACAACCCTAATTTTCTGCGACTCTACAATTATAAATTAAAATTAAACCATGGGAAAGTATGGATTCTTTCTCTGTTTTTCCCCTTGCTCATTAAGGTAATTGTCCCCCTTCTTACCTCCATTAGGACCAGGGTCAGGAGGTCCTAGACTGATGCCCCCCCAGGATCGTCCAGTCCATCCTCTCTCTTTCTTCACCTTTACTTTTCTTTTTTTTTCCCATTCATCCCTCCGACGTAAAATTTCATCTTGAATCTCCCTTTGCTCTTTTTTGTGTTGGGAAATTACCTGGGCTTTTCCATCCACCATCACAGGAATACTGAGACCAGGCCAAAGAATTCCGGAACGCCCTTGAGAATATCAAAACATAAAAAAGATTTTTCTTGCATTTTTTTTTTTTTTTTTTTTACAGATTCAAGATTATAACTCAACAGCCTAAAAGTTAAATCCAATACAATGAATCCAATGTTCTCATGAATTTAGAATATTTTTGTCATGATTTGTGTTTGCATAGTGTATACAAAAGCTATTGCATAATAACTCAAAAATAAAGTCTTAGTCTTGTATAGTGTGTATGGTGGGTTGTGGGTTTGTGTGTGTGTGTGTGTGTGTGTGTGTGTGTGTATAGTGGGGGTGTACATAGTGTGTGTGTGTTTGGTGATGTTGGATGTGTGTGTCCATGGTGAAGTATGGGGAGGGTTGCGAGGGGGACAATAGGGTATGTTGGTTGGCAGTGTATATGTAGGGGGGTAGTGGGAGCAGGGTGTGGGTGTGTGGCATTTGTGGGATGTGAGGGAAGGCAGGAGAGTGTGGGGACTCCCCCACACTCTCCCCATGGCACAGCAGCAGCAGATGCATGTGTTCATGCCTGGCACAAGTGCTGGCATCCAGAGCCGCATGGCTCCGGCCAGCGCTGCATATTGCGGAGAGGAATCCAGCCCTTGCCAGGCTGCCTCTATTGTCGGTGCTCCCCACCAGGCACGCGCAGCCCCTCTGCACTCATCTGCCACTGGATGGAAGCTCCACGGGCTGGAGCCGGCAGCCTTCACTGCCCTCTGTAGCGCAGGTCCTGGGACTCTGCAGGGATGCAGGGGCCGGGGCTCCCCTCCACTTCTGGTGGATGTCCCAGGACCTGTGCAGCAGGGAGCTGCGAAGTCAGTCAGCTCAGGCCTGTGGAGCTTCCCTCCAGTGGCATGGGAGTGTGAGGGCTGCACATGTACAGCAGGGAGCACTGGCAATAGAGGTGGCTTGGCAGGGGCTGTGCTGAGATGTGCAGCGCCAGCTGAAGCCACGCACTGCTGGGTCCGAGTGCCTATGCTGGACACGAGTGCTCCTGCTTGCTGCTGCTGCTTCCGCCTGTGGGGCTGCGCACCATGGAGAGTGTGTGTAGGGGGGCAGGGTTCCCACACTCCCTCACAACGACATCCTGCACGTCCGAGGTCTGCACTGCCACCACCCTCCCTCACACAACACCCCCCCTCCCCCCCAAGCTCCGCGTGGCTGCCAGACCCAGCCCCACACTCCCGCCCATCTGCAGCTCCTGCCCCTGCCCCTTCCATACCTGCTGCCCAGAGCCGGGAAAGCCAACCAGATCTCTCAGCAGCTGCAGCTGCAGCAGTGGAAATTGCAGACCCACCTAAAAGCTGTGTGCTGGCCAGGCCGGGCCCTTCTGCCCATGAGGGTGGAAGTGAGGCACAATAGGGTATGCTGGGGGGGGGGGGGGTGTTGTAAATACATGTGCTCCTCGCTCTCACCCTCATGGGCAGAAGGGCCGAGCAGGGTACTGGTGGGCACTGCAGGCCGGATGAAAGTGCCTGGCAGGCCGTATTTTGCCCGCCCCTGTGCTAGGTCTACTTAGAAGAACTATTATAAACTAAAAATCACTGTAAAAGTGCAAGATCATTCTTGAATCCTATGATTATTGACAAGTTTACCTTCACCAATAATCTGCCCTTTATTGAGATCCTTCCTTAATTTTTTCTTTGACCGCTTTCCTCTTCCTTTCTTTTGTCTCGAAGAAGTGTTTGCCAGAACTCCTTTCCATAGTTCATCAGCTGTCACTATAATGAAAGGACTTTCATAAATAATATATAGGAATAGTTTATATATTAGTAACATTAGTTGAGCATAAGTTCCAAAGTATATTCTAGCTCAACCTAGAGTCAATAGTGCCTCACTGAATTAACATGTACTCTTTCATGCTTGTATTTACTCACTTCTCTCTCCTTCTGCCTCCTTTTCTCTTTGGACCTGTGTGCTTTAAACGAGATTACAAGAATTTGTTTAAGCTCTTCTCGAAACAAAATAGTATTTAGTATGATTTGCATAACCACTGTGGATGCAACTAAACCACACAGAATTACTGTAGTCAGGGAGGAAACCAGGTGATCACATTATTTTCAATCATTTTTTTCAAATGGGATTTAAAACAAACCTTTGTAACCAGAGCTGCCAGTGTAATATTTGTTTCTGTCATGTTATTAAAACGAGACCAATTGCTATTAACTAAGATAAGCAGTAGCAATAACTGCTACATTATAATAATGTAAGCCAGCTTGAACCACTGAAAGTACTAACAGTAAAGGTATAAGAGCTACTACTAGTGAAGAGATGCTAAATGAAACATGCAAGTAACAGAGTAGAACATAACCGTTTACGCAGGGGTTTTCAACCTTTTTTTTTAGTAAGTGTACCCCCAGTGGCCGGACATGGAGCGAGGGTGGGGGGGAGCTGGTGTGTGGTGGGACACAGAGTGGGTGGGGGGGAGCACGTGGTTGGATGCAGAGTGGCAGCAGAGCAGGCTAGTGGATGGCGGTGGCACAGAGGAGCACCACTGCCCTCACCCTGCCCTGGCCCTCCTCCTGGGAGGCGGCAGCGCACCACCCCCACCTGCCCACAAGTACCTCCTAGGGCTTTCCTAAGTACGCCAGGTTGACAACCCCTGAGTTAATGGTTTCATGAGATATTGTAATACAAGGTCCTCCTTTGTCCTTTGCACTCTTCCCTCTATCCCACTTCTGTGCATGATGTTTTATAGACTACCAACATAGAACTTAGCACTTATACTGAAAACACAAGTTAAATTTCACAGCCTGCTGTGTATATAGTTTCAGCACTTGTGCAATGCGAAACAGCACAGAAAATAATTATTTTCATGTTCAGACCAAGACACAAAAACAAGGCTTTGCATATACATCTTTGACACTTATCAACTGCTGTTGTATGACCTCCCAGTGCTGCAGTATTGATTTTGCTGATAACTACTTTTATTACATGATGTAATGAAGACATACATACCACACAATAAAGTTGCTTTCCCTCCCCGCAAGAAGGCCACAATCCAGAACAGGAGATTGACAGGAAATAGTCAGATGACTGCTACAACTTGTGAGAAATATGTGAGCCTGTCCATCAACAATGACCTGGTAAATTACCTCAAATGCCCCCCAAAAGTATTAAAAAAAAAAAAAAATACAAGTCATTACTTGAAGCATGGAGCAAGATGCCTATAAGAATCTGTAGTAGGATATATAACGTTTCATCTTTATGTAACTAGTACTGGTTTAACTGGGGTTTTGTTGATTAACAATTAAGAAACTTAAGAGTTTTCTCCAGGGAACAATCCAAGAAATTGAGATCAACTCCCCAGGAATTAAGGACAATCACAAACTTTGCATGCAAATATTTTTTCCCCTTCTTTGCTAACAAAGACAAGGCAACGAGTAAATGTACAGGCAACTTTGAAAAGAAAACTTTCCAGTCCAGAGCCAAGGTTCCCAAACTTTTTCTTACTGCATACCCCCCTTCCAGATTTATCAGCTGCCTGTGTATCCCTACTAGCATATGTTTTATATTTTAACCCCTTAAATGCCATTTATTATTATAAAGAAAATGAAAGCTGCCATTACACAATTTCTCCCATGTACCTCTCAGAGATGTCTTGCATACCACCAGGGGTACGCGTACCATAGTTTGGGAAACTTGCACTAGAGGAAGGTGCTCAGATACTACTGAGGTAGGCACAATGTGTGAACCTTTACAGAATGGAAGCAGCATTATCAGTTGATTATTTAGAGAGCCATGTGAAATGTGTCTATTTACTCAAACTCCTAGAACAGGCTTCCATATCACATCACTACAACTGAAGCCTTATTAACAGATTAATCCAAGTGAGTATTTGGTACCAAGGACTGCTCATTCAGTATTTGTGTTTTGGACAAAAAATATTTTAGTCTCCAAAATGATTAGTATCACACTGGCCATGAATACTTTAAAATTCTCAAATCTTACTATAATTGAACATGCTAAGATTTTTAAAAAAGATTAAAAAAAATGCATTTAATCATTCTATTTTATTACAATTATGGTATCTACTGCACAGGCTTACTATTACTGAGGGAGTTGGACCATTTATTTTTAAGCGCACAAATTTTCTAAGGCTATTAGACTGGCCTTGTAACAATAACATATGGCATCAGAATGCAACACTGAGCACTGATATGATTCAAGGAACCTATTTGGTAATCAAGTCACTAATGCTCACAGAATAACAGAATGTCTGAGTAAAACAGGGCTTTTAAAATTCTTCAGTGCCAGAAAAGCTATATTCAAAAGAAGATCACTTTCATGAGACAAACTTACTAACCAAAGTAGTTTGTTATGGTTCCAAGTATTAACAATTTTTGCAAAGCTGGCTACTTTGACCTGGACTTGGACATACCTTAGCCAGCTGTTCATTCAAAACGTATCTACTGTGCATCACTTCTTTAACTAGTGCTCACATTCTTTTATATGACAGGTCTGGATGTACCTTAGTCATCCTTTCACCAGATATTATGTTTGTTAACTAGTCTCACTTGGCCATTAAATATCAAATAAGAAGTTAATTGTAAGTCAAAAATTACAAACCGTGTATATTGCGGCAATGGCAATCAAAGAACTGCTGCCCGTAAACCTTACCACACATTTCAAACTTCTACGAAGGCAACATTTTCAACGATGGGACTCTTTTTTTTTTTTTTTTAAACATAGTATTAAGCATGTAAATCAAACTACTGTAGATACAATAGTGAACTAACATTTAGAATCACGATAAGGTGTTACATTACTGAAACATTAAAGGTGCTTTCTTTCACTGAATCAGATTATTGTTGAGTATTTGACAATATTAAAAAAACACTCTTAGTACCTGTAGTTTAACTGGTTGAGTTGCAGACATTTCTCTTATGGGAAAAATTAGCACTCAGGCATATTAAGCCCTGCACCTGCCTAAAGTATTATTTAAACTGTGTCTATATAAAAAAAGGTACCATAATGGTTTTCCAGGTATGCAGCAAATCTGGTAGTTTAAACAGTATTTCAAAACTGTCTTAGTATAACAAACACCTCTGTCATGGAGTTCTCTGTCATCTGGCCCATGGCACAAAAGGTTGAGCACCACTGGCCATAGCCAAAACTTTATTACATTTCTGCTGAACTGCAGGGCTCTATTTTCAAGAGTCTGAAGCTATAGGCTATAATTCAGAGCTCTGGGAAGATTTCTGCAGCTGTGAAATGGGTTATTATATAGAATAATACTTCAATAGTTGAAGAAGTTCTGTACATTAGAATCATTATATTAGTGTGTCAAAAGATTATCACTACTCAAAGAAGTAATGCACCTAATTAAAGTTCCATCCACTGCAAAGAAAATAGCTGAACAAAGAGCAGAAGTGTTGGTGCAGCATTATCTGAGAAGAGGGGCATTTACATTTTAAACAGCCCCAGCCTTTTCTAAAGGAGTGAATCCCTATTCCCAAGTAGTTCCAATGGAAAGTTCTAATGACTGGTAATAAGGCCTGAGATTCTCTTTATGCATATCTCTGAAATCTCTGAGCATCCCTTTCTGATGTCCCAGATATTTCAGGACTCTGAATAAGCTTCCTTGGCTCTCTTTTCCCTTTATCAGCTCCCCATAATTACTTCAAAGTTCTGCCTCAGTTTCCTTTTCAACAGCTGTGAGGTTCTTATTTCCTTCCTTATCCACACAGCAACTTGTTTCCTCTTTACTTGGTATCAGGCATCCTGTTTTCACAGGTCCACCTGTCATACCATCTGCTCTCTCCCACATGAATCATTACCAGGGACTCAGGTTTTCTGCTCACCATAGAAAAACACAGATTTTCTTTTAAAAGACGTGGAAAACAGTGGGTTTCCCCTTGCAGGCTGGCAGATTTCCAGCCTGCAAGGGTCTGGGGGAAGCAGGAGACGGGGTGTCATGGGCATGTGTGCATGTACACACCTGTACGTGGCCAGCAGTACAGCCAGGCAGTGGTGGAGGGCAACTCCCTCAGCTGCCTGCAGGTAAGTCTATGGGGTGGGAGGGTATGGGGGGCGGGCAGATTGAGGCCCCCCCAGTGATGGGGGGAGTGAAGCAGGGTTGGTGACAGGATCTGGGGCTGCTGTCCAGTAGGGGTGGTGTGAGGGACCCAGGGCTTGAGGCTGGGGTGAGAATATGCAGCTGCAGGACCCGGTTTGGGGAGTGGGAGGGAGCCACGGGTGTCTTAAATAGGGGGCAGCAGGGGGCTGGCTCCCTGCTGCTGTGCAGACTCCTGAGGACAGGGGCATAGAGGGGCATGTGCCTCACCCAGTATCGTACGCAGGGTGAGAGCAGGATGCATATTTGTGGGCTGGGGGCTCCCTGTCCTGTTGCTCAGCATGGGAGAAAAGAAGACCCTCCCCCTCATTGCTGCCAGGTGCTTCTTGCTACGGCCACCCGGAGCCTGTACCTGGGCTGCCCTGCCACTCCTCTCCACTGCTGTCACTGCCATCTCCAGGCCACCCAGTAGGGCAACAGTGGCAGCGCAGAGGAGAGGCAGGACAGCCCAGGCGCAGGATCCGGGAGGCTGCAGCAAGAAGCACCAGGCAGCAGCAAGGGGGAGGAGCCACTTTTCCCCCGTGCTGAGCAGCAGCTTCTGCCTGGCTGCTGCTGCTGGCTGCCACTGCTCAGCATGGGCAGGCAATGTACAGCATATGTGGGGCAGACTGGGACCATGTGCAAGGGTTCCGGCTGGTTGGAGTTGGTCCGCTCTGCCGTGCGAGTCTGGTGCAGGCATGGTGTGGGCTGGGGTTGGGGCTGTGCGCATGGGTCCCTGTCAGTACTGTGGGACTGGGCCAGTAGTGGCAGCAGTTGGAAGGAGCTGCTGCCACCTGGGCTGCCTAGAAAGGCAGGCCAGCTATGGAGCCGCCCCAGCCCCACTGCATGCCCATGGAGTGGCAGGATGCCCCACGGGATGGATGGTACCTGGGCCAGGCGGAACCAAGGGTACTGCCATGGCTGGACAAAATCTCTTCAAGGGCCAGGTGTGGCCTGTAGGCCATATTTTGTCTACCCCCACTTTGAAGCCTTAGCTTCTCTGAACTCTACTTTTCCTATCCCCAGAAGTCATATTACTTGAGTAAAAGGTGCAAAGTACAGTGTTATACAGATAAACTCTCAGAACCAAATCTTACAACTCACTTAACCAATTACACTGAAAAATTCTTAAGTAAATGATTTATATGTCATTTCTAATTGACTATGAAGTGTTTATTTTCAAGGACAATACTTATTAAAATAGCTAGAGGCAGCTTCATTGTCAACTGTAATGTCTTATCCCAGAACAACAGAAGTCAACCATCAAACAATTTACTTTATTTCCTTCCATAATCTGGTAGTAATAACCCCAAAATTGTTTGCAGATTTCTCTGTGGAACACTGAAGAAAAAAATAAGCACAGAGCTACCCTTCAGATGATTTTCAAGAACTTACTCAACTGCATCTAGACCAATAACTCTTCTTGATTAGTTCAGTCCCCAAAGCAGCATTAACTAGCAAGCTTAAAAGCTACAAGCCTTTAATGGTGAAGCTTACTCACAGGCTTTTTATAGATGTTTGCAGAAAATCCTCATATACTTTAATAGGATGATTTTTTTCTGATTCTAAAGACAATATCACATAGCTATTACTAAGTGCTTGCAATGCCTTGTTTTGAGAGAGAAACAGTTTCATAATATAAATGAGAATAGTGGGTTCTTTTTGTTTCCCAGAAGAAAATAAAATAATTGTCTATTAATATTGGAAAGCCTATTCATAGCATAAAAGGTAGTGAAGATATTTTTTAAAATTCAGTGAGTTCATCCCAAACTATTTGCCCTGTTTCTGAATTGCAACTTTTTCCTGAGGACGCTCAACCAGGCAACCATGACCCTCCAGCAGGTCTCAGCTTGCAAATTGTAAAGCATAAGACTGGGAGACCCGAGTCACAGCGTTAGACCTGGCACAGACTTCCTGTGTGACCCTAAGTAAGTCACTTAATCTCAATGCCTTGGTTTTCTCATTTGCAAAACTTGGAATACTTACCTCCCCAGCAAGAATGTAACGAGATGTAACTGACACTTGGGCTTCCTTAAGTGGAAAGGGCTATAAAAATGCAGAAGTAAAACCCTGAAATCAGCAAGATTCTTTCTTTTAAAAAGCATACCCAAAAAGTATTTGCATAAAAGCTTGTTACATTCCTCTGCAACTCTACTTTCTGCCTCTGAGGGCCTGTCTTACTGCATGACTTCGGAGAGCTTTGAACATATGATTTCTGGAAATCTCTCTTGCTGTTGCCGTTAAAAGCAAGCCACTGCATTCAAATACTGAAAGGTTTGTCAAGTAAAATGCACACCACTAAATTATACAAAAATTGCTTCCGGTGGCAGCTCAGTCTTAGCAAATGGGAGAGCTGTTGGCCATTCAGAAAGTTTAACGTAGTTAAGGATTACTGCAGGATCGTGAGGCATAAAGTACAGGGCTCTTAGAGATTAATGGGGATGAAAGAACTGTTTAGACTAGGGGTGGGTAAATATTGGTTTACTCCAGCTCACCAACTAACTGGATCTGGCCTGCAGGGGGTACCTACCAACTGACTGTATCCAGCCTGCGACTGTCTCCACAATGCTCCACACAGGGCTGAGCCCCACGCGGCGAAGCCAGCGCTGTGCTCCTGCCTGCGCCTCCTGGCCCCAGCCAGCACGCACAGCTTCTGGTGGGGCTGCCCCTGGTGCAGCTCCAGCTGCCCAGTTGCTGCTTGGCTCCCCTCGCCTCCAGTGGTGGCTTCTCCTCCTGTTCTGGCTCAGCATGATGAGCAGCCACCTGTGGACAGCCACGTTGGTGGAAGGTGGCCAGGAACTGGGGCCAGAGCCCTGTGTGTGGGGCAGGAGCCATCTGGAGAAACCTTCCTCCCCAACCAGAGTAGCGCAGCAGGGACAGGAGGAGGCCGAGATCTTGGGGCAATGACAATGCAGGCCGAGGCCTGGGGCAGAGCCATAATCTGCTCCCCGCACATCCCTGCCCATGGAATCTGTGCCCATGGCAGGGGCGTGCGGGCAGCAAATTGCGGGTCTGCCCTGGGCCCCAGCCCTGCACTGTCACCACCCCACAATCCCATCTCATGATCCCAGCTTCGCTTGCCCAGCCTCCTGTGATCCTAGCCTCATTCCCAAACACCACTCCCCGCCTGTGGCCCCATCCCACATAGGGAGTTTTGGCAAGTTTTGTTGGGGAAGGGTGGGGGGCGTGGAGGAGGAGGTGCCGACCTAGCTTTCAACAGCTCATCAAAACTCTGTATGTCGCCCACAGACCCACCCCTGATATAGACCTTGGCCCCACAGGCTGGATGAGTGGTACAAGGCCTATCCAAAGGCTGGATTGATGAGGTTGGTGCCTGGATTGGGTCCTACCACTGCCCAGATTTTGCCTGGCACTGCCTAGACTACCCTACGGGGCCATACTATTTGGCCTGCAGGGCTCACGACAGGTATGGAAATTTGGCAGCAGGGGAGTGGCAATTAACAGTGCCATGATACCCTTGCTGCCAAATTTTCCTTCCCATAAGGAGCTCTGTGGGCCGGGTGATAAAGTTCCGTAGGTCAGATCTGGTCCAGAAGCTGAGCACCCTTGATTTAGACATGAACACCAGAGTTGCCTCAAACCTCTGTCTGTCTGAGATGTGCCTACAACAACATAAAAGTTAGCGTTTAAGTCCTCCTACTTTTTCTCAACAGTTGGGAGCCAAAGGCTCCCCCAGGCCATACAACGCACAGGTTTTCACTGTGCACCCCTCCGCTGCCCTGTTATCCACATTACTGAACTGACATAGTTTAGGTATAGTTGCTAGCAGGCTTTCAACGGAGGCTGACTCTACAACTGGACCACTGTTCCTACATTATCCATAGGAAACTGTGTCCACTCTACTGCAGACAACTTCCTTATGCTTAGAATTTATTTACCATTAATTGTAACAATGGCATTGTTTTATGCTATTATGGAAAAAGATGTGACAGTTGGAAAAGAGTCCTGCATAAAATGATGTGGCTTCCCTACATATCATACTTCATGTTGCAACTAAAGGTTTCAAATTTTCAGAAACACTGATTCAGCAATTTATCCACAGGGAATGTTATGACGAGGGAGGATTCCCCACAAAACAAAATAAGGGTTAAACCAGGGGTGTCCAACCTTTTTGAATGTGAGGCCAGATCACGAACTTTTTATCGCCCAGTGGGCTGGCGAGCCATATTCAAAGACCTCACAGGAAGTGGTATCACATCAGGAAGTGATGTCACGTGACCTTTGACACCAATGAAGTTGCAGGAAGTGACAATGAAATGGGTCTGGAAATGTGGCTTAAAATCCAAAATAAAAACATTATAAAAGCAAGAATGAAATAATACTGAACACTTGACTAAAATAAACACTTTCGCTTCTACTCACTTCTCAATGAATGAAAGAAGCAGAATGCAAGTGGACAGATCAAATGTGAAAAAGATATCAGCCAGAGTGGAAACTAATCAAAGCAACAAAATATGGGCATTTTTTAGAATAATCTAGATCAGTGCTTCTCAAAGTGGTGGTCTGCGGACTGGTGCTGGTCCGCGAGCCACCAGTTGCCAGTCCGCAGCGTGTTGCCAGGAAAGAAAGAAATATATTTTCAGAAGACTAACACTGATATGTCACAGCGCCACAGTTCGTACGTTCCAACACTCCAGGTGACGTCACGTCGTGCGAGGTGAGGAAAGAGAAAGAAACAGCTGGTCGTGCATTTGTGTAGTGCTGTTACACGCCGTTGCTGCCACCGGCTGAACCAGGCACCGATCCCTGGCCCACTGGAAAAAAAATTGCCGGTCCGCCACATCAGATAGTTTGAGAAGCACTGGCCCAGATTATTTATACGCAGGGTGACCATATATCCTGGACTGGCTGAGACAGTCCCAGATTTTATAGGCTGTCTCAGTGTCCCAGCCACTGGAGAAAATTTAAGCAAAAGCACCAGATTGGTGGGAATCTGGGAGCTGGGGGGTTGGGGCTGTGTGTGTGTGTGCATGTGTGCATGCATGTGCATGTGCTTCCAAGCACATGTGTTGCAGCAGACAGCCAAAGCAGCTATTGGGATGTGCTGAGAAGCATGGTACTTTTGTCACTGGAGCAAGGGCTGTGGGCTGGGGTGGGGACTGGGGTGCTGGCCAGGCTGGGGATGCTGCCTGTGCTTTGTCTGCCCTGCTCTGACTCATGGCTCTGGCCCCTTTCAGGCACCTGCTGCTGCATCCTGGCTGCGTGCTGCTGGGCTAAGTCAAAGTCAGCCGCATTGCAGCGCCATGTGGAGAGCCCAGTCTGGCCTGGCCACATCCTGCCCTAAGCGAAGAGGGGAGTGTGAGGCTGGGGCTGGCTGCCCTTGTCCAGCAGAGACTCATGGCCAGGATGCAGCTGCAGGTGTTAGGATGGGGACAGGGCCAGGGCCAGAGGTGTGAGTCAGACAGAACCCATGCAGAGCCCCCAGTCTGGCCAGCGCCCCAGTCTGCAGCCCTGGCTGTGGTGAGAAAGGCACTGTGCTCCTGACAGCTGTTCTGGCTCTGCTCACTGCCACACACTTCAGCGTGCATGCATATGTGTATGTGCATGCGTGTGTGCATGTGTGCCTTCCCTTGTATCTCTCCATCCTGGATGTCCCGGTCTGAGGGACAAATGCAGCCTCTGGGCCGGACTCCTCCCGTCTCCCGCCCAGCCCAGCTCTGGCAACTGCGTGCCCCACAGCCCCAGCCTGTCCCCGAGGAGCCCCCGGCACCGCGCAGGAACTTACCCCATACCCCCCTCCACTCCAAATGCGGGCAGGGCACGGGCCATGCTGCAGCTCCCCTGGCTGCATGCTGGCGACAAGGGGCAGAGCCAGAGAGGAAGTTGCACACGTTGTCCCCAGCTCGTCCAATCAGGCGCAGCTGGGGCAGTCCCGTGCTGCGCAGCCCTCAGGGCAGCAGCGGCAGGACCCGGCTCACTGATGAGCCTGGCCTTGCGGGGGTAAGCAGCCCGCCCCCCACCAGCTGGGGCCTGTAGGCTGGCTCTGCCTGCCTTGCCGCTGGCCTGCCGCCACCGTGGAGCGCAGAGCAGGCGCCAGGACTCCTCACCTGTCCTGAGTGAGGGACCTCGGGCCAAAGAAAATGGCTTGGCAGGCACATGGCAGCCCGCAGGCCATATGTTGGACAACCACGATCCAAATACTGACTAAATCAAGCCTTTCTTGTTAGGTCTTTGAAATTTGTCACTTTTAAGAATGAAAAATTGTTACAAATTCTTTATCCTGCAAAATGTGCAATATTACTTCTACACTGGAACTTAAATACAATTCTGAACTTGACCAGCAGATGATGTTTTCATCTTACACTCTATTAAAAAGTTACTGTCATTGGTCACATTAGAAAGAAGACTGTTAAATTTTCCAGCTAAACTCATTTGTTTTTAAGTGGAAAGTGACAAGAAGATGGCCTCTCTGACATCAATAATAATATGGACCACACATACCTGAATGAATATACACTGAAAATCTATCAAAGACAAAAATACCCAATTACCTGTGAGTGCACACTTCTCACAAGATAACCACTCTCACTCCAATCTCTCAGTCCTAATCCTCAAAGGAAATTTACAAAACACCTTCAGCAGACAAGTCTATGAACTTCAATTCATACATCTACTGGATACAACAAATCATGGACTAAATATAGATATCGGATTTATGGCACATTATTACCTGCCTGTCATCTAATAACCATAGGTAACCTATTTTCATTTTATAAGTGACATTTTAACACCTTCTCCCCCTCTTCCCCCCACCCCAGCTACCTATTCATACCTATTGTCTCCCATTCCCTTTGAAACTTACTGCCACACATTTGCATTTTTACACACCTGCATTTTGCATTTTGGCTTCAATTCTACCCAGGAAAGCAAACAAAACACCAAAAGACTTTCCCTATGTCTGAAGAAGGGCATTTGTGCCTGAAAGATTGCAAAGAACAATTTTTCCAACTACTTAGTTGGTCTAATAAAAGATATCGCATCTACCCACAGAACCTTGTCTGCCTATGGATCACACAGACATTTGCAAAATCCAAAGACCAGACCATGCTGAATTGCTCTTTTTCCTTTAAAAACATTCTGAAATGTACTGAAGCAAGGGACACCTCTCATTTGCTGCACATCTGAGGTCCTGGGATTTGGCTGTAAAAAGGGTAGGAGTGCTGCATGCATGGCGTGGGATGGGGGAGACTGGCACTGGTGAGGGAGCCTGGCACACACCCGAGACCAGTCACACGCATCTCTGGACATGCAACATATGGTGCATGAGGTTGGAGCCAGGATGCATGCTGCAAGCAACATGCAGACTGGTCCAGGGAGCACACTGCAAACGGCACCTGCACCGGATCAGTCCTGTGCTCTGGATCTGCCCCATCCGGCCCACAGACTGGCTCTGAACCCTTCATCTGACCTGTGGGGCCAAATGAATTTGATACTTCTGTCTGAAAACAACTACCAGTGAAGTCTTACTATACACCATATTCTTCACCTACAACACACACCTTTTCTTTTTTTTCTTAAACAGCTTCTGGAAACTGGAGTGTGCATTACATGCAAGGATATACGGTAATAGCTGTTTCTGCCACTTAAGCTTTGGTTGGGTGAAAACCAATGTAAAGTCTGCAAACAATTCACTGAGCAGAACAATAAGCAGGCTCAAATCCATAGCTGCTCCCACTCAGTTACTGACTACAATATCTTTTTTTCTTCATTCTGCCTTTGAAAGACAGGGTACGCATTTTATTCTGGGCAGTGTTTTATGTGAGAAAATAAAATGTCACAAAGCGCACATGTTGTTTAGTATCACCGCTGAAATTTAACTCTCCTCTTTTTTCCAGATTTTAACTGCATTCTTAATTTGAAACCAACATAGTTATACACATTTTATTATTATTAGTTGCATGAGAAGTCAGTCACTGTGTTTCTTCAATGGGACAAGTACTGACCATCTGGAGCAGACATACTTAGTTTCCCCCCCCCCAAATTTTCCACTTCTTTTACTACGAAAAGGAATTATTAATCTTTTCAGAATTCTGCTCCTGAATTTGGACAAGGGAAATGTATTTAGATAAAAATGAAAGAGTTAGTTCAAAGGAGTCTCATCTAAATGGAAAGAGATTTAAAATGTAATCTTAATTTTAAAAAATGTGAATACCAGAACTAATGTCACCATTAAAGAACCCAAATACCAAGTTTTGTGCCAATATATTTCCTTTCAGTAAGCAAAGCATCCACATTTAGCAATTTTATATTCAAAATAATTGTATACTATTGTTCTAAATTACTGCTACATGATTTTTAGGCACAAGACTTAATAACTATCAACTCTAAAAAATCAAATGATTCTTATGTACTGGGAAATAATTTTTTTTTTATGTTACACTTTTTTCCATGTCCCTTAAGACTGATTGATACAAAAATTATTGCAACCAGAAAATTACAATTTAATGTAACACAGCAATATGCAAGACAGTAACCTGGATACACACTTGGATACTTAAGGGTAGCAGTTGTACTAACTGAAGCAACCTCAGAGGTTGGTGGGTGGGGTGTCAAGCAGTTTTACCATGCAGGCTGCAGCTTTCCATCTGTGTTGCCCAGAGTTGTAAGCAGAACACCAGCTCAGTTCCTATGCTTTAACCAATTCAGCGGTGATTGTTTAGAGCTCTGATCCCATATCTTGTACTTTTTCTTGAACTACTTCTCAGTGGCAGAAATTTTATCTGTGGACTAATATGACAGTGTGGGGGTTTTTTTGCAGATGTTACATAAAACTTTTTTCTGTAAGGTCTGCAAGGAGGAAGTGTCCTCCTGAACATAATCATCTGAGCTTTTCTCTATGCATGTCACACGTTCCAAAAGCTTGCTTCTGCAGGCTCTTCCAGAATACATGTGGAGAGCGAGAAAAGACGAGTGAGGAGCACAGTTAATCCACATCCTCTCAAGCAGAATCTTGGCTGAAGTCAGTGGAGTTCAGCTCAGGCATAAAGTCTGCCCGCTAACTTAAATGACTTGCAAAACTGGGGCAATATCATGCAAGCTTGGTTCAGAATATCATGTCAATTTTCAATACAGCCTGACACAAAATGGAACATTTTTTTCTTGCTACGCTCTCATCAACTTCAGGCTTAATGCTTACATTAATAATAAACATCTTGCATTTTTGTAACTACTTTATATTACACATCTCAAAGCAATTCACAATCGGAGTATTAGCAGAAGATGAAAATTATCCCTGCTTCCTTTTTACAGGCAGGAAATCAAGGTAGAGAAGGATAGGCAATTTGTCAGAAGTCTGCCATAGGTACTCCTAGCATTCAGTTCTGGTTTCTAATAACTGGTGAAGTCTTATTCCTATCTGTCTTCCAAGAATGGTTCCACTGGCACCTTGCAATAATTGTAAAAGCAAAACTGTGCCCAAATAATACTTTCTGTTTGGAAACCAGATGGCATTACCAATGAAAACTTAGAAATTGATACTGCATATCAACTTCCACATACTATGCAGACACCCATAAACAGTATTTTAATTAGAGGTCCAATGATATATTGGTGCCATATTGGATCAGCACTGAGAAAAGGAAAATTAAGATTATCAGTAATCAGCTTTTTTTGGCCGGTGTAGCTGATAATGTCACTGATAAATGCAGCGTGCTTGCGAGCAACTGCAGCATCCACACGGCCAGGAATGCAGCCCGGCAGCTTGGACAGGAGCATCTTGTTAGTAAGTCTCTGAGGGGGAAAGGGCGTGTGGGAGGGAAGGGCTCTTGCAGGGGGCGGCAGATCAAGACCCCCATGCTGAGGGAGGGAGTGGGGCAGGGGTGGGCACTGCCCAGCCAAGGCAGTGAATGTGACCCTGCTGGGAGCAGGATGGTGCTGTGGGCGGCTTGTCCAGGGGACGCAAGGGGGCGGAGGCAGGAATGGGGTGGCTCCCCACAGCTGCATGCACCCCTGAGGAAGGCATAGGGGGCATGTGCCCCCCTGCATTTGTGCATGGGGTGAGGGCAGGCTGCATGCTCAGGGCTAGGGGCTGTGCAGGCTTCTTCCTGGCAGGGGGGCTGGGCCAGGGCTGCCTTCGGAGCGGGAGGGGGCAGGGCAGGCAGCAGTGAAGCTGGGAGAAGTGACTATGATGAATTCTGGGGTGGCTATAGCCCACCTGGTAGCCACTGCTTCCAGCGCTGCCACCAGACACCCTGCCTCCAGCCACTCTTGAGTGCAGCCCCAGTCCAGCCCCCCCTGCTGGGAAGAGGCCAGTACAGGCCCTGCGTGACAGCCAGAACCAAAAAGATTAATAAGCAATAAATATGTGCTTCTTGAAGACATTTGGAACTTTTGTCTACTATAAAGCTTGTAAGCTTGTAAACTGCAAATGTACTGTACTGGCTACTGGGGATGACCTAGTCGGCGACCTAGTGATCGATGGGAAGCTGGGTGACAGCGACCACGAGCTGATCACCTTCACCATCCGCTGAAAAGCTGGCAAGTCAGTCAGCAACACGGAAGTCCTTGACTTCAGGAAAGCCGACTTTGACAAGCTCAGGAGGCTTGTCAGTGAGGCCCTAAGGGACCATGACCACAGGGAAAGGGGAGTTCAAGAGTGGTTGCTCCTCAAGGGAGTGATACTCAATGCACAAACTAAGTCTATTCCATCTCGGAGGAAAGGCAGCAGGAGGGCACAGCAGTCCCCCTGGCTCTCCAGGGACCTAGCAGACCTCCTGAGGCTAAAAAGAAAGGCCTACAAAGGATGGGAGTTACCTCCAAGGAGGATTATTCTGCACTGGTCCAGTCCTGTAGGGAGCATACCAGGAAAGCCAAGACTGCAACTGAACTCCAAATAGCTTTGAGCATCAAGGACAATAAAAAGTCCTTTTTCAGATATGTGGGGAGCCGGAGGAAAAGCAGGGGCAACACTGGACCCCTGCTGAACCAGATGGGGCAACTGACAACTGATGCCCAGGAAAAAGCCAACCTATTAAATAGGTACTTTGTGTCGGTCTTTCATCAGTCCCATGGGACGCCCATGCCCGCTACGGGACAGGGAAGTCCGGGTGAGGGTGATCCCCTGCCCTCCATTAATGCTGACTTCGTGAAGGAACATCTTGAGAAGCTGGATACCTTCAAGTCAGCTGGCCCTGACAATCTTCACCCCAGGGTACTCAAGGAGCTGGCGAGCATCACAGCCCAGCCTCTAGCACGGATCTTTGAAAACTCCTGGCGCTCTGGTGTAGTGCCCGAAGACTGGAAGAAGGCCAATGTGGTGCCTATCTTCAAGAAAGGGAGGAAAGTGGATCCGGCTAACTATAGGCCCATTAGCCTGACTTCTATCCCGGGGAAGATCTTAGAAAAGTTTATTAAAGAGGCCATCCTTAATGGACTGGCCGACGCCAACATCTTAAGGGATAGCCAGCACAGGTTTGTTGCAGGTAGGTCTTGCCTGACCAATCTCATTTCCTTCTACGACCAGGTGACCTATCACCTGGACAAGGGAGAAGAGATTGATGTCATATATCTTGACTTCAAAAAAGCCTTTGATTGGGTTTCCCATGATCACCTCTTGGTGAAACTGGCCAGTTGTCGCCTCGGGTCCACCACGATCCACTGGCTGGAAAATTGGCTCCGGGGTCGGACCCAGAGGGTAGTAATTGATGGAAGTCACTCATCATGGTGTCCTGTGACCAGTGGGGTCCCCCAAGGCTCTGTCCTTGGACCCAGACTGTTCAACATCTTCATTAATGATGTGGACACTGGAGTCAGAAGCGGACTGGCCAAGTTTGCCGATGACACCAAACATTGGGGCAAAGCATCCACACCTGAAGACAGGCGGGTGATCCAGGCTGACCTGGACAGGCTCAGCAAGTGGGCAGATGAGAATCTGATGGTGTTCAACGCCGATAAATGCAAGGTTCTCCACCTTGGGAAGAAAAACCCGCAGCATCCTTATAGGCTCGGCAGTGCTATGTTGGCTAGCACTACACAAGAAAGAGACTTGGAGGTCATCATTGACCACAAGATGAACATGAGCCTGCAGTGCGATGCTGCAGCTAGTAAAGCGACCAAAACGCTGGCTTGCATCCATAGATGCTTCTCAAGCAAATCCTGGGACGTCATTCTCCCCTTGTACTCGGCCTTAGTGAGGTCGCAGCTGGAGTACTGCGTCCAGTTTTGGGCTCCACAATTCAAAAAGGATGTGGAGAAGCTTGAGAGAGTCCAGAGAAGAGCCATGCGCATGATCAGAGGTCAGGGAAGCAGACCCTATGATGAGAGGCTAAGAGCCCTGGGGCTCTTTAGCCTGCAAAAGTGCAGGCTCAGGGGCGATTTGATGGCCACCTATAAGTTTATTAGGGGTGACCACCAGTATCTGGGGGAACATTTGTTCACCAGAGCGCCCCAAGGGATGATGACTAGGTCGAATGGTCATAAACTACTACAAGACCGTTTCAGGCTGGACAAAAGGAAGAATTTCTTTACTGTCCGAGCCCCCACGGTCTGGAACAGCCTGCCACCGGAGGTGGTTGAAGCGCCTACATTGAACACCTTCAAGAGCAAACTGGATGCTTATCTTGCTGGGATCCTATGACCCCAGCTGACTTCCTGCCCTTTGGGCAGGGGGCTGGACTCGATGGTCTTCCAAGGTCCCTTCCAGCCTTAATGTCTATGAAATGTAACTTGTAACTGTTTGTGAAACTGACACGAGCTATAGCTTTGTCTTTGGCCTCAAAGACAAAGCTATAGCTGTAAGATTAGCTGACCTAATGGTTTTTAGCTCAGAGTTTAGCCTTGATGATGATAAAAACTGGATTCAACCACCTGGCCTACCCAGCACATTCCAGGAAAGCACATCTCAAAAAAGCATAGTCAGAGAGATCTAAAGGGGTTGGTTTAGGCGGAGTAATGTTAATTTCAAACCTGAAGATGCTGAGTTGTAATTTGCTTATTTGATAAACCCAAGTTTGGGTAGTAACCTTTTATAATAATTTTTAACACCTTTTAATCCCATAGGGTAACAGCTATAGGGCAAGATTGTGAGTGGCTCTAAAGCCAACAGATTAGCATAAGACTAGGTATAAAAAGCACGTGCATCAGGTGACCAGCAGGAAGGAGGGAACAGGACGGTAATTACTTTTCCAAGACCGGACCCAGACTCCTGGTGTGAGTGAGGATCGGATCCTGATCAAGGGACCTTCCCCACTAATCCCTCCGACAGCGTCGATCGGGGATGTCCGACTTCACTGGAATCACCTGGCGCGCACCTGCCATTGAGGGACTATCGATAAGCTGCCAACCCATGTCTGTCTATCCGTTGTTTTAAACAGCCCAGGGACTGATACCCTTGCAGTGCCCAGCCGGCCTGTGACAGATTGATCTATCTATCCATTGTTATTATCTGTTGTTATTATTTACTATTAGCTCTTTAATACTGCAATATCTGCTTATCGCATTTATCTTTCTGTTAACTGTTGTGTGTGTATAAGCTATAAATAAATTTGCCATTCCTTTACTCCCAACTCTGCCTCCTCAATCCTGAACCAAACAGCCTAGTGGCTAAATTGATATACTCACAGTACCCAGCTGGCCTGTGACAGCCCTGGCCCTGAGCCCACAGAGGGCAGCCCCAAATGCAGGGGGGCAAGGGGGGGGAGGCGGCGGCACATGCCCCCATGCCTCCCCCAGAGGTGCGTACAGTTGCAGGGAGCTGCGCGTGTGCCCGCGGCTCCATCCCACTTGCAACGGGGTCGCATTCACCACTCTGGCTGGGCAGTGCCTGCTTCTGCCCCACTCCCCCCCCCCCCCCATGCCCCTTCTCCCACCACAGATTTACTGGCAGGGAACTACTCTCCAAGCTGCCCAGCTGCATATTGGCTGTCGGATTGGTATTGGCCAATATGGCCGGTTAATAATTGGCCGCTAGTATCGGCCAAAAAAAAAAATCTTTATCGGTGCACACCTAATTTTAATGACACCATAAGAGTTTTTAGAACAAAATGACATGAAAGATTTTTCTCTCTGTTGAAAAAAGGCTCGCTTTTGTACCTAGTTTACATGTTAATAAATCAATGGGATAACCACAGGCCTTTTTTAAAGCAGTAGCTCACACTGACTCATTTAAAAGATTTTTAAACAAGTTATTTAAATAATTTCAGCACTCTTCTAAACAGGTTCTGTACCATGACAGACAGGATGCCCCTGTCACAGAAGCTGCACAGTGGAGTCAAGTTTCAGGAGACAGCCAGGGAGTGCTGCTTTTTCCACTTCCTAACCTACTTCTTATCAGGTGTAGCTAGGAGCACAAGATACAGAGATTACCAAGTGATTCAATTCTGCGATATTCAGCTTCAGCTCTTTAAAAGGATCCCATTTTTCAGAGCATATACAGACAAAACTTTCTGAAAAGTCTCATCCTATGAAAATATCTGAAATTGGACACAAGATCACCATGTACTTTGGAAAATTAAGATCCAGTTACTTTCCAAGAGGAAAAAAGGTATAACCTGTAAGAACAACAACAACAACCCCCCCCCCCCAAAAAAAACAAACCAAAAAAGACTTTAAGATCACCTTATTATAACTCATGAAATGTTCCATGGGAAGGGAGAAAAATCCTAAATATTAGAACTGATAGCCAGGCACCTGGATTTGGACCTCAGGCTGTCACGGATAATTGCAGTTCTTCCCGCTTAAGTGGATTTACTATTTCTAAAGGTCAAGCTGAAAGTACAGATGACCTTGCTAACAAGAAGCAGTTAATGTTTTTAGAAGTATGAAGCAAGAGAAGTAAACCATCACTAATGAGACATAACAGTATTGTCTCCTTCACTAATTGCAAAGGACAGTCAGTTTTGGTTGACATTTCATTTGAAAAATGTATTTTATACAAAAGTGTTTTTACCTAATTTTTAATATGATTCCTAAAGTATCTAGACTGCCAAAACACCTGCATGTCACACAACATTAAATCATATTCATTTGTTTGAATGTGGAGGGTGTCATTAATAAACTGATCAACAAAGTTTTCTACACAGAAAAAGGGACAGAAAGGCACAGCAGAGAGACAAATGAAATGGTGTGGAATCAGGAGCCATTTATCAAACGTTACCACAAACAACATTTCAGAGCCATTCTACAAGGAGAAAAGAAAAGAGACAAGATGGATGTAAAAGCAGAAACATTCCAAGCTCAAACATTCACTATAGCAAGGCACATTAATAACAGCCTGATGATCAACACAACACTGGTAGCTTCCTTAAGCTATAGAAGACATGTGAACACCGCAAGCTGTCAGAGGCACAAGAAGAATATTTCTAGGGTCTCCCTCATTATAGGTTTAAAAAAAAACTGCCCGAACCAAACACAGTTCACCGTTTCACAAATCAACATCTCCTGTTACATTCATGCATGAACCCCCTCTCACATGCTGCAAGGTGCATGCATCAGCTGGGCTGCAGAACACACGCAGTAATGGGACTGGCCACCAGAGGACACTGTGGTGCCTGCTGAGAAGCTCTCACCATCCACCACTTCCTGCTGAATTTGCTTTAGAAGAGCAAGCAAGCTGTAACAGCAGGAAAAGCAAGTTAATGTAGCAGGATGTAAAGCCAATGAGACCAATATTGGCGATAGACCCTTAACCAGGAACGAGTGAGGCCCCATATCCCCCTTCACCCACCAGGTCAGTCCCACGTGCCCCAGACATCATAGCATCTCTACAGATCTCCAAAGTGCACCTCCAGTTACACTTCCATTTAGCCATCCAGATCTTCTACTCAGACTTTATCCACAAAAAACTCAGCTGTCCTTAGCTTCCTTGGACAATGCCCATCTAGCCCCAATATGCTCTACAGAAAACAGCTGTTTTGACCTTCTTCTAGATCAGTCTGCTTGCTTCCCCCAGGCACTGACCTGTCCCTTTCCCTTTTCCCCATCATATGCAGGCTCTCCACACTGAGCTCAAAAACTAGATGCCATTCAAGCTCTGAGTCACCTTCATCTTCCAGCTAGAGATCTCACAAACCCTACTGCTCCAACTCCTTTGAACCAGCATTTGCTTGCTCCCCAAAAATCCTACAGAGTCCACTCACCTGCTACACTTTGTGCAGCCCCATATTCTGCCTCTCCATACGCTGAGGTAGGATAGGTGAAATAAGACACATTGGGCCTGAAGACCTCAATGTAAATATGCCAATGATTTGCAAGAGAGGCACATATGGAGCTGCACAAAAATTGGCCGTTATTATCTTTCTGAAATGTGGATATTTCTTTCTTCGCTTGGATACACTGAATGTTATGGGAATCATAATTGGAACAGTACCAGCCAAGAATAAATACGTTATGATCCTATTAGTAAAGAAACTATGAAAGGTTGGCTTCTGCTTGAAATCAGTCGAACAATTCCATATTTCCAAATTAAGTGTATTATGGTTTTGCGGAGAGAAAGCCATTTCTTTTTCTCTCTAGGTTCCAGTAAAGCCTGTTCTTTATATAGTTCAGTTGACTGCTGTGAAATGCGAAAAATTATTTTCTGGAACCAAATATTATGCATGACATTTTCTCTTTTTTAATATCTATCTTCATAATATTAAGGAAGGAAATCAGTGGCTTACAGAGTAAGGAAACATAGCATTTTAAAATGAAGACATACTGTACATTATATTTCTCTACTGCTGCAATATTTGGCCCAGACTGCCATGCTTGGACAGATCTTATTGGGTAATAAAAATAAAACAAGATAAAAATCTTATTCTGAAACACAGGACTTTCAGTCTCCTATATCTGATGCCAACAGACTCATCTAGAAGCATGGAGGAGCTCTTTGCTTAACTATGTGAAACAAGAGAAGGATGCACCTTACCAGACAGCCAAATTACTGTATTCATTTGAAACCAAGACACGGTTTTTCCTCCTGTTCAATACGAGGAAAAAGAAACCTCATCATAGGATTCAATTATGGCTCAGGGCAGGTGGCTGCTGCAGCTTTGGCTGTGGCTCCAGCCTGGACCCAGAGGAGACTGCGAGGTGTGAGGAGATTGTGGGCAGGAGAAATGCAGAATGGGGAAGGGAAGGAAATGTGGGGGAAATCATCCAGTTTGGGGTAGGGGGAGTACAGGGAAGACTGTACAGAAGCAGGGGAGCCTCTACTCCCTGGCCCTGCTCCATGCCTGAAGACAGAGATGCCATATAGATCAAGCAGTTGTGGGGGGCGGGGGAGGGAGGAGGAGGCACAGCAAGCACCAGGGGAAGCAAGTGGAAGGAGGTGAATTTACAATGGATTTTTGCTCCCCTGATATTTGCTTTTGGCAAAATACCTGACACAAAAAAGGGAAATGCAAGCGCCCACCCAATTCTGCCTGAGGTATATGGAATGATTTCACTGGGATATGAACTAGACCTTCATGGATTACAAAGGGAAAACTATTAAAGTGACCACATGCACACAGTAAGCAAATCAAAAAAAAGAAAAGAAAAGAAAACTTCTTATTTTCCTCTGCCTAACTGCAACAATAGCAATGTTTGTTACTCAAGTTGGCAAAAATGTTAACAATAAAAGGAATTTCATGTTGACAACATCTGTTCAAGAAACAGATCAGAGCTGGACAAACCCTGTTCTCAACGTTACAGAATGTGATGCATTTTTAAGACTTACATTTGTTGAAGAAACTGCTTTGCCTGCTTTGCTGTACAGTCACACCGCATGGAGCAGAAATGTAACAATGTGTCTGCAGTGCCCACCTTAAGTTCGTATATCGACAGCCACTCCCGTTGACTGGTAGCGAGATGTAGCCTGTAGGTGAAGATACAAAATTGTGAAGCTACTTTTATCTTTCATAAAGCCTTAAACTGCTCATTTTTGTTGAAGACATAATTATCTGGGTGGATCTCCACTTTTTGGGTGGGTCCTTCTCTCATTTACTTGTTGCTGTGACAAAGTATTTAGCAGAATTCAGATCTGTTGGAATCTGACACGGCCATGCTGTAAGTGATTCTGTTAGGGCCTTGAACTAAGACCTCTAAACATCAACCATACACCTCAGTGCCCACACCACCCCAGCCTCCAGTTGGGAGGGTGGGCAGAAATAGAATAAGGATGAGTATCATAGAAGACATGCTAATGAAATTTAAAATGATCAGCAGAGGATTTCTAACACAGTGGAAAACTACCATACAAAAGAGGAGGAATACTCTCCAACTATCAAGTATTACTGGACATTATTGACAGTAAATACATCACAGAAAACTGTGCTCTGTGAAGAAAATCCAGATAAAATCAGCCCTCCCCAAAACCATAATTCTAATGCCCACACAATGTGTTAATGAGGGCTACAACAGGGTTTACAAAAAGGCTGCCTTTGATGCGGTCAGTTTAGAGGAAGTATAGCAGGATGAATGTCATACATAAAGGGGAGCAGGACCCCTCAGCTTTGGGTGAGTTTACACATTCCCAATTGCTTATAGCTGAAGTGGCCAGAAGCACTTCCCTCAGATACAATGACAGTCCTTCTCTTATCCTAATCTAGTCAATCACTCAAGACTGCAATGTGCCTTACACAGCATTATATCTTAAGGACCAATACAGATGATGCAGATACAGCAGTTATTTTATTAGTGCAGCATGTCATACTAATGCTCCAGGGAAGTGCATTTGTTTCCTCAGTGACTTTTAGATGCAACTGAAGGTCATGATATTGATCTTTAAAGCAGTATATTGTTTAGCACTTAGGTACAGCAGAATCAGCCTGGCCTCCAGAAGACTAACACTGCACTTGACTGCATCTTACCTGCTTTCATGCCCAGTCCCTAAATTTAAATATATGGGTGTTGAGGCCACCGATCTGTCAAAGGAATGCACCTGACTTACTGCTCATGTAGTCCCAGCTGACCTTCAGGAGACTTGTACAAGCTTTGTTTGCCTTGGCTTAAGCTATTGCTTTAAGTAACTGAATGAGGGTATATTTCCATTTACTGCCTTGCATAGTGTTTCTTTAAATGTGAGCTGAGTCATGAGGCATTGCTCACCTTTATTTTCTCACTAATGAACATACACTGAAAATAGTATGTAGTTTTATAACAAAATGACCGCTACTCTTAAAAAAATATATCAATCTGTAGTTACCCACAAACTATATACCAAGAAAAAACACACATATTTCTGCATCCTCATAAAGGAACTGGATTCTTAGATTGAACATACAATTATAGAAAGTTAGGGTTGGAAGGGACATCAGGCCATCCAGTTGAACCCTGTGCTCAAAGCAGGACCAGCCCCAAGTAGATCATCCCAAGCAAAGACTTTGCCTACCCAGATCTTAAAAATCTCCAAGGATGGAGATTCCACAGTCTCTCTGGGTAGCCTGTTCCAGTGCTTGACTACTCTCCTCACAAGAGAATTTTTCCTAATATCTATCCTAAACTTCCCTTCCTGCAACTTGAGACCATTGCTCCTTGTGCTGTCATCTGCCACCATTGAGAACAATCCAGCCTCATCTTTCTTGTAACCCCTTCAGGTAGTTGAAGGCTGCTATTAAATCCCTCCTCAGGCATCTTTTCTCCAGGCTAAACAAGCCAAGTTGCCTCAGCCTGTCATAAGTCACGTGCCCCAGCTCCCGCAGCATTTTCATTGCCCTCTGCAGGACTCTTTCCAATTTGTCCACATCCTTTCTGTAGTGGGAGGCCCAAAACTGGACACAGTACTCCAGATATGGCCTCACCGGTGCTGAATCGAGGGGAACAATTACTGTGCTCACTGGCAATGATACTACTAAGGCAGTCCAGTATGCTATTAGCCTTCTTTCCAAAAAGGGCACACTGTTGGCTCGTATTCAGCCTATTTTCCATTGTAAACTCCAGGTCCTTTTCTGAAGAGCTGATGCTTAGCCAGTCAGTCCCCAGCTTGTACCAGCACAGGGATCATTCAAGCTTAAGTGCAGGACTTTGCCCTTGTCCTTATTAAGCTTCATGAGATTTCTCTTGGCCCCATTCCTCCAATTTCTTGAGGTCTCTCAGAATCCTAACCCTACACTGCAGTGTATCTATTACTCCATCTAGCTTAGTGTCATCTGAAAAGTTACTAAGATTGTGTACTCCATCCCATCTTCCAGGTTGTTGAGGAGGATATTGAACAAAACCGGCCCCAGAACTGACCCCTGGGACACTTCAATTAATACTGGCTGCTAAGCAGACATCAAGCCACTGAATGCTACTCCTTAAGCCTGATGATCCAGCCAGTTTTCTATCCACCTTACAGTCCATTCACCCAACCTGTACTTCCTTAGCTTGCTTGCAAGAATGTTTTGGGAGACCATATCAAAAGCCTTGCTAAAGTCAAAGTATATCCTGTCCATTGCTCTTCCCACATCCACAGAGCCAGTCATCTCCTCATAGAAGGCAATTAGGTTGGTTAGGCATGATTTGTCCTTGGTGAATCCATGCTGGCTGTTCCTCATTACCTTCTCCTCCACTAAGTATTTAGAAATGGATTCCTTGAGGACCTGCTCCATGATTTTTCTGGGGATTAAAGTGAGGTTGACCAGTCTGTAGTTTCTTGGATCCTTCTTCTTCCCTTTCTTCAAGATTGGCACTGTACTTGCACTTTTCCAATTATCTAGGCCTTCTCTCGATTGCAGAAGTTTTCAAAGATAACAGCCAGTGGCTCTGTAATCACATCAGCCATCTCCCTTAGCATTCTTGGGTGCACTGGATCCATCTCATGGACTTGTACACATCCAGCTTTTCTAAATAGTCCCTAACCTGTTCTTTTGCCACTGCCGGTTGCTCACCTCCTCCCCAAACTATGCTGCCAGGTGCAGTAGTCTGGGAGTTGATTTTGCCCTTGAAAACTGAGGTGAAAAAGGCATTGAGTATATCAGCCTTTTCTACATCATCTGTCACTAATTGCCTCTCCCATTCAACAAGGAACCTACACTTTCCTTATCTGTCTTTTGTTGCTGACACATTTGTAGAAACTCTTCTTGTTACCTTTCACCAGGAAAAAATCCCTTGCTAGCTGCAACTCCAGCTGTGCTTTGACCTTTCTGATTTTATTCCTGCATGCCTAAGTAATCCTCTTATACTCTTCCCTGGTCATTTGTCGAAGCTTCCTCTACTTGTAAGCTTCCTTTTTGTGTTTTAGCTCACTAAAGTGATCCCTGCTAATCCAAGCTGGTTTTCTGCCATACCTGCCTGTCTTCATGAGCATTGGGATGGTTTGTTCCTGCACCCTCAAGTAAGGTTCCTTTAAAATACAATGTGCTCTCCTGGACTCCTTTTCCCCTTTGATTGGCCTCCCAGGGGATCCTACCCATCTGTTCCCCAAGTCAAAGCCTGAGTTTCTGGAGCCCAGGGTCATTACCCTGCTGCTCTCCTTCTTTCCTTTCCTCAGCCTCCTGAACTCAAATAATCTCGTGGCCACTGCTGCCCAAGTTCCCTCCCACCATACTACACTCCCCACCAATTCTTCTGTTTGTGAGTAGCACTTCCCCGATCTGCTGGCAACACTCCTTCTAATGGAGTCCAGTATGCTGATAGACTTCTTCATAATGTCTCCTGCTTGATTTAAAAAATTAAGGAATAACAAAATGTGGAACTTCCAATACTGATGTAATGATCCATTTTTCAAAGACAGTGATGAAGTCTCCTAAGCAAATGACAATATATATGACCACCCTGAGTCCTGCATCTGTCATAGACATTAAAATATATTCCCAAAGCATTATTTTAAATAAAATATGTTTACTTATTTCTATTTTCATCTATGGGACGTTAATTGCTAAATATCCTATTATGAAAATATTTTAAGATCCTATAAACTTTCAAAAAATAAGCTGGTTTCTAAAGAAGTATTAAAGGAAATAAAAATAGAAAAATATCACCTTATTCTTAAATATCTGATCAAATTTGATGAGGTTTGACACATTTCAAACGTAGTTCAAACTATGTTATAAAATACATACAGGATATGTAGACTACTATTCAAACCTTGAAGACATTAGGTTCCAATTTTCTACTAATTTAATTATGTAGGCTGGTGATCTAAAGTAGAACACTATATGCCTTATAAAGGGATCTATCCAAATTGACATGGTAGATGGGCAATTCATGGGCAGATGGCAGCTCTGGCCACCATTTTCACCATTTTTTTTCACTCCCCTCCCCTTCGCTTGGCTGAAGGTCCACAGCTGATTGGCTAAAGGGGTCACAGTAGGTCCACCCCTTGCCGCTGAGTGGCCAAGAAGGCTGCCCTTCATGCAGCCCTGCCCCTCAGGGATGGGGCTGCACAAAAGGCCGCCCTCTCAGGCAATCAGCAATGGAGGGAGCAGCCACCATCTTGGCTGCTCTCCTTTGTGCCGGTGGCTTCTACCCCTGCACCCAGCGGGGTGTGAAGCCAGGCCAAAGCAGCCGCTACCTTACATTAGGGTGCAGCATTTTATTTTTAGTAAGTTTTTCCCCCCAGCGATTACACGCGAAATTGTGGAAACTGCCATTTTTCACAATTCCCATGAAAACTGCGAAATCATGTTTACAGTAGGTTCCTAGCCATAGATAAGGGATGGCCAAAAGTAGCACAGTTAGCCTCTCTGTGTAGTATATGGCAGACCAGGGAAGGAGTAGGAAACATAATAACAGGACAGCAAGCAGAAAGCAGAGCAGCAGATCAAACAGGCAAAATGGATTGGAGTGGCACCCTGGGAGAATTGCGGGACTCACCTTGTGGTATGCCTGCCAAAAAGTGTTTACCATGCTGCTGTAGATAATACTCTTTTAAATAAACCAAAAAAAATACTTGGTCGAGGGTTTCATATTTTCAAGATTTGTTTTAAATAAATCTACAGGCTTAGATAATAAATCTATATATAGGATTAAAGTTCGGTGAAACAATTTTTCATGGTAATTATAAATAAATTTATTTTTGTTGGACTCTCATGCAATTAGGGAGAGTACTTTTAAGAAGTCAGCCATTTATCTCCAAACTAATTTCAATTCATATTATTTTGTAGTACAGTACTTCTAATTTCTCTTGTTACAATCTTTAATCTTCTACAGCTGTGAAGATGCTAGTATCAGGAAAATAATTTCAAAGTGACTTGATAAATCCCACCCAACCTGTCTTAACTTTTATGAATCTTGTTGTACCTCAAATGCTACTTATAAAATGGTACAATTAATTTCCCCTATCAACAAAATTGATAATTCTTTTAATTCTGTAATAACAATCTTTCCGTGTACCTGAGTACTGCCTCTACCGATAGAAAAAGTTCCTTCACACAAATAAGCAGCAGTTAAATAAGACTTCATTTTTCACTTTTCTAAGAAAACCTACCTTGTTAAGCCAGCATAACTAAAAATCAAATGTTGCTATTGAATCTGAGAGGAAAAATTAAATTGCTTCTTGGGGCCATGGGCAGCATGTCATTCTGAACTAGACTCTTCTGGTGTATCCAGGGTATCACAGGGAATAAACCATTGCTATGCCACCCACACATCACTTGCATTTGGACTAGTTCACTCGTATACATCCTTCAAAATCATACAGTACAAAACTGTACTGTTGAGCTGCACATCAAAAGAAATAAAAGCATTTATTTGAAAACCAAAATATAAGAGGGCACAGGAACCACCCTCCTTAGCAAAAATATGTCATTATTTTGATTTCATGCCTTTATTTGCACACTAAATATCAGTTTAACTTCTTCCAAATTTAAGGTGCAAACAGCTGTCAAAAAAAATGAATGTAGAGATTATAAAATAAACAAATGGCAATAAAAAAAACAAACAACTAACAACAGCATTTGGTAAAAAGCAGCCGAGGAGAGTGATTAAGACAGTGAACAATGGAGTTAGTTCAAAACAAAGTACCATAACACAAGTGACAGAATGAACAATATGGAAACTGAATTTCAACTAGAATTAAGGAGGATATAGATGAAAGAGTCAAGCATCAAGGGAGGGAGAAGCTGAAGTCAGAGAGAGACTGGCATTTTAGCAGGAAAAAACAACAGGTAGAGCAGTCACACTGATCTTAAGAGGTTTGGTGATTGGGTGTCACCTGTCAGAAGAAAAAGGTACCCGTCTTGGCCTTTCCTACTCTAAGAAGTTCTTAAACATTCCCAAGGGATGTCTTGATTCCAATGAATTCAGTTACAAAACTCCTAGGGACGCGTGGTATGGATTTTATCTTGTATTTCAGAGACTGTTACCAGGAGAACAATCTATGTTGATGCAAGTTACATCTAGGGAATTCTTGCCTTTGAGCTGTGAATAAAAATTAACTATTTAGGGATGACCATTTTTTTTCTATTTTATGAACAGCTTCTTGGTCTCCAATTCGAGGTGGGATAGAGGAAGCCACAGCAGAAAAACACCATTCCCATAGTCTGAAACAATGAATATTGGTATTTAATATACTATACTATACATACTGCTGTACGTTTACTCTCACAAACAGAACAGACATTTTAAAAAGTAGAAGCAGAAAAGAATTTGTGGAAGAGAAATAGTTTGAAAAGTCACATCTCGGTAATACAATGTCTTGGAATACAAAAATATACAGCATTTATTGCCCTGCCATATACTCAACTACCATATTTACTCGTATAAGATTACCCTGATTATAACACAACCCCGGAATAATTAGATTCTACATATGGAAAATGTATGTTTGATATAATTTTCCAGGTACAGAATCTAATTATTGAAGATAAGTCTTGAATTTGTCCCCTTCCCAGTACTACACCAGGGAAAATAATTTTTTGGGGGGGGAAGGGGTGTCAGGTTGGCCCTTTGCCTTCTGACCCCCACAACTTCTGCCTGCAGTGCCCTCCCACCCGCCTTACTGTCAGACCCTGCTCTTCCTGAGCACATAGAAGTCAGGAGCAAATCTGAAAACATTGACCTTGAAATAAACATAGCTATAGAAAAGTACTCATGGACATGGTTCATCCAGAAGTGATGCATTTACCGTATAGTTCATTGGGTTGGGTCCCAGCAAAACCAAACAAGTCACAATTTATATACAGATCAGGTGCAGGACAACCTGGTCTGGTTCCACCTCCTGGGGACAGTGCCAAACTAATCATCAGGGATCCTGGTTTTCCCTGATAAAACATCGCAAATTCTCTGATAAAAAAATAGCTTTGATAAACCCCTCAAAATCTGATTAAAATGAAAGGCTCCTCCCCTGGCAGGAGGTGGTGGCTGCTGCAGTGGAGCAGAGCACAGAGCCTAGCTCCCCTGCAGGCTCAGGTGGGGGTGGGTGGGGCTGGCTCCCTCCCGTTGCACACATTCCTAGAGGAAATGGGGGACCCATGCCCCCCCAGGGTCTATGCACAGGGTGGGCGTGGGCTGCCTGTTATGGGCTTGGGCTTCTGCCTGCTGCCTTCCCTTGGGGCCTTTGCAGCTCAGCAGGTGTGACCTGATGCTGCAGGGAACAGCAGGGCTGCACAGGGAAGCTCCTTTGCCGCTGTGAGCCTTGCACTGCCCTGGCAATGCATCCTCTGTGCACATGGCAGCGGCGAGGGGCACAACCCCATGCTGCTGCCCCTGCTGCTGCTCAGGGAATCCATATATATGATTTAGGTTTTGAAACTGGGTGCCACTCAATTCACAAAGTTGGGGGGGGGGGGGGGGTATCTCAAGTCCAGTGAGGGGTTCCTCAAGTCCAAAAAGGTTGAGAACCACTGACCACTGACTTACAGGATGCATGTCATCAAGAATCAAGCCTGCAGGTTTGCCTATACCTTCACTTGCTTTCCACCCCTGTAAGTAGTATCTCAGTATAGTGTTAAGATCAAGCACTTTCAACATTCATGCATTTTACTCGCTATGAAATGTGGCGATCAGTCATCTGAGCACTAATTCATTTTTACAACCAGCAGCTGTTTAAATAACTTCCCCCCTCACCTATAATTGTTTTCTACCTAAGTTAAATACAAAAAAGAATGAAACCACTGCACGGAGCTGGTTTAAGCAGTAAGATCCAAATTGAAAAGAAACCTTATCAAAGAGCCATCTAGATGACTATTACTTAGTTAAAATTAGAACTTGGGTTAAAATAGGCTGAATGTAATTCCAGGGTTCTGAATGGAAAGCTCTAGCATGAAATAATCACAACATCCTTGAAAAGTTAATGTATGTGAAAATGCCAAGAGTACGGTTCTGAAAATATCACATCTAATTAACCTAACTTCTAGTAGGCAATAAACTTGTTCACCTCATGTATTTTATGCCATCTTTCATCCATGCAAAAACCAATAAGCAAAATGATAACCTGTGTTCTGAGCAGGAAGAATATATTTAAACACAAATCGCAAAGCAATGCATGCTGCAATTAACCACAACAGTTATTTCAGGAGAAACTGTAGGGTTGTATTTTTTTTTTTTAAATCAGCTCATGAGCTCTCAAGAAAATAACAAGAACTCAAATATATATGTGAAGATTTGACAACACTGGTACAAACACATATTTTTTATTCAGAATGTAAACTATCCCAATAAAACTTGGAACTGACGCTTTGTTTTCACATCTGAAAATACAAGTTTAAGATTAAGGGGCACCTATACACTGTCACGGCCGAGGGGCTGTGGCCAGCAGCCCGGGCACGTGGGCCGGGGAAGTCGGCACAGTGAACTAGAAATAGGCACTGACGCGTGGAGGTTGATTAAAGATTATTTTACTTACACCGTAGATGGTCGCGGTGCAGGCAGGAAAACTTGCTTGGTTACAGTTGTAGACAGGAGAAAAGAAGAAAAGAAGAAAAACTCGAACAATGAGAGCTCTTTAAACCGATACAAGAGTCCATGCTGTGACTCTCAACGAGCGTGCAGGGCAGGGTTACGTCAAGGATCATCCGGTGACGGGGAGAGACTCTTGATGGGTGATCAAGCCACCGGTCGGCTCCAAGACACGCACAGAGTTTGCTAGGCTCTACCACGTGGCCCAGAGTTCTCCACGAGATGGATGTGGAGTCCTCCTAAATGAGGTCCTCCCCGGAGATCTCCGACTTGGGCGGAAACTGCTCAAGCCTCTTATACGGCTAGCAAGCCAATTGCTAGCCGCCACGTGGGAATAATTTAGGAACAGCCAATAATGGGGTACAAATTTGCATGCGAGCGGCGGGAACTCCTTTGCATCGGGGTTTTTCTCTCTGCAGCTGAGAATTGCACCGTGCAAAGAAAGCTCCATGTGGCGGGAAATAATTCTGCAGTGCCGAAGTGCACACACAATCACTGGGTAATGACATACACAAGCATCGAGACTTCTCCGATGCAGTGGAATTCCAGCACATTGGAGCAGACTCAATTAATCTGGAACTTAGTCAGGGATTAATTGAGTCTGCTGGAGCATGGTAGCTGCTGTGCTCCAACAGCCTTCTGTGTCTCATGTATCAGCATCCCTGCACTTAAAAATGGTGGTGGGGTGCTTGAACCCTTGCCACTATTGAACAAGGTTTAGTTCAAGCACGCCACTGCCATTTAAGTGTGGGGACACTGATACAAGAGACACAGCAGCAATTTAGAGCGACTCCCACAGCCACTCTAATTAAAGCACTGCTCTCCCCCGGAGCATGTATAAGAGTGCCCAATGTGATCAAGTGGTGGTTCCTACCTTCAATATTTTTTGTCAATCACTATATACACTTACTATAAAGTAGGGGTGTCAAACTCATCCGGTCCCTGTGGGCCAAATGTGCGATGTGAGACCAGTCCATAGCTGGATCAGCCCACGGACCCCTTCCCCCAATGCCTGCTCCAGCTGATCTGAGACCTGTGCTGCATGTGGGGTGGATTCCGGAGCGACTCGAATAGAGGCTGCATGCAGCAGAGTCCAGCCAGGGGCAGTCAGCACAGAACCCGGACCACCTGGATCAGGTACCGTACTATACATAGTACCCACTCCAGGATACACTCCGCACATGATGCCTGCCCCAGCAGCTCTGGGACTGTGCCATATATAGCACCTGCTCCAGCCAGTTCACTGAAGTGTGGGTCTCAAGAGCTGCTAGGATGAACACCGTGTGCAGCATGTGCCTTAGAGCAGGTGCTGCATGTGGTACAGTCCAGCCACGGCAAGCACCATATGCAGTGTGGTGCCTGCCCCAGGCAGCCTGGGATCTGTTCTACACGCCCTGAGCAGGACTAGACCATACATGGTACCTGTTCCGACTGCTCCAGGATCTGTGCCACACGTGCCACCCAATCCTTGCCTGCAGGGCTGGACTGGTGCATGTCATGTCCCATGTGCATCTGGTCAAACCCAGGGGCAGTACCAGAGGCTAGATGGCAAGGCTCCATGGGCCAGACCTGGCCCATGGGCTATATGTCTGACACCCTTGTTATAGAGCTTTTAATGAAAGAAGAGGAAGGCAAAGGGCACAGTAGTCCATGGACCACTGTTTAGTACCCTCTGGATAGAGTATACCTGATGACTAGACCCAAGGGATAAAGGAAAAAGAACAGGTCAGAAGGCCTTGGAACTCTGTTCTAATAAGGCAAAAGTTAGTCAAAGTATTTAGGAAGCAACTAGAACCTTTTAGTCTTCCTAGATCACTTACAAACAAGTCAGTTCTTAAGAACAATTACCCCCATGTAAAACACAATTCTCTTGACTGCCACACTCCTTCTGGGTCAAGACTTTGTTTTCAGGATAGTTACAGGTTATGCATTACATAATTTTACACTGCTCTAAGGAAGAAAAGCAAACAGATTTACAAATGGCCTTGCTTTACATTATCTGGAAGGGAGAAAGGAAAAAAAAAACTTTCAAAGGACTACAGCTTCAGACAAGCTGAAGCCTTCACTTCCACTATTAAGAGGCAGAGAGACTCTTGGGAAGACAGAAGAAAGTGTTCCACTGGCTCTGTAGTGTCCAGGGCCCAAAACAGCAGCATACCTAATAACACTGACCTACAGCCTCTCTCAGGACCTTGACTTTCAAAGGAAAAGAATGAATTTTACATAATGTGGGAAAGTTTCTTAACAACTGTTTCTTGTCCCACTCCTTTATCAGTTGGCTTTTAAGATTCAGTTGGGACTCAGTTCTTCTTGGTACCCAACTCTGGCAGTATGAACTATTAAGCAAGAAGTGCATTGTCTCTCACAAAAGGACACAAGGTTTAAAAGTTCCTTTCTTTGATTTTTACCAAGACTTCATGAAAATTAACAGGCACAGCTTTAACTTAAACTTATGTATAACTTAAGTTATACATAACTCCCAGAAATATGCATTGACTAATGACAATACACCCAAGAGAAAAATAAGTCTCTTCTCTGTAAAGAAAGTGCCTAGTGCTGAAGCCAAATCATAGTCTGACGTACACACTATGAACAGAAGCACTTCTGGACAATTCTGCGCAGTAGTTTGGAGAATTATTCTCCAAACCAGAATTTGCCAAATTCCCTAGCAACATTTTTGAGTGATTGAGATAAGAACTAAAATTACAGGGGGAAAAAAAAAATCATTCCCTTGAATTATTATTCTCATTCATACTGTTCCTACTTTTATACTTTCTGGGGACAAAAAAATTTCCTCACAATGAATCAGTCTTTTGCTCTGAAAACAATATTGTCTATTCCCTTAATGACCAATCTAATCATTGCAGACTAGCCAGAGTCCTCTACCCATGTAAATCCTGGGAGACCGGGAAAAGGAAAAGAACTTGGCTACTTTCATAGATTTTTCTAACAAATCAAACTTCTAGGGGTGCACCAATAGAGATTTTTAGGGCCGATACCAATAGCCTATTTTTAAGGAGGCATATTGGCCAATACGGATCCGATACAAATCCGATTTCTGATACCAACCCGGCAGCTTGGAGAGCTGCATGCAGCTGGTAAGTCTGGTGTGGTGGAAGGGGAGGGGAGGGGAGGGAAGGGGTGGGGCACAGATCAAGGCCCCCGTGGTGTGGTATGAGTGAGACTGGGGCTGGGGTTGGGGCAAGCGCTGCCCAGCCAGGGTGCGGTGGGCATGGGACAGAGCTGTGGCTGGTTTGGGGGTGTAGGGAAGGGGGGGGGCGCTCCCACTGCTGCACGCCACTCACCCAGGAAGGCATGGGGGGGGGAGGGGGGGTCATGTGCCACTGGATCTGTGCAAAGTGGGGCAGGGCAGGCTGGGCTGGCCCAGGAAAAGTCCCATGCAGCCCTGGTCCCAGCCCACCCTGTGCAGATCCGGGGGCACATGCCCTCCTGGACGAGTGGTGGGAGCAGTGGCAAGAGCCGCTGGATGAGCGGGCAAGTGCCAGACCAGCGGCTCCCAGATGAGCAGCACGCAACGGTAGGAGCTGGCTCCCCCTTGCCACCCCGACAAGCTGCGGCTCCATCCCACACCTGTTCTGCCCCAGCTGGGCAGCACTTGCTCAAGCCCTTGCCTCAGGTCCAGTCCTACCTCACTTACTAAGACTTGTGTGCTGTCATCCCTCCTATATGGTTCAGAAATATGGACTACATATGCTAGGCATATCAAGAGACTGAACAACTTTCACATGAGATGTCTGTGTAAGATCTTGAAAATAAAGTGGAAAGACAGAATACCCAACACAGAGGTACTGCAGTGTGTAGGACTGACACACTCAGAAACCACTATCTAGCAATGGATTGGCCATGTCAGGAGAATAGAAGACTGTATGCTTAAGAATATTTTGTACACTGAAATTTAAGACGGTTCTAGAAAGCAGGGTCACTCTCTAGGATGGTACCACAATGTGCGCAGAAAGGATATGAAGTTATTCAACAACAATGTAGAGAGCTGGAAGAAGCATGCCCAATTTGGAGGGAACATCAGGCGCTGGCTGCACCTCAACATGACACAGCTTTGATTCAGAGGATGGAAGCAAGTGAGAAAGGAAAAGCAGTATGCTATACATTTGGACCCCAACTTAAGACAGCACATGGATCTGTGAAACTTGTATCAAGAGCAACGCAGCTTGTCTTGAGCTTGTCAGCCACAAATGGCTCATCAAGCTTCTTATGAGAGATGACCCAGGGGAGCGACGGCTGCCTACTACATCTGATAACCTGTGTGGGTTATGGTCAGATCATAAATAATATAGAGAATGCAGGCAAATTATGGGCAGACCCATTTTAGGAAACAGCTAGAACAAGGGTGAATGGGTTTGTAAGGAAGGTTGGAATAGCATACTTGATACCTACTAACCCCAGGACTAAAACTCAAATATCTGTGATATGCCCCTTCAGTTTAAAGGAACAGACATGTTTTGTATCTGTCATAGTATACTACTTAAAAGTTCAACCACTGTAGCTTAAGTTCATTTCAAAGTATTGTCAGACTCAATAAACCTCAACTAACATTACTTTCAAATGAACTTTAACTAGAATGGCTGAACTTTACACAAATAGGGATGCAATACATGCATAGTGTATACTGAACTATAAGTTTGTATTGGCTACAAGGCATACCTCCATGACCAACCGCATCTTCAGTTTACCAAGCTCCACTAATAAGAAAGCATCAGAACCTTGTCTGCCTCGGGTTTGGAGTAGAATGTTTGTGTTTGCATTTCATTGGCATAGCTGTAATTCCTCCATCCCAAAAGCAAGTCACTTTCCTTTCACTTGAAACACGTCAAAGTGGTAAGACTTCTTTGAACGGAACGTATTTACCGTGCCTGCTCAAAAACGGGGTTGGTTTTTTGTTTTTTGGGGGTTTTTTTGATTATTCAGAACTTTTTATCCAGTTTCTTTTAACAACTAGCCAACATACCTCTTGATCCTGCAACAAGTAGAAACAACTACCTAGGGAATTCCTTGTAAAAATCAGGAACTTCTTTCCACATAAATTTGAAGTTTCAAATTATGAGCATCTCACAGCATGAAAAATAAAGCTGGTGAAATCATAGAGAATCATAGAAAATTAGGGTTGGAAGGGACAATGTAATGCAAGAGAAATATTTGGATTTAGACCTGCATTACCTGCAGCAGGCCAGTCCAGCTTCTGAACAGCCAGGACGGTATGCCCCACTGGCTACAGCAGCCTGGTCTACATATGAGGGGTGCAATGGGCCCCCCAGGCTGCACTCCTTCACCCCAGTGTACTACATCTGTGAGCAGGCACTACCCCACCCCAGGGCACTACATGCATGGGGACAGGCACCCCTACCCCAGTGTGGTGCAGCATCCCACCTCATCTCCAGCTTCCTGCAAGCTCTCCTTTGGCACGTGGGCCTCAGGGCTGCAGCTCCCCCAGCCGGGCCGGCTGCACTGGGCCAGGGCGCACCGCCCCTGGGGCTAGAGCAGGTAGCAAAACCCAGGTAGGGAGGGGGGGCGCCGCACTAGAGGCGGCTCCGCTCCCGCGCCAGCCCCTCCACCCCCGCGCGAGGCCCCGCAGGAACACGGAGGCGTCACCTCTCCACGCTGCCCTCCAGGCCACCGAGACGCACAGCCGCCCCACCACCGCCATGCCTGCGACCCGTGTCCCTCTCGGCCACCGTCGGGAGCGCCCGACCCAGTGCCTGACGTAAAGCCACGTTGAAAGCAGGAAGCCGATGCTCACAAAAACCGCCCCGCCCCTGCAGCAGGAGCAGAACCAGCTGCTTCAGCACAGACCCACATCATCACCCCCACCGCGCCCGCCGAAGCTACAGGCAATGCGTTGGACACCACCCATGAAGTGACGGACCTCGCATTAGGCCCCCAGCCCGCCGTACTGCCTGGCTTGGGCACGTGACCGGGGTGGGCGCGCGGTTTTGTGATGCAGGCGGGAGCCGAGAGGGTAGCGCGTGCGCGTTGCGTCGCTTTCGGCCAACCTTAATTGCCTGTTTCTAGCTGGTCGGTGCATTAATCTTCCTACGACTTGTACCAATGCAAAAATCTAGAACGCTTGGTTCCAAAATGATACCTTTTATTAGACCAAGTGAGAAATTGCAAAAAAAAATAAATTTTTTAAAAATCTTTTTCTGCAAGCTTTAAATTTTTTTCTTTGCAATTTCTCAGTTGGTCTAATAAAAGGTATCATTTTGGAATCAAGCGTTCTAGATTTTTGCATTTCTTTTTGTCTCAGACCAGCATGGCTACCACATACATCCCTACGACTTTCATATATTCTTACAACCCACTTGTGGGTCAAAACCCATGGGTTGATAAGCTGATCTAGTCCAACTCCCTGCCTGAGGCGGGATCATCCCTATCCAAAGCATCCCATACAAATCTATAGTCTAATAAACTCTAAGATTGCCATTAACCCCGACAACACAGATCTAACCCCCTAACCAGCCATAGGTGAAGCAGGGGAACCACAGCAGCCAACATCCCACTGGTATAACACATTGTTAATATATGCTCAAGAGGTCCCAGGTAGAGGGCCATACTGCTACAGAGGAAGGCAGAACCCCCCACAGTCTGTACCCATCTGACCCTGTGTTAAATTCCTTCCTGGCTCCAAGCATGGCAATTGGTCTGACCGTGGGCACAGGGACAAACCCCTCTAGCCAGGAACCTCTGGGTTTTAGTGCCAACAGGAGCAAAGGCATGGTCAAAATCCCCAGCCTTGGCTGCAGCCAATACCCAATGCTTCTCAGGGATGCTTAAAAACACCCTGACACATGTAACGGAAAGGGGCAGCCAGCAAACCCCAGAAACCTGAGAAGTACCCACAGTAGAACATAGGCAGAGCTATGTCTATATCATCCCTGACTAGTGGCTATCCAACCTCTTCCTTGAGCACCTCCAGTGATGAAGTCCATAACTTCCATAGGCAGTCTATTCCCCTGCCTCACTCTTCCAGTAGCAAAGAATTTTTTCCAGATATCCAGTCTACAACCAACTTTGCTGTAACTTCAAGCCACTGGTCCATGTCATGCTCTGCAACAAGAGGGAAAAGGTACTTTTTATGGCACCACTTCAGATATTTGCAGACTGCTATCATGTCCCCTCTTAACTGCCTTTTCTGCAAGCTGAACGTGGCTACCTCCTTCAGCCTTCCCTCATATGCCTTGCTTTTCCTGGCTAAGATTTTGGATGGTTGGTAGTTCTGTGTTGCTCCTGTCAGATGTTGGGTCATATTGTGCCAGGTGCTGTACAACTACGTAAGAAGGGGTAATCATTCTTCTTGTGAATTTGCCATCTAATCCAAGACAGGAATGGAGGGGAAGGCCCTAAACAATGGTGAGAAGGAATGGCATGGGGTAGGAGAGGAGTAATGGAAATACATTTATATGGTTATCTAACACTTGTATGGCTTGATGACTTTTAAAGACATCTTTCTTAAGACTACAATTTTTAAAAATTAAGTTTCTAGCCTTTATGGCAGAAAACATCTTCCAAATGTCAACAGAAGCACTGCTGTTTTCCTTTTCTCCCATTAGGTATTATGTAAGACACTGTTCAGTCAGTGACATCATCTCTGACAGAGAAAAAGTACTGCCTGTCAGAGCTTTGCCTGCGCTAAACAATGTACTTCCACCAGTGGCATTAATGGTAGGAGTATTCAGATAGACAAATGAGCTGCTCTGAGCAGGAATGTTTAAAACGGCAGCCTCCAAACTAAGCTAATGTTCTCTTTGTTCCTACCAACTGTGAAAGTGAATGATGAGACATTTCAAAGAGGAAGAAAAAGACCAGTTTAAGTTAGGACCCACTCAACACCAGGTCTGCAGGGCAAATTCAGGTCTTTTACTTGAGTTCTAACTCAGGTTCTTAACCTGGCATCCATCAGTGTATTTTGTGACACGACTAATCTGTCACATGTTGCTTTCTGTTTCTCATCCTCTCTATAGAGGGCAAATTGTGTGTTTGCTGTATGGTTTTGTTTTGGTAGAGTGGTTTTTTTTCGTAATGTACTCATTGCTAAGTGTTGATATTAAGGATGCAGAGCAAAGTGTAGAAGCTGTAGATGTGAGAGGATCCTTAATTCCTAAGGGAGTTTGTTCCAAGATGTGAGACTGACGTCTGAAGCCAGGTCAGTGTGGTAGATTTACTATGACCATGTTAGCAAACATGCTTCACTGCTCTGTACAAGCTGCCCTCTGAACCTGACACAGTGTAGCCATATCCCTCCTGTGTTGCCGATGGGCTAACTACTGTGGAGGTGGTTTGACTGGTATTGTCACTTTGTTCTTGTGCCAGAAAGTTCCACTGGGCCCTCATAAAACTGTTGAACACAGTCCTCTTCCCAAAGCCTGAGGCTGTTTTCCATGTAGGGAGCACTCGAGGTATTGAGTTCACTGAAGATGGTGATCAAGACCTTGTACCTGACTGTTCTGTGGGAAGCCAGTATAAAGGGTAGGGAATAGGTTTGAGGTGCCTGCAATAGCCCATGCTGCTGAGGAAATGTGCACCAGTATTCCTTACTTGTTGGAGTTTCCTGAGGGGGCTGACAGCTTCATACCCAGGTACATTGAAGTGTTGTAGTCCAGAGAGAAGGTGTCAAAGATGCACATGGGGATGCAGCCTCCTACTCAGCTGGAGGGGGTAGCAGCTGTTAGTCATGGACCTTGCCATTTGAGAGGCACCAAACTACAGAGAACATCCTAAACTGTAAATTAAATAGACCAAAGGAGGGGGAGGAAAAAGCACTCTGGAAAAAGATATTGAGATATCCAGAAAAGAAACTACAGATCCTGACATCTATCAGTAGAAAAATCCAGTTGCACACACAGGAGACGATATAAACATCCAGAAAAAGGAACACCTACATCTCTAGAAAGGCAGAAAAGAAATTAGGAAAAATAAGCAAGACTAGACATAAAGGTATCCAGAGAAATAATCCAACATTAGCAGCACCAGGTGAGCTGTGCTAGCAGATCATAGTTTTTCTCAATTTCTACTCAGTCAAATGAATGTATCATGGTCAGACACCTGACATTTTTTAAAGATGACTAATGCGACAAATACAGGGCCTGGTCCTATACCCTCTACAGTGGCACAATTTCTATTGATTTTTGGTGGTGCACAGTTTCATTCATAGTGGCTCTTCACATCTTACCCTGGTGTCCCTAGTCTCCAGGTCTAGAAGTGACTTTGGTTGGGAGAAGCATATGCATGTTATAGTTTAAAGCCAAATGAATGGTGCAGGCTGCACACCCCTTTCCCTCCCATCCCTCCACCCTGCAATCCAGTGGGAAGTGGCCCTGCATCCTGGGAGCTTGGCTACTACTGTGGGAACAAGCTGTGGTGCTTGTTTGTTTTTCCTGTGGTTCTGCTGAGACTTCAGTGTCATGGTTTTCACCTGGGTGCATGGCTGCAGCCACGAGACAGTCCTTCTTATCAAGACTGCAGGCAAGATGACCTGGTTCTGGCTATATCCAGCCCCTGGCCCATGTGTTTGACTCCCCTGGTTTAAAGGAATTCTGTATCGAGAACCCAGTTGGTGAGACCAGCTGAAGGATGGACTGCTATGCTGGGTGGAGAGAAAAGGGTACAGCAGTGTCCAGCTGGGGCTACTCAACCCAGAGCATTGTGGGGAGACCCACACTTTGGGGTGTTAGCAACAAGGACATACAGAGAACCATGCTGAGTGTCATTTTTCCTCCAACCATCTTCTTCACTCTCTATCGTGGTGTCTTCCACTCAGTTCCACCTCACCTTTGCTCTCTCCTCCTCCTTCCAGTCAGTCCTCTCCCTGGCCTCTTTTCATTCCTTTAAGCAGATCTTCGCCTAAGTAAACCCACCTAATATAAAAAGAATACACTGTTTTAACATGTTTTTGCTGCCTTTAGTTCTTTCTGCATGTGTGTTCAATTCCTTTCTTCATCCTCCATCTGTCTTGTCTACTTCTTTTTATTATTGTCTTAGCATAGCAGATAGGAGCCCTAGGCATGAACTAGTACCTCATTTTTGTAGGAGCTGGACATACAAAACTTTTCAGTAATAACCTCTGGGGTAGGAACCATCTCATGCTCTGTGTCTGTACAGCACTAAGCACAAATTGTGCCCTTAAGGATTATTATAATAAACCCAAATGTTGATAATGTTTAGGGAATGAACCCTTACTTTCTCAAATACATTTTTCAACTAGATAAAACATTGGCCGGAAAATTATTCATGGTGGAATTTTTTCATGCTGTTTCTCTCTCTCTCTCCATGTGGTACTCGTGGAGTTATTAGTCAAATTAACATTTTATTTAAGGCATTTGCAGGAATTATGTTGTATAATTATATAACGTTATAGATGATTAATTAATAAATTATATACATTATATAGTTGCTCATGAAACACTAAAATAATACTGAGAAATGTAATTTGTTTTAGTGAATAGGAGTAGGTATAGTAAAGATTATCTGGGATGTGGCCAATCAACTCTGCTTCTATTGCCCCCTGTGGCCTCTGATTTGGCACGAGAGAAGACTTGTATATTCTGAGGGTCCTGAGAGCTCTGCTGCCTGGAGTATAACTTCTGTTAGGGCCACATAGGCATGTCAGCTTGAAAGGTTGAAAGCTTACTAAGGGCTTGCTAACAGCAAGTTGGGAGTGGCTGAGTACCCACCTGTAAAATACACGTGCTACCAAAACCTATGTGATAGCTCAGCCTGACAGTAAGAAACATTGGAATGAATGGGGGGTGGGGGGTGGAGGAGAATGGAAACTGCTATACAAGCAAATCAAAGATGGAATAAAGAAGTTTAATTTGTTAACTAACCAACCCTTTATAGTGACCCTTAAAAAGTTGTATATTAGTAATATGTTCAACTTGGAATGTAAGCATTTGTTTATAGCTTATGGAAGGAGAATATACTGAGAGACTATAAAGAAAAATTTCATGTGGAGCACTGATATTCTATCTGCAACCAGAAAACTGATAGAAGATACAGCATAGACAGAACTTCTATCTATCTTCTTGCTAACTCTGACATTTTTATTGTGCCTATTCTCATAAAGTCTAGGTGCCAATACTTCAAGGACTTACATTGTAGGAAAATATAAAACCAAGTTGCCCTCACCACAAATTATATTGTATATTTCCACCTCTGTATTTACTTCCAGTTACTTCCTTTTGACAAGTAATTTTATGTAAAATTAAACTTTCTTTTTAATGGAGAGGATATTCTGCTGGGAAAACCACTTGCTGCACATCATTTAGTACCATAAGAAAAATAAATTGCCTGATGCAAAGTTGTTATACACCAATATCTTGAAGCCTGTAAAAGGGCTGGTTATCATCTATACTTTGTCATATTGCAACAGCTGTGATGCCAGAAATGCAGAAGCGCTTATATTTTTTGCCTCCATCAAAGATAATTCTAGTATATTGCTTTGTGACTAGGCTTTTGTAAAGCTATAAATAATATAGGAAACATTGGGGGAAAGCTCTTTTCTGCCCTGAAATCCAGTCCCTTGAGGTATGTTATGGGCATTCAGTTCCAAAATCAAGTTTAATAGCACCCACTTTCTTTTGCATGAGAATTACTGGTACTATTTAAGTGAATATTTATGTTTCTGTAATGGGATACAGTGATGCCCACAATGCATGTTAATTAGCTGCAAAACTAATGTAGCACGGGCAACAGCTATGAAAGCTTCCCCAATATACTGGTTCAAGAGGGCACAGTTCATATATGGACAGCAGATCCATTTTTGTGATGATTTTATGGCAAAAAAGGCCTGTAAGGGTCTTTATCCAGTGGTATCTTGTGGCATTATCAATGGAACACATTATTGTTGATGTCTCTGGAGTTTTCTCAAGACAAAGGAGCCAAAAGACTCCAACACTCCAATAATACCCTTATAATATACTACGATGTGGAGAACTAGAAGAATTTTTCCAATGCATCCATCTCAAGGAATATTTCCACAACCAGAATGAATCCACTTCTAACAACACTTCATCCTATGACAACATTGAGGAAATGATAAACAAAAAACCCAACAAAACAAAACATTAAATTGGACATCTCACAGTGGATGAAATTCAAACCTTGACCTCTATTGACTACTTCAGAGAAAGAATGAACAGTGAAATAATCAACAACAAATACTACCATAACAACCTCTCCCTATGAAAGAAGAGCCATAGAATCTCTAAGATCCAACCACCAAATAGTAAAAAAACCAGCAGATAAAGGAGGAGCTATAGTTATCCTTAACCATGAAGACTACATAAAAGAAGCCAACAGACAACTCTCTGACACTACCTACTATGAAAAACTAGAGGACGATCCTACTCCCTTTTTCACCTTAAAACTCAAGACCACCATCAAATCATTTCCAGCTGAACTACAGGAAGAACGATAGAACTTGATCCTCTTTCTACCCAACCCAGGGACTTTTTACATGCTCCCTAAAATCCACAAAAAAGGGAATCCAGACAGACCTATAATATCCTAACTGAGGAAATATCAGGTTTAATTGAATCCATCCTAAAACTTCTAGTTACTCAAGGAGTGAGTTTTGTCCAAGACACAACAGACTTTCCATGAAAACTTAAAAGCATAGATCACCAGGTAAGTGACAGGGGTCCAGATAGACGTGGGATCAGGGGGGAGGTGCATGCACCCATAGGAGGCCTCAAATGCCTCTACACTAATGTTCATAGTATGGGGAATAAGCAGGAGGAACTTGCCCTCCTGCTAGCTAACACAAACCCGGACATAGTGGGGCTCAGTGAAACCTGGTGGGATCCAACCCATGATTGGGTGGTAAACATCAAGGGCTACAGACTGTTCAGGTGGGATAGAACAGGGAGGGAACATGAGGGAGTGGCGCTCTACATTAAAGAGCAATACATGTCCTCAACAAACAGCAAGGGGTCAGAGGAGGGGCAGACTGAAGTACTCTGGGTTAGAATACAAGGGGGCCGGGGCGGAAAGGGACTTAACAGTGGGTGTCTACTATCGACCACCCAACCAGGGGGAAGAGCTGGACCGGGAATTCTCAGGTCAGCTTGCGGAGGCAGTTAGGGCAAGGGACGTGGTCATCATGGGTGACCTAAACTACCTGGATATCTGCTGGGAGGAGCAGTCAGCCAGGTCTGCCTGCTCACAAAGATTCCTAGCCAAGATACAGGACCTCCACCTAACCTAGGAGGTGCACAGTCCCACCAGGGAAAATGCTTTGCCAGACCTGGTCCTGGCCACGGGTGACGACCTGGTGAGTGGACTGCGGGTTCTCGACCACCTGGGCGATAGTGATCATTGCCTACTGGAATTCACCATCCAGCACAGGTGTCAGAAGGGCCGATTTCAATGAGCTAAGGAGACTAGTCGGGGAGGCACTGAGGTCCTGGAGGGTAGGGGAGTTGGGAGTCCAAGACAAGTGGTCATTTCTTAAGGAGATGATCCTCCGAGCCCAAAGGGTGGCAGTCCCAACTCGAGTCAAAGGGGGCAAGAGTGCTCAAAAGCCCCCATGGCTCACTGAAGGCATTCAGGAATGTCTGAAAGCTAAAAAGGAGGCGTACATCCGATGGAAGGGAGGGGCCATCACCAACGAGGATTATACCTCCATTGCTCGAGACTGTAGGGGGGCTGTTAGGAAGGCTAAGGCGGAAACAGAACTAGGACTAGCGACCAGGATCAAAGATAACAAGAAGTCCTTTTTCAAATACATAGGGAGTAAAAAGAAAGCACAGGGTAACGTGGGGCCCCTGCAGGACACGCTTGGCAATCTGGTGGTTGCACCAGATGACAAAGCTGACCTCTTTTAACAAATTATTTGCCTCCATTATTCGGAGCAGGGGCCAGGTCATCCCCCCCACCAGGATCCCCGATGGTCCCAGGGGAGGCGCAGCCAGGCCCAGGGTCAGAGAGGACCTAGTTAGGGAACTTGTGGTAGGGCTGGACATGTTCAAATCAGCAGGTCCAGATGATCTCCACTCCAGGGTGCTGAGGGAATTGGCAGAGGTCATTGCGGGACCCCTGGCACGACTTTACAATCACTCATGGTGCTCTGTCCAGGAGCCAGAGGACTGGAAAAGGGCAAACGTGGTCCCCATTTTCAAGAAGGGGAGGAAGAAGGACCCGGGAAACTATAGGCCTGTTAGTCTTACCTTGGTCCTGGGGAATCTCCTTGAGAAAATTATCCAAGAGCATATCTGCGAGGGACCAGCAGGGAAGATTATGCTCAGGAGCAACCAACACAGGTTCATTAGAGGCAGGTCCTGTCAGACCAACCTGGTGGCCTTCTATGACCAGGTCACAAAATCCTTAGACACAGGTGTCGCGGTGGACAGTCTTTCTGGACTTTAGGAAGGCCTTCGACACTGTCTCTCACCCCATTCTCATTAAAAAATTAGGCAACTGTGGCATCAACGACTACACAGTGAAATGGGTCACAAGTTGGCTGGATGGCTGCACCCAGAGAGTGGTGGTGAATGGGTCATTTTCGACCTGGAGGGCTGTGGGCAGTGGGGTCCTCCAGGGCTCGTTTCTCGGGCTTGCATTGTTTAAAATCTTCAGTGACTTGGACAAGGGGGTGAAAAGCACCCTGTTTAAATTCACAGATGACACTAAGATGTGGGGAGAGGTGGGCGTGCTAGTAGGGAGGGACAGGCTACAACTAGATCTGGACAGGTTACAGGGGTGGGCAGATGAGAATGGGATGGGATTTAATACTGACAAGTGCAGGGTACTGCACCTAGAAAGGAAGAACCAGCAGCACACCTACAGGCTGGGGAACTCCCTTCTCGTCAGCACAGAGGCAGAAAAGGACCTTGAAGTCATTATTGATTCCAAGATGAACATGGGCCACCAATGTGAAGATGCGGTCAGTAAGGCTAACCACACCTTGTCATGCATCCATAGATGCATCACGAGCAGGTCCAAAGAGGTGATCCTCCCCCTCTATGTGGCATTGGTCAGGCTGCAGTTGGAGTACTGTGCCCAGTTCTGGGCGCCGCACTTCAGGAGGAATGTGGACAGCATGGAGAGAGTCCAGAGGAGGGCCACTCGCATGGTCAGGGGGCAGCAGGGCAGGCCCTACAAAGAGAGGATTCGGGACCTGAACCTGTTCAGCCTCCACAAGAGAAGGCTGAGAGGGGATCTGGTGGCCATCTATAAACTTACCAGGGGGGACTAGTGGGGAACAGGAGAGTCCCGGTTCCCCTGAGCACTACCAGGAATAACGGCCACAGGTTGACTGAGAGTAGGTTCAGGCTGGAGGGAACTAATGAGCCCACCTGCCTAGCCAGCTGAAGGAAGGGGCAGGGCCTGGCATCTATATAAATCGCAGAGGCAGTTCCCTACCAGCAGCCAAGGAGGAAGGAGCTCTCGGTCATGAAAGAGAGGAGAAGCCGGAGGCAGGAGCAACATCTGACACTTCTGCGGGATGAAGAAATCCTGGTAGGCTTGAGCATGATTATAGCCAGGTGGCTTCTGTTTGTGTTGTAGCCAAAGGGGCTTGTGTTTGTGTTGCTGTTTGTGACCGGTGGTTTGGGTGAGGCTATCAGGGGATGGAGGAGGCCTCATAGGGGACTCACGGCGGTGTGGGGACCCCAGTGCCAGTGAGGGTGCAGCATTCGGGGTACATAGACCCCAGCCCCAGAGGGGGCAGTTGAGAAGCCCCAGAGAGGGGGCGTTGCTGAGAAGCCCCAGTGTGGGCATGGTGAGCCCTGGAGAAGGGGGCAGTGTTGTGGTGAGCCCCAGGAAAGGGGGCAGTGCTTGAGAAGGCCCTGGAGAGAGGGCGGCATTACTGAGAAGGCCCCAGAGAGTGGGCACAGAGAGAGAGAGAGAGAGAGAGACAGGACTGTGGAGAGCCTGAGCACTAGAGAGGACGCGGTGAGAGAGAGACCTAACAATGTCAGGCACATCTGCGAGGCTTGGGGCCTGGTACAGGGGTGGTAGGAGCCACGCACAGCCCATAAGGCTGGAGAGTACGGAACACGCACTACCGTAGAGAAACTAGAGGTAACAGAACAACCGTGGACCAGAAGATGAAAGGCAGCCTCCCTATAATATATACATACAAGATCAAAGTCGTGGCGGACAAGAATTGGAGGGTGCCAGTCGGCAACTTGATACGGTCAAGGAGGCGGCAGGGGAGAGCACGGCGACCCTGACCGCCCTCCTGTTACATAGGTACTACATTGGCCTTCTTCCAGTCTTTGGGCACTTCACCAGAGTGCCAGGAGTTCTTGAAGATCCGTGCCAGATGCTGGGCTATGATGCTCGCCAGCTCCTTGAGTACCCTGGGGTGTAGATTGTCAGGGCCGGCTGATTTGAAGGTATCCAGCCTCTCAAGGTGTTCCTTCATGAGGTCAGCATTGATAGAGGGCAGGGGATCTCCCTCACTCAGAACTCCCTGTCCCGCAGTGGGCATGGGCATCCCATGGGGCGGATGAAAGACTGACGCAAAATACCCATTTAATAGTGTAGCAGGACACTAAGGTGCCTGCTACTGAGAGCGCCAGGAAGACTCTTCAGGTGCTGGTTGCCGTTGCAACCAAAGGGAGCTAATGGCTTATACCTGCCTAGCCAGCTGAAGGAAGGGGCAGGGCCTGCCCCCTATATATAAAGCACAGGCAGGAGGCCAGAGGCAGTTCCCTACCAGCAGCCAAGGCAGAAAGAGCTCCCTGAGCAAGGATGAGAGAACTGCAGGTACTGCTCAAAGCAGGGTTAAGGAGGGCAGCTCTGGGACGTTTTAGTAACGTAATTACAGCCGGGCGGCGTTAAGTTCAGTTATGGCCTAGGGGCTTGTGTTTGCTTTGTTTGTTTACACCGGTGGTTTGGGTGAGGCTATAAGGGGATGGAGGAGGCCTCATAGGGGACTCACGGTAGAGTGATGACCCCAGCCCCAGCGAGGGCACAGAGTTCGGGGTGTACAGACCCCAGCTCCAGAGAAGAGCCCTGTGAGAGGGCCGCGTTGCAGAGAGAAGAGCCCTGTGAGAGGGCCGCGTTGCAGAGAGAAGAGTCCCGAGAGACGGGGCAGCATACGGAGAGGGCCTGAGAAAGAGAGAGAGAGCAAGAGAAAGAGACCGAGAGATGGGGCTGTGGAGAGCCTGAGCGCTAAAGAGGGCATGAGGAGAGAGAGAGGGACCGAACAACGTCCCTTTTACATCTGCGAGGCTTGGGGCATGGTATTGGGGTGGTAGGAGCCACGCATAGCCCTTAAGGCTTGGGTGCATGGGACAACCATAGACAGGAGGACCGTGACCAAGAGGACTGAAGGTAGCCTCCCTATAAAAATTCATAACATCCAAGACGTGGCGGGCGAGAATCGGAGGGTGCAAGAAGACAACTTGGCACAGTAAAGGAGGCAGCAGGGTAGAGCACGGCGACCCTGACGTCATTCCTGTCACAAATAGGTTGGCTTTTTCCTGGGCATCAGTTGTCCCATCTTGTTTAGCAGGGGTCCAGTGTTGCCCTTGCTTTTCCTCCGGCTCCCCACATATCTGAAAAAGGACTTTTTATTGCCCTTGATACTCGAAGCTAGTTGGAGTTCAGTTGCAGTCTTGGCTTTCCTGGTCTGCTCCCTACAGGACCGAACCAGTGCAGTATGTTCCTTCTTGGAGGTGAATCCCATCCTCCATCCTTTGTAGGCCTTTCTTTTTAGCCTCAGGAGGTCAGGTCCCTTCTGACCCTACCAAGTATGAAACTATGAAACCTCCCCAACAATACCCTCCTAGTCACCATGGATGTTATCAGATTATATACCAACATCCCACACCAGAATGGCATCCAAGCCTGCCTTACATATCTATAAGAGCAAGATCACAATTCAGAGTACAGCTCTAAAGATATTACTGAACTTATACACTTCATCTCATACATAACAACTTCACTTTCAATAACCAACACTTCCTCCAGACCAGGGATACAGCTATGGGCACCAAAATGGCCCCACAATATATCAGGCTTTTTATGTGCCACCTGGAAGAAGAATTCCACAAGAACTGCACGATCAAACCCATGCTATACATAAGGTATATCGATGACCTCTTCATCATTTGAACTGAAAACCTGGAATCTCTGATTGGTTTCCATTACAAATTCAATAATCATCACCCTCCATCAGATTTGGAATATTCCAGCACCAACATTTCCTTTTTAGACACTATGGTCAATATGCAGAATGGTGAAATACAAACCACCATATACAAGAAATCCACAGACTAACATACATATCTGCACAGAATTAGCAATCGCTCTAAACATAGCAAGAAAGCTGTAATATACAGCCAAGCCCCCCAATACCTCCAAATTTGCACTGAGGAGAATACAGGCAGTCCTCAGACTTACAATAAAATTGGTTCCTGAAAACTGCATCTTAAGTCGAAATATTGTAACTCGGAACCAATTTTCCCATAGGAACAATGTTATAAATGGGGGATTCGTTCCTTTATGACAGTTGACACAGCTGCGTCCATCTGGTAAATCTGTTATGCTGGGGAGGAGGGGGGAGGAAAGGGGCGTGGGGGGGCAGGAAGATCAATGCCCCTGAAGTGAGGGAGGGATTGGGGCTGGGGTTGGGACCTGGGCTGGGGCAAGTGCTGCCCAGGGAGGGGGTGGGGCAGCTCACACTGCTGCACGCTGCCAGTTGTTCATGTGCCAGCTTGTCCGGCGGCTCTCGTTGCTGCTCCCACCACTGCTTTGGGAGGGCATGGGGTCAGGGTGTCTGCCCCAGGATCTGCATGGGGTGGGTGCAGCCAGGGCTGCGCTCTGGGCAGAAGGTTCTGGGAACGGGGGCTATGCTACCCCACTGCTTGCCCAACCGGCATGGGGCAGGTGTGAGACTGAGCCACTGTGCTGCCCCTGGACAAGTGTGCAGTGGTAAGAGCCGGCCCAGCGTCCCTGCGCCTCCCGGACAAGCAGCAGCTTTGCCCCAGCTGTGCAAGTGGCAGCAGGGCATGGGGGGGGGAGGGGGGCAGCTGAATTGATTTGGGACAGTGATTTCAATCAATGAATCAAATCACTGTCTCCTGAATCGGCCAAATCCGAATCCAAAGCGAATACTAGCCACTTTGCACAGACCTACTGAAAAGCCCTGTCATTGTATAAACAAACACATCTGAAGCCATGTTTTAGCCTGGGGATTATTTCAGGGTTTAGCTGCTCCCTTTGTAGAACTGGTACAACAGACTTGGACCAGTATAACCCATTTAATTTTACATCTATGTACATGGAGAAGGGTTCTTTTGGTGGGAGGGGCATGTGTAAATAGAAAATTTGCCAAAAAAAAGTAGTTTCAGGGAGATAACAACTATTCATGAATTCAGGTCAAAGTTTCAACCAAGATGGGAAGACATTTTTTAAAATGTCAAAACATTTCATTTTGACGTTTAAATCATGAAACATTTCACTTCAGAAATGTCAGAACGTTTCATTTTGACATTTTCTCAATAAAATATTTCAATGTTTTGTTTAAACATATTATTTTATTGTCTAAAATTGGCCTAACTTAAAAAATACATATATTTAAAAGGATAAATTAACCCCAAAACAAAACAAAATATTTTGTTTTATGTTGAACAAATCATTTAAGTTTGGCTCAAGATTAAATATTTAAGTCTTTCTGTGTTCCTTGGGGAAAAAATTCTGCTCTCGTTTGATCTAACCTGAAGATTTTCCCCACAGTTGTTTCCTTCAGCCACAAAATCAAAATCCCTTATTTACTCAGCTATATGTAGAAATGGAGAAATAATTACTCCACAGTAAGAATCACTGTCTATACATGCAAACCCTTACTGTGCAGTAGTTTGCTCTACTTGGCAGTTAATTTGACTTCTGAGTAGTTACTGTGCAGTAAGGCACATGTAGACAGTCGACTGGGAGCAAATTTACTGCTGAGCAGCAGGGGGCAGGAGATTGCTCCCTGACCCCATGAGCAGCCTGCTGCCAGGGTGGGCTCTGGTGGTGGAACTCAAGGGGGGACAACGTCCCTCTGTACCAGCAGCAGGGAGCTCCTGGCTCTGGCTTCGCAATCACGGCATAAGGGCTGGGAGATTGCTCCCTGTCCCTAGAGCTGCCTGCTGCCAGGGCAGGCTCTGGTGGCACAGCCCGGGTAGGGACAATGTCCCCCTACCCCAGCAGCATGGAGCTTCTGTCCCTGACTCCATGATTCCAGGAACTCCCTGCTGCTGGGGCAGGGAGACATTGCTTCTGCCTGGGCTGCACCACTGGAGCCTGACCTGGCAGCAGGCAGCTCTCTTGGCAGGGAGCAATCTCCCAGCCCCTGCTAGGAGACAGCTAACTCCTGGCCCTGTGCTCCCTGCTAGACCCTGGCCTAGCACCCAGGGAGCCTGGAGCTCCCCCTGGCTGCTGCAGGGGGGCAAAGCAGGTTCATAGATTCATAGATTCATAGATGTTAGGGTCGGAAGGGACCTCAATAGATCATCGAGTCCGACCCCCTGCATAAGCAGGAAAGAGTGCTGGATCTAGCTGACCCCAGCTAGATGCTCATCTAACCTCCTCTTGAAGACCCTCAGGGTAGGGGAGAGCACCACCTCCCTTGGGAGCCCCTTCCAGACCTTGGCCACTCGAACTGTGAAGAAGTTCTTCCTAATGTCCAATCTAAACCTGCTCTCTGCTAGCTTGTGGCCATTATTTCTTGTAACCCCTGGGGGCACCTTGGTGAATAAATACTCACCAATTCCCTTCTGTGCCCCCGTGATGAGCTTATAGGCAGCCACAAGGTCGCCTCTCAACCTTCTGTTGCGGAGGCTGAAAAGATCCAGTTTCTCTAGTCTCTCCTCGTAGGGCTTGGTCTGCAGGCCCTTAACCATATGAGTGGCCCTTCTCTGGACCCTCTCCAGGTTATCCGCATCCCTCTTGAATTGCGGCGCCCAGAATTGCACGCAGTACTCCAACTGCGGTCTGACCAGCGCCCTATAGAGGGGAAGTATTACCTCCTTGGACCTATTTGTCATGCATCTGCTGATGCACGATAAAGTGCCATTGGCTTTTTTGATGGCTTCGTCACACTGCCGACTCATGTTCATCTTGGAGTCCACTAGGACTCCAAGATCCCTTTCCACTTCCATGCTACCCAGCAGGTCATTCCCTAGGCTGTAGGTGTGCTGGACATTCTTCTTCCCTAGGTGCAGCACTTTGCATTTCTCCTTGTTGAACTGCATTCTGTTGTTTTCTGCCCACTTGTCCAGCCTATCCAGGTCTGCTTGCAGCTGTTCCCTGCCCTCCGGCATGTCCAGATCTCCCCATAGCTTTGTGTCATCTGCAAACTTGGACAGAGTACATTTCACTCCCTCGTCCAAGTCACTGATGAAGACATTAAAGAGTATTGGTCCAAGGACCGAGCCCTGCGGGACCCCACTGCCCACACCCTTCCAGGTTGAAACCGACCCATCCACCACGACTCTCTGGGTGCGACCCTCCAGCCAATTCGCCACCCACCGGACTGTGTAGTCATCCAAGTCACAGCCTCTTAACTTGTTCACCAGTATGGGGTGGGATACCATATCGAAGGCCTTCCTGAAGTCTAAGTATACGACATCCACCCCTCCTCCTGTGTCCAGGTGTTTTGTAACCTGGTCATAAAAAGAAACTAGATTGGTCAGGCACCATCTGCCTGCCACGAACCCGTGCTGATTTCCCCTCAGCATAATTTGTCCTGCCGGGCTCTCACAAATGTGAGCCTTGATAATTTTTTCAAAGACTTTGCCAAGGATGGAGGTGAGACTGACTGGTCTATAGTTGCCCGGGTCCTCCTTCCTCCCCTTTTTGAAAATGGGGACCACGTTGGCCCTTTTCCAGTCTTCCGGGACTTGGCCTGTGCGCCACGAGCTTTCAAATATTCCCGCCAGTGGCTCTGCAATGATGTTGGCCAGTGCCTTCAGCACCCTTGGATGGAGCTCATCCGGGCCTGCCGACTTAAAGGCATCCAGTTCTTCCAAATGACTCTGCACCATTTCAGGGTCTACGCATGGAAGTCTGGCGCCTTGCTGCTGCCTCTCTACAACCCCAGTGAGAGACTTGTCGTGCCCCTCACTTAGGAACACTGAGGCAAAGAACTCGTTGAGGAGTTCAGCCTTGTCCCCCCTGTCCGTCACCAATTGTTTCTGCCCATTTAGCAGGGGTCCTATTCCTCCCTGGGCCTTCCTTTTACTCCCTATATATCTAAAAAACAATTTCTTGTTGTCTTTTACTTGGGTTGCCATCCTCAGCTCCATGGTAGCTTTGGCCCGCCTAACTGCCTCCCAACAAGCACGAGCAGAGGAGGTATATTCATCTTTAGTGATCTCACCCTGTTTCCACTTTTTATGTGCTCCCCTTTTGGCCCTTAGGCTGCTCTGGATTTCTCTGGTCAGCCAGGGAAGCCTCCAGGCCCCTTTCCCTCTTTTGCCTCGCTCGGGGATCGTCTTGCTTTGTGCCCGAAGGATCTTTTCCTTAAGGCACAGCCACCCTTCTTGGGCTTCCATCTCTTCAAATCTCCTACTCTGCAGTGCGTCCTTGACTAATCGCCTGAGTTCATTGAAATCAGCTTTCCTAAAGTCTAGCACTTTCATCCTACTAGTTACCTTACCCACTCGCTGTCTTATGGTGAATTCTATTATTAGGTGATCACTGTCCCCCAGATGGTTACCGATCTGGAGGTCCCCTATCATGTCATCTCCTGTTGCCAATACCAGATCCAGTATGGCATTCCCCCTAGTGGGACTGTGTACCTCCTGTGTCAGGTGGAGGTCCTGTACACAGGTTAGAAACCTGCGTGAGCGGTGGGACTTTGCTGTCTGTGACTCCCAGCAGATGTCCGGGTAGTTTAGGTCCCCCATGACTACCGCCTCTTTAGCTTTTATGGTCTCTGAGAGTTGCCTCAGGAGCCCCGAATTTCTTTCTTCCCCTTGATGTGGGGGTCTGTAGCAGACCCCTACCACCAAATCCCTTTCTCCTTGCCCCCCATGTAGCCTAACCCACAATCCTTCTACTTCCTCATCCTTGGATTCCATCTTGATGAGGGTTGATGTATAATGCTCGCTGACATAGAGCGCAACCCCTCCTCCTTTCTTCCCCACCCTGTCCTTTCTGTACAGTCTATAACCCTCAATATGTACCGCCCAGTCATGGGATGAATCCCACCAGGTTTCCGTTAGCCCCACTAAGTCATAGGTGTTTAGTGCAAGCAGGAGCGCTAGTTCATCCTGCTTGTTTCCCATGCTCCTAGCATTAGTATATAGGCACTTGAGCCCTGCAACTGGTGCCTTTGCTGCCCCCCCGCTCCGAGTCCCAAGGGGCCCTTTGATTTTTACCTTCTCGTTTCTTACCTGTGCCGTAGTGCTGGCCTCCCCATGGCTTTCAGGTTCCCAACGCTCTCTTTCTTCAGGCTGGGCCGTCCTTGTGGGTGCCACATGGTTTGGTGGTCCACAGCTTTCCCCGCCCTCATCTTCCCCTCCCCCCGACGAACCTAGTTTAAAGCCCGCCGGAGGAGATCTGCCAACCTAGAAGAAAACACATGCTTACCTTTGGGGGACAGGTGAAGCCCATCCCAGCTGAGCATGTCCCTCGTCGTGATGTGCAGGTCGTTGTCCAGGAAGCCAAAGCCCGCCTCGAGACACCACTGCCAAAGCTGCCAGTTGGTCTCTCGGATGCAGTTCTCATGCCGTCTTCTGCGTCCATTCACTGGTAGGGTGGAAGAGAATACCACCTGTGCACCGAACTCCTTCAGCACGCCGCCCAGAGCACTGTAGTCCGCCATCAGGTGATCGGGGGTTCTCCTGGCCGCATCATTATTACCCACATGGACTAGGACCATGGGGTAGTAATCGGTGGGCTTGATCCTGGCCTGGATTACCTCCGTCACATCCCGAATCTTTGCTCCAGGGAGGCAGCATACCTCTCGTGCTGAGGGGTCCTGGCGACAGATGGGCCCTTCCATACCTCTTAGGATGGAGTCACCTATGATGAGCACTCTTCGCCTCCTCCTCTGGGTCCTCTGAACTTCACTGGCTTCCTCCTTGCTGCCTCAGAAAAGGTGTCATGGGGCAGGGCCTTCATTTGGATTAAGGTAAGTAGTTAATTTACTACTGAGATACATTAGCTCAGATTAAGGTAAAATAAATAGTTGCTCCTTATTAAGTTCAGGTCCTCTGGGTTGGGAGCAAATCTGCTCCCAAATGCCTGCTCGTGTAGATGCCTGCCCAGGGTGGGTCTACTCCAGAGTAAATTACTCTGGAATGAGGCCATCCAGCAGCATTTGCATGTGTAGATGTGCCCAGCATATCCCAGCATTTTCTGACCTTTTGAGGGGCAGGATTAGCATTCAGGTAGTGCCATGGCTGAGGGCTTGGAGCCCTGATAATCTTTCATCCTGCAAGAGCTCCTACAAGAGGTTGATAGAGGTCATGGTGGAGGCTGACATACATCTCTTTCTCTGTTTTAAAGCCAATGTAGTGTTCAAGGAAGCAGGGGAGAGACATTTCTAGGGGAAGACACTGGGTTTAGCTGCCAAGTGGGAGATTAGCAGGGTGATTGAAACTCAAACCCTATGAGAACACAACAATGCAAAAGAGAGAACAAACTATACAGGACAGAGGTCAATATAGCAAGAAGTGCTACTAGAAAGCATTCAGCTGCCTTGGTGATAATTGTAGTTTATGGACTCATGGAAATGTGGAGAACTTCTGATGTGGGGAACAGGGAGTTATTCTGGGGAGTTCATGGAGACCCTCTATGCTTCACTCTCTCATTCATGTGCACCCTATTACTGTCCTCCACTATCAACACCTTTCCCCTTGTCTCATATCTGGCTTGTGCTGGTCTGATGCCCCACTGGGACTGCATGCCAGCCACCTGCAGAGGATTTGGGTAGAGGGAAAAGCTACCCATGGAGGGAAGCAAAGGACAACAGATAAGGATGGCTTGGGAAACACAGGGAGAGGGCAGATGTGCCACCAGAGCTGTCTGAGGTTCTGAAGGCCCTGCCCCATGACACCTTTTCTGAGGCAGCAAGGAGGAAGCCAGTGAAGTTCAGCAGCAATCTCCCTTCAGCTTTAACAATGTCTCTGGTCTGTCAAAGAATGAAATACTTTTAGCACAATTATGTTATTAGTTCTGTATTTGCACTCACTTGATAGATAAAAATTCAATAACATCTGATGACCTGCCAGAATGAAAAACATGTTTGCCATCTGGGCATATATCATTCACATTTAAGTTTGCTCTATTTTTTGGTAGCAATTGAAGTCATATGCAGTAAAATAGATTTAAAACAATATTAGTCATTGATGTGCAAAGTGTGTGACCAGAGGGAGGCTAGACAACCCAGGTTGATAACGGAACATTCAAAGATGGATTGTCTTTTCCAAAGAAGGAAGAATAGTGGAATTTGTAATTCCAGAAGACAAATAATTCAGCAGGGGTGTCGTTTGATTAGGTTTTTATATCCCTGAATAACTACAAAGTCTCAGTTACCACTCCTTTGTCTTTGTGGTTGTGAAATTTTTGACAGTTGATAGCATTAACAATTATTTGCACTGCATATTGTGTGTAAATATGCAGTTTTAAAGTTATTTCCTGAAGGTCACCTTTCTCTTGTGATTATGGTACTGCCAAACCATTATGCTACCTTTGCCTTTCCTAAGTATTAGTTTAGAATGTGAAAAGAAGCACAGTAACTTTATATGAGGGCTAGCTCTATAGCCCAAAGACTATGCAAAGTCTCCATGGATTTCACTAAGCTTTGAATTAGGCTCTCAGAACTTCAATGGGGAATGGGAAGGATCTTGTAGGGAAAGACTGCTGCATGGAGACAGGTGTACTAGAAGTTAGTTGCTTTAGTTTCCACATCAATTATACTCAGATGTCATTTTTAATGGCTATGGCCAGACTCAAATAGATAACTATCAGAGGATATGTCTATTCCAAGCAGGGCACACTGCTGCCATGGTGTAGCCCTATACATATCCCCCCCCCCCAACATATGCTCCAAGCCTGGGGATATTTTGCTGAAGATACTCTGGGCTTGTCTCTCAAGCACACTGGAGATTGAGGGCTCAAGCGAGGCTTCAGTGGGATGTGCTAAAGCATGCTCTGCTATGTATTTCAGGGTTTGGGGTGTGCATGCAGGAATGGGTGGGTGGGGCATGTGCTTGATAATGGTGTTGTCAAGCCTAGAGTTACCATCTAGACAAAGAAAACATTATCTCAGTTTTGGCAAACCACTGCTTCCCACAGCAGTCACAGTAAGGGGACCATGCAAGCATTGCTGTAAGCACTGGAGCAAAAGCAAGGGAAGACGACAGGATGAAGCCTATATGCCCCCATATAAAAACACTTCACATTCCATCTCGGGCTGTATTATAGGCATGGATGAGGCTTCCAGCTCCAGAAATAGATGTCCAGATGTTCTTGCAAGATGAAAATCTTCCAGCAACCAAATTGCACCAACCAACTCTTGCAACCAACTCTTGCATAAGAAATGCTGAATATCTGTTTTTAGTAAGTTATACTGGCTCATGGCTCTACCCTGGCATCTAATACCCCTGGGTTCAGATTCACCTGCCACACTCTCCAGTTCCCCTGGTCTCCAGTCTTTCTCCTGCCATGCCTTTAATGTTTTCAATAATATACTGGGCCAGGAGTACTCCCCACTTTTGACTCCATCCTCGAGCTTTTCCATTCAAACTCAGTTTTAGGGCCTCTATGCTTCTCTAGGTGTATTTGCCCTTTAAGGCTCAAGCCTCAAAATACTTGTTGGGGGTTTTAGCTTTCCTGTCTTTGGTCCCTTTTTCTCTGGCTGGGCCCTCAGCCCCAGTCCATTGCCTGAGGCCTCAGCCCTTCGCATCCCAGTCCAGACCAGGTCTCAGCCCCTGGCACTCTGTTAAGTGGCCTCCAAACTGAACCTGTAGCCACAATCCATACCTTCAGTCCAACTTGAACCCAAAAGGCCAACCCAAATGGTTCCTATGTCCATATGTCATGCCTCAATTTTATAGTTGTTTTAGAATACAGTGTCTTATTGCAATGGAACTCTGTATGGCTCTGCTGCACAAGGTGCTGGATAATTGTCTGTCATGGTCATTCTGGTGCCCAAAATGAGAGAAGAAGTAGAAGTGTGCTCAGAGTAGGTTAATATCTACATATGTTGAGAGTACCCTTGACCTCCCTCTTACTTATATATCACAATCTTTACAACTGATGACCTCATCTATAGAAGTACAACACTATCTATCTGATCTATCCATTTATCTACTTACAGCTTTTACACAGCTACTCTTGACCAAGTGCCTTCTATGTAAATCAACAGCAATAGTAAAGACCCTAATGGACTTCCTGAGGTTGCCAGCTTTCTCCTCTTGTTTGGGTAAATTTTCCCTGATGATGGTGGCTATTTTTTTAGCTGCTTTGCTTCTCATTGGTTTTACAGGCAGGGACAGGGGGAAAAGGGACACTGGGGGACACAGGGTGGTTAGGATTGTGAGCACCCTTCCTGCTGCAGTGGAATTTGTATGGCATGCCACAAGCACAAGCACCGGGTGCAAATGCTGGGGGGGGCTTGTCTCCAATTTACAACCAGTCCTTGCCAGTATCTTCTTTTTCATGTCTATAATTTTACATGATAAGGGAAGAAAACCTTGGTTGTGAGTTTCTCTAGATATCCTCTATGGGGTGGTTGGGGAGGAGGGTGGAAGCCTTTTTTGTAGAAATACACACATTGAACACCCTCAGAGGCCTGTTCAGGCCTGTCATTTGCAGAAGTGCTGGATCTCCTTGTCACAGGGGCCTCTAATCCCTGCTGTTTTCAGAGTGAGAGAGCAGCAGCCTAGGGTTGCTGTATCTGGTGCAGGCAGCTAAGAATTATAGGGGTGTGCAAAGCAGGCCCTATTCGATTAGGATTCAGATCTGGCCCAAATCGGGGACAGTGATTCGATTCATTGATCCGGATCACTGCCCCGATTCGATTTGACCAAATCCGAATCTGAAGATTCGATGCTGATTCAGAGAATCAGCAATTCGGACATAGGCCCAGCTTTAAAAGTTTTTTCTACATACCTTGAGGTAGCAGCACGGCTCGTGATCGCTGTGATACTGGGGTGCATGGAGCATCCCACAGGAGTGTAGGGGGGATCCTCCACGTGCTCAGCGGCGAACCCAGAAGTGGACCGGAAGTACTTCCAGTCCACTTCTGGGTCTGCTGGGGAGTGTGCTGGCCCCCTCCCCCCCAACACCTCCCCAGCTCAGTGATTGGCTTCAGGGGGACCCCAGGTGCTCCCCCCAGACCCAGGAGGCACCAGTCAGCAAGCCAGAGATTTGGGCTGAATCTGCCGAATTGAATCAGGGACTGAAGCTTTGCATAGCTCTACTAAGTAAGCAGTCAAGGGAAGACAGCCCAGTTGCAAGTGACAGGCTGGGAGCAAGCTGTTCTGCAATAAGCCACCAAGGCAATGCTACAAACAGGAAACTAATAGGTGAACTGGCTGCAGCTGAGCAAACCGCAGCAGAGAGGAGCAGGCTGATTAGTGGACTGTGAAGAAACCTCTTTGCCTGCTTGTACAGACCATGTGACTGGAAGGGGTGGAGCCCAGAGTACCATAACCCAACTCCTGAGCCAGACAATAGGAGTCTGGTCTTGAACTCTTATGGTTGTAGGTTGCTGAAGAGAGTTTGCAGACAAATGCAGATACCTGGATAGCTGGAAGGAGCCAGCTGATGGAGGGAGTTTGCTGTGATATAGAGACCAAGAAAGGGTTTAGGTACTTTAGTTTGGAGCAGTTTACGTTGGCCATTTGCACAGCAAGGCATAGACATGACTATATGGGAGAAGGGAGGCCACAGTGGATGCTGGAGAAGGCACTCTGCTTTTAAGTTGCATGCTTAAGACCTAGTGTGAGATTGCTCACCTGAGGGCTCATGTGGGAGAGCCCTAGGGGGACTGGTAGGGCAGTAGGGCTGATTAGAAGTCCAGTGAAGCAAAGTAGGGCCAAAAAGAGGCATAGTAAACTGAGGCATGGCTGACATGGGGGCCCCATGGACTATGCATACAGGGACAATTAAACCCAGAGAACTGCATAGACAGGCAAGTGCTCAGTGGGGCAAGTGACCAACAAAGCCAGCACAAGACTGCAGGTTCTGAAGGAACCAACTGGAGTTGAAGCCTGCAAGCTATAGGAAAGGACTAGTTATTCTAGTTAGTCAAGAGAGCTAGAAAGGAGGTGAGCCTTGAGAAAAGCAGACAGCTGGGGCTTACTAGAGAAAAGAAAATCCCAGAGCAAAAGCCAGAATGAATAGACATTGCCTATGTGTGGTCGTAAAAGTGCCCCAGAATCATAGAATATCAGGGTTAGAAGGGACCTCAGGAGGTCATCTAGTCCAACCCCCTGCTCAAAGCAGGACTGTCCCCAACTAGATCATCCCATCAATGACCTGGAAGATGGCATAGAGTGTACTGTCAGCAAGTTTACAGATGACACCAAGTTGGGGGAGTAGCAGGTACACTGGAGGGTAGGGCTAGGATTCAGAGTGACCTCGACAAATTGGAGGATTGAGCCAAAACAAATCTCATGAGGTTCAACAAGGACAAGTGCAAACTCTCGCACTTAGGACAGAACAATTCCATGCCAGCTGGGAATGGTGCCGGTGGATGATGCCAGCAAAAATGGCCACCTGGCTGATTTAAAAGCTGGTGTCAGGGAAAAGGGGGGTTGGGGGAGCCAGGAATGCTGGAGCCAGAAGGCGAAGCTGCTCCTCAAGCTGCATCTTGACAGTGTTGGCAGCTCAGCAGGGGGCCGGACAGGGACCCACATGAGGGGTCCCAGCTCTGTTAAAGGAATTTCCCACCTGACTCAGCAGGACAGCCAGGTCAAGGAGGATGGCATTGAGGGATTCCGAGGGCCACAGATGCTGGATCTGTGAGTTGGGTGGGTTGCGGCCCATACCCCGACTCTCCTCTCCTCTCCTCTCCTCTCCTCTTTTTTTATTCTGGAGCGTGCACAGAGCCTGGACCGGGGAAGGAATCTTCAAGTAACTCTGGGTCAAGAAGGAGAGCTGAGGCAGCACAGCAGACCCCAACACTTCAGAGGGAGAGCAGGCGCAGAGACAAGGATGGTCCCACAACCCACAGTCATCCAGGGTAAAGGGGCATCGAGGGACAGGCAAGGAGGGAAGAGAGTGGGCGTGAACATCAAAGGGACAGGCCAGTGACCCATCATCCAGCGGTCCTGAGGGCTGGCATATGGCTGGGGTGTAGGGGAGGTGGAGCCCCAAGAACACCCGCAAAGGGCAGCACCCAGCCAGTGAGAATCCACGAGGGGGAGCCCCACCACTGAAGAAAATAAGATCAAGTTATGGCAGGTGAGTGTCAGGGCCTCCTTTTGGGGGTGAGTGCGACCCAACACACAGGTCCCAGGGACACACCCCGCGGCAGGAACCGGGTGTACGCTCTAAGGTCTCTAGAGATTACCTATACAAGACCAGGTGGGTGCAGGCAGTACAATACATACTTTCTTGGTTCCCAGACTGTTTTCTAGACTATGTTTCCTTGTTGCGTTAGACAGCCTGTCTGCCTTGAAGGCTATGATCTCGTGTTATGGCATGCCCTCTCAAATCTTCGGCTGTGTGTCCATCTGTTGACCTTTGTTGTGTTAGACAGCCTGTCTGCTTTCAGGCCTGTGAGACATTTCGTGTGTGAGACCCAAGCTGTTTAGAAATCAGTTAACCCCTGCTACCCATCTTGAACTCTTTTAATGTATATATTTATACCTATAATCCAAGTCCCAAAAACAAACCTTTAAATACCATTTCTAAGCCAACAGTGGGCATGGGCTTTTGAAAGAAGGGGGTTGGGGGATGAAGAAATCCTCTTCAGTCTGCCTCACTTTTGTATTGAGACAGCCCAGCCCCACTGTTTTTTTTATACTGCCTGGTTTCAGTCACTTGGTCACCTAGGTGACTAGGCTGAAGCAAATTCCTAACGGAGAGGGGAGCAGGCATTTTGGGAAGGGGACAGGCAGTCATTTTGGAAACACAGACACAGAAGGATATGCCTCCATGAGAGAGAGATTCTGTGAAAGATTTGTGAGTAGAAATCTGGAACCTGGTTACTAGATTAGAGCTAAGTTTTAGCCACATGTTAAAAGGGCCACAAGCCCCCATGTGAAAGGCTCAATTTATTCTGTATTGCTCAAGGTGTTTTGTTATTCTCTTAAATTTGTTTTGTTCTCTACCCACCCCCATTCTCTCTCCCTGATCAATAAAAAATTATCTGGCTCAGCTTGCCTAGATGTGAATGCCTGAGAGGAGAGGGAGCTCAGTTATTTATTAACTAATTCAGTCCTACCTGAGGAAATCTTGGGAGGCTCCAGGCTATAAGAAGCACCCAGAAATACTTCCAGGGGGCAAAGCACTCCCAAGGTTGGCTGGGTCTGTGTACCCCAGGCTGCACAGAGCCCCAGCAGAGACGAGTGCCCAGGTGGTGGCAGCATTACCCCAGGCTTGCAGGAGGTCTCCAGGAAGGGGGACAGTTCAACATAGGCTTCCCAGGGGAGGAGGGCTTCGGCTTTTTGCACCACGACCCATACTTCAGGACAAGAGACATGCTTGGGTGGGATGGGATCCACCTCTCCCACAAAGGTAAGTGTGTGTTCTCTTTCAGGTTGGCTGATCTCCTACGGCGGGCTTTAAACTAGGCTCATTGGGGAAGGGGCAGTTGAGGACAGGGAGGAAAGGTGGGAGTGTGGTGCTCTACGTCAAAGAGCAATACACATCCTCAACAAATAGCATGGGGTCAGAGGAGGGGCAGACTGAAGTGCTATGGGTCCTTATACAAGGGGGTCACGGGGAAAGGAACTTAACGTTAAGGGTTTACTACAGACCACCCAACCAGGGGGAAGAGCTGGACCAGGAATTCTCAGGTCAGCTTGCGGAGGCAGTTAAGTCAAGGGACGTTGTCATCGTGGGTGACCTAAGTTATCCAGACATCTGCTGGGAAGAACAGTCAGCCAGGTCTGACCGCTCATGTAGGTTCCTAGCCGAGTTACAGGACCTCCATCTAACCCAGGACGTGCACAATCCCACCAGGGGAAATGTCTTGTTGGACCTGGTCCTGGCCACGGGTGACAACCTGGTGAGTGGACTGTGGGTTCTTGACCACCTGGGCAATAGTGATCATCGCCTACTGGAATTTACCATCCAGAGCAGGGTGTCAAAGGCCTGCAGCAAGGCGAGAGCTCTAGACTTCAGAAGGGCAGATTTCAATGAGGTAAGGAGACTAGTTGGGGAGGCACTGAGGTCCTGGAGGGGAGGGGAAGGGAGTTGGGAGTCCAGGAAGAGTGGTTATTCCTTAAGGAGACATTCCTCCAAGTCCAAAGGGTGACAATCTGCACACGGATCAAAGGGAGCAAGAGTGCTCAAAAGCCCCCATGGCTCACCAAAGGCATTCAGGAACATCTGAAGCTTAAAAAGAGGCATACACCCAATGGAAGGGAGGGGCCATCACCAAGGAGGATTATACCTCCATTGCCCAAGATTGAAAGGGGGCTGTTAGGAAGGCTAAAGCAGAGATGGAACTGGGACTAGAGACCCGGATCGAGGACAACAAGAAGTCCTTTTTTAAATATATAGGGGGTAAAAAGAAAGTATTGGGTAACACAGGGCCTCTGCAGGATACGCTAGGAAATCTGGTGGTCACACCAGATGACAAAGCTAACCTCTTTAACAATTTCTTTGCCTCCATCTTTTTGAGGAGGGACTGGGGCATCCCCCCCACTGGGATCCCTGATGGACCCAGGAGAGGCACTGCCAGGCCCAGGGTCAGTGAGGACCTAGACAGAGAACTTCTGGTGGGTCTAGACATATTCAAGTCAGCAGGATCTGACAATCTCCACTTCAGAATACTGAGGGAATTAGCAGAGGTCATTGCGGGACCCCTGGCACAGCTTTACGAGCACTCATGGTGCTCTGGCAAGGTGCTGGAGGACTGGAAAAGGGCCAATGTGGTCCCCATTTTCAAAAAAGGGAGGAAGGAGGACCCAGGAAACTCGGTCCTGGGGAATCTCTTTGAGAAAATTATCCAGGAGCACATCTGTGAGGGACCAGCAGGGAAGATCATGCTTAGGGGCAACCAACATGGGTTCATTTGAGGCAGGTCCTGTCAGACCAACCTGGTGGCCTTCTACAACCAGGTCACAAAAGCCTTGGACGCAGGTGTCATGGTGGACGTAGTCTTTCTGGACTTTAGGAAGGCCTTTGACACTGTCTCACCCCATTCTCATTAAGAAATTAGGTGACTGTGGTGTTGATGCCTACACAGTCAGATGGGTCGCAAATTGGCTGGAGGGCCGCACCCAGAGAGTGGTGGTGGATGGGTCTTCATCGACCTGGAGAGATGTGGGCAGTGGGGTCCCCCAGGGCTCAGTCCTCAGGCCTGCACTGTTCAACATCTTGATCAGCGACTTGGATGAGGGGGTGAAAAGCACCTTGTTCAAATTCATGGATGACACTAAAATGTGGGGAGAGGTGGGCACGCTGGAGGACAGAGATGGGCTGCAACTAGATCTAGACAGGTTACAGGGGTGGGCGGATGAGAACAGGATGGGATTCAATACTGACAAGTTTAAGGTGCTGCACCTGGGGGGGAAGAACAAGCAGCATACCTACAGGCTGGGGAGCTCCCTTCTCGTCAGTGTAGAGGCAGAAAAGGATCTGGGAATCATTTTGGCATCAATAATGAACATGGGCCGCCAATGTGGGGACGTGGTCAGGAAGGCCATCTGCACCTTGTCATACATCTACAGATGCATCACGAGCAGGTCCAAGGAGGTGATACTCCTCCTCTATGCTACACTGGTCAGGCAGCAGTTGGAGTACTGCATCCAGTTCTGGGCGCTGCACTTCAGGAGGGATGTGGACAGCATTGAAAGGGTCCAGAGGAGGGCCACTCACATGATCAGGGGGCAGCAAGGCAGGCCCTACAAGCAGAGGCTACAGGACCTGAACCTGTTCAGCCTCCACAAGAGAAGGCTGAGAGGGGATCTGGTAGCCATCTACAAACTGGCCGAGGGGGACCAGCAGGCCATGGGAGAGTCCCTGTTCTCCTGAACACTACCGGGAGTAACAAGGAATAACGGCCATAAGTTGATCAAGAGTAGATACAGGCTAGTTATCAGGAGGCACTACCTCACAGTCAGGGCGGCTAGGATTTGGAACTAACTTCCAAGGGAAGTGGTGCTCACTTCTACTCTGGCGGTCTTCAAAAGGAGGCTAGACAATCACCTAGCCAGGGTCGTTTGACCCCAGTACTCTTTCCTGCCATGGCAGGGGGTCGGACTTGATGATCTGCTCAGGTCCCTTCCGATCCTACCTACTATGAAACTATGACTCCCGAAGCATGGTTTTGGGCCAGGCACAGTGAGGTGAGTGGCTTAGCATAGTAGCGCCCCCTACTGTCCCACCACAGTGGCTGCCAGGGGGCACTGCAGCTACAGTTTAAAAGCAGATCCTTTTACAACCCTGCCCTCATCTCATCCACAGTGACTGGTGGATGTGTAACACAAAGAGTGTCTCCATGCCAAGGTGCTATGTGCCATCACAGAAGAGGAGGGAAAAATGTGGCCTTAGATCCAGGAAGCTCTCTGTGCTGCTTTTTTTTTTTTTTTTTGAGGATGGCTTCTCCCTCCCAGGGATGCTGATTCTTAGGACTCTACATGATACCCTTCTTTTGGTGACAAGGTGGGTCTCATGGTGACAATTCCTCTTCCCTGTCTCAGTTGCAAGACTGTTTAGCTTGCCTTTGGAACCATATGGGATGGCCTGTGAAGCCTAACCTTAGCCACAATCAGGAAAAGGCACCTGACACTTTCTGGGGTTCACACTTTCCCGGGCTGCCCCAGGAAGTATTGAAAAGTACTCGGCAGTAGCTCTAGCAGAGCAACTATGGCTGACTAACTCTTCTGTGTTCACAACCCTGTGAACACTCTTGTGGTTTCATACAGAACTCCCTTCTATACCATCTTGTTCTTTAACCTGTACTTTCTGTAGTTTCTTGACAGCCGGGAGAGGGAGGACAGAAGGATTTTAATATCAAGAGAACTGGTCAGGCAAAGATTGAAGAGGAGGATTTGGGCATAAGCATTCCAAGCTCCAGGGGAACCCACTTCAATGTGTCAAACTGACTCCATACCTTCAGGTCAGCTGAGATAGCATCTCCTGTTACTCAGAGTACAAAGAAAGCAGTTTGTTCCTAGAATATAACAAACACATAGAAACCTCTAGGAAGGAAGGAAAACAGTCCCCTTTCCCCCTTCCCCTCCCCATTTAGGAGTCTGTATAGACTAAAAACAGAATTCTTCTTCTCATGTCCATACACCACATTTGACCATTTTGTTACACATGCTTCTGATTGTTTATTGTACTTTGTAAGATCTTTCATTGTACATGTGCCTTCAAGCAGCGGGCACTGCAACAGGTATTGCATAGTCTGAGATGGTTGCACCGATTGTATAACCCCACATCTTCATTAGTTCCTTGAAGCATCCAAGTCCAGTATATAGGTGGTTGAGACATGAACCTTTGCCATGGTTCCTCAGCCCCCAGTAGTAAGGCTCAGCGTTTGGGGGGCCATAGCAGAAACATTCACGCCGCAGCCCCTGTCAGGTAATACCTGATAATACCTGTGAATTCTGCTAACACTCCAAACCACAATTTTGATTCTACAAAACAGAATGAATCTGTACCCTGAAAACAGCCTTGAGCTACACTGGCTGTTTCCTTCTCCCGTGGTACATTAGCTAGATTGTATTGTCTATCTTTCTCATGAGGCTCTTAGCCAGATTTAACCCCATTTAAGAAGGGGAAAAATGAGAAGCAGCTTTGCAGATACAATAGCCAGACTCCTCTCTGTTGCCTAGGAAGGGGAAAAATACATTCTCCATGGAAACCAGAATTTCATGGCTTGAATTTTTTAAATTTTGAATTGGCAGACAGGACCAAGGAGCATTTTCAGCAAGGTATCATTAAAGAGGCAGCAAAATGCCATAGAAAGATAGTGACTGACGTGGGAAGCTGCAAGAACCCCAGCATTGTACTTTTATAGTTATTCTTACCTTGACACCTTTTTTATGTCACAGTAAAAGATGACTGTGTTTAATGTTTAACAAAAATATTTTGCTTCTCGCACTACTTGGTGCATTTTAAGCACTTCACTCTTCCCCAAAAAACCCCAGAGAAGAAGCAACTTAACTATTTTAGAGAAGCCTTGAGCATGGGTGAATAAGCATGCCTAAGACAGTGAGCCTAAAAGCAGCACCGGGCATGCCCCCAGGATCACTCTGAGGTAGCTACATTGCTGCGGTGTTGGGAGCTGATTCTGGCAGAGTGATACTGAGTGGATAGGGTGTGTTTCAAAGTAATACTCCTGGGCTCAGCAGCAAGATAGCTCAGCGTCTGAGCTATAACTGCAGTGGTTTCTGCTTCTTTTTTTTAGCCCTGGAGGTCTCTAGCTCAGTTGTTGCTGCGTGAGCCCAGAAAGGAATTATAACATCTGCACTGTAGCTGAGACTTCTTTCCTTGTCAAGTATCCTCCTGAAGATTGCCTTGAAACTGATTCTGAATATTGCAATGGACTCTGTAGCATTTTTACATCTTTGGTGGTGTCAGAGATGTTCCTACCTCTGTTCAGATAGAAGAGAATACAACATATAAGCCCTGAAAAGTGTTTGAGGAATTTGAGAAGTGAATGGCACATGTTGAGAAGTGATGAGAAGGGGGATGTAGGATAGCAACAGTTGCCAACCTGCATTGCTATTAGCAATGCCTGGGAGAAAGGGGAATGCAAAGGTTTCTCCACTTGCAGTTTAACTTGCAATTTAAAACCAGCATGCACCTTTACCACCTTCCCATTTCCTTTTCCTTTCTATGCCTCCTTGCTGTAACATGTTTCCATGTTTACTTATTTTTGAGATCATGCTCTTCCACCCTTAAAATCACTGTGATTACACATAGAGATATATAGCCAGTGCATGGTAGGTCATATATTTGCAACAAGACCAACATTATTGTCATTTCTCAGCATTATGACTTGGACAGCAATACATGTGCAATAGGGCTTTGTGAAGCTTTGAGTGCCGATTTGATTCAGAGGAGATTTGGCCTGATTCGGTGTCTGAATCTCCAAATCTGAATTGAATCAGGGGACAAATGAAAAGGTCCGAATCGATTTGGAAAAGATTTGGAGAACTTTGGTGATTCGGGCAGTCCCAGGTGGCAGCAGCAGGGAGTTGGACCCAGACTCAGTGCTGGTAAGTAGGGGATGGGGGAGGAAAGGCTGGAGGAGGGGGGAGGGGACCATGGGGGAACCCCTACCAGGCCCCATCTTCTGCCTGCTTCCCCAGCCCCCCTGAGTGGCCCCCAACCCCTGCCCACTCTCCTAGCATGCCTGCCCCCCCCCTGCCCCATGGCTGCCCTGGTTGCCCCAGCTCCCAATTGTTTAAAAAAAAAGCTCCCAATCACCAGCTGCTGCCAGGTGGCATGGGGGGGGGGGGGGAATTCCCCACTGCCCCATGCTGTGTAGGGGGTTCTTCCATGAGTCACCCAGCCCCCCTGCCATGGCTGCCCTGCCTGGCCCAGCTCCCAGCCCTTTAAAAGAAACAAAAAACCCCAATTCACCTACTGCTGCAGCAGCCTCAGGGCTTCTGGAAACTCATGCAGAGTGCCCCATGCAGTGTGGGGGTCAGTGGGGATCGCCCCCCACCCCACAGGGCAGCAGCTGGTGAGTCGGGGCTTATTTTTTCTCTTTTTTTAAAGGGCTAGGAGCTGGGGTGGGTGGGGCAGCTGTGGGGGGTGGGGCTGGGAGAGCGGGTGGAGTTTGGGGAGCTTATGACAGGGGTTCAGGGAGCTCATGAACCAACATGGGTTCATTAGAGGCAGGTCCTGTCAGACCAACCTGGTGGCCTTCTATGACCAGGTCACAAAATCTGTGGATGCAGGTGTCGCGGTGGACATAGTCTTTCTGGACTTCAGAAAGGCCTTTGACACTGTCTGTCACCCCATTCTCATGAAAAAACTAGGGGACTGTGGCGTCAACACATACACAGTCAGATGGGTCGCCAATTGGCTGGAGGGGCACACTCAGAGAGTGGTGGTGGACAGGTCTTATTTGACCTGGAGGGATATGGGCAGTGGGGTCCCCCAGGGCTTGGTCCTCAGGCCCGCACTGTTTAACATCTTCATCATGGCCTTGGACAAGGGGGTAAAAAGCACCCTGTTCAAATTCGCAGATGACATTAAGATGTGGGGAGAAGTGGGCCTGCTAGAAGGGAGGAATAGGCTGCAATTGGACCTGGACAGGTTACAAGGGTGGGTGGATGAGAACAGGATGGGTTTCAACACTGAGAAGTGCAGGGTGCTGCACCTGGCAGGGAAGAACCAGCAGCACACCTACAGGCTGGGGAACTCCCTTCTCGTCTGTGCAGAAGCAGAAAAGGATCTTGGAGTCATTATTGTTGCCAAAATGAACATGGGCCACCAATGTGAGGACGCAGTCAGGAAGGCCAATTGTACCTTGTCATACATCCACAGATGCATCTCAGGTGGGTCCAAGGAGGTAATCCTCCCCCTCTATGCGACACTGGTCAGGCTGCAGTTGGAGTACTGCATCCAGTTCTGGGCGCCGCACTTCAGGAGGGATGTGGACAACATGGAGAGGGTCCAGAGGAGTGCCACTCGCATGATCTGGGGTCAGCAAGGCAGGCCTTATGAGAAGGGGCTATGGGACCTGAACCTGTTCAGCCTCCACAAGAGAAGGCTGAGGAGGGGAATCTAGTGGCGGTTTACAAACTAGTCAGGGTTGGCCAGCAGGCATTGGGAGAGTCCCTGTTCCCCCGAGCACTCCCAGGAGTGACTAGAAATAACGGTCACAAGCTGGCAGAGGGTAGATTCAGACTAGACATCAGGAGGCACTACTTCATTGTCAGGGTGGCTAGGATCTGGAACCAACTTCCAAGAGAAGTGGTGCTGGCTCCTACCCTGGGGGTCTTTGAGAGGAGGCTAGATGAACACCTTGCTGGGTCATTTGACCCCAGTACTCTTTCCTGCCATGGCAGGGGGTCGTACTTGATGATCTGCTCAGGTCCCTTCCGACCCTACCAACTATGAAACTATGACAGAGCCCCCCACGTGGCATGAAGCAGTGGGGGGTAGCGGGGAATGCCCCCCTCCCCCCCCGCCTGGCAGCAGCCGGTGAATGCAGGCTTTTTTTCCCCAAAGAGCTGGGAGCTGGGGCCGGGCGGGGCTGGGAGAGTGGGCGGGGGATGGGGCCTGTGTGATTTGGAGATTCAGCTGATTCGGCAGCAGCCAAATCTCTGAATCAGATTTGTCTAAATTGATTCGGGACAGTGATTCGAATCACAGAATCAAATCACTGTCCCCTGAATCAGCCGAATCCAAATCTGAAGCAAATACTAGATGCTTTGCACAGGCCTAATGTGCAATTATAAAGACATGAAATAGATGGATTAGGTCCTTCTCTTCTGCCACCTACTGTATTAAAGAATGCCATATGGCAGACAAGAGAAAAGATAATTTGGAAATCCTATGAAACTGCCAAATGCTGAAAATCTTTGGCTTTAAGGCTATGTAAGCAGCATAGAAGGAATAAGAAAATATGGAGAGAAACAAAGAAATAAAAGTGTAGACAAAATGGGGTCAGACATTTCATCTTGCAAAGACTGTTTGGGAAGAAGAGAGAAGATTTGGTGAAAAGTAGCATAATAAAACTTCAGCCTGCTCTTTGCGAGCTTCAGAGCTGGCCTCTTTCCTTTGCATATATGCCTACTGTGCAGACAAGTATGTGTAGTTTGAATATTGCTTTTTCAGAAATATATCATTGGGCCTCCAGGAAGTATGGGAATTCTAATATGCAATGAATATATGCTTCAATGGTACAAAATATATGATGATTTAACATGAATGGCTCCTTTGGATATTGTTATTAAAACTTATTGCTTTTTTCCCTCCAAATACACTATTTTACAGGAAAAAAGCAGATAATTTAATGTTTATCATAACTTCTCTTGTAGTCATCTTTTATTGATATGGTTTAAAGATGCATGTCAGGCCAATAAATAATTTAATTTCCTTTTCTTATTTGAATTTTTGCAATGACTCCAAGACCATCAGGATGGCATTCAGCTTTGTGGGGATGGCTTGTTAAATAGGCCCTATTGATCTCAAGATTGGATTCCATTGTAATGGAACATGGCATTGCCTTGAAACTACAGAAAAAGCCATCCCTGAGCTTTCAGTTGGGGAAGGTTTGCTGATTGGTGGAGCTTTATTTAGTAATGTTACACAAATAAAGTGTTCTTGGCATTACATGCAGGCTGTTGCCTTGTATTCAGTTCCTTGGCATCTCTACAGTTCATCTTTATCAGATGCAGTTCATTTATAAAGACTTGTGCCCAATCCCACAAAATGGCAAGTGTCAAGGGGGAGGTAATCAGTAGTAACTATTTGTACTACAATGGAATCTAGTGGCTTCAAGTGAGATTAGGGCACTATGATTCTATGCTGCCAGCCACCATACAAATGCAGTCCCTGCCCAAAAGACTTTACAACCTAACTAGGTAAGACAATAATGGTGGGTAACCAAGTCACAGGGCTCTTAACTAAAAATTACATAGGGAGCTGATGGCACAGCTGGGAATTAAGACCAGAATTCCCTCAATGTACACTGGGTACTGAGACTCAGAACCCTGAGAAATATTGCTTAGGTGCCTAATGGTGGTGAAACCAACGGGTATTAGATGCCTAGCTACTCTTGAGGAAGTGGGCCTCGCTATCATCAGGAGTTGCACAGCATTTTACAGAATTACGTCCTCATAAAACCCTCTGCTGTGGATGGACTGAGAAACAATGGGATCTCTCTAAATATTCTAAAGAAGGAGAGGGAATCTGAGGTCAGTATCCTATGAGTACCTGCACATAACACTTACATAAACGAGCCAGTTTTTAAGATCCAAAATAAATATTAATTTTACCTGGAAAAAATAATTAAAATGAATTATGTTCTTCTATTCTATCCATTTTACAATATGCTTCCAGGGAAAAGAGTTGAATATGCTCAAGTCAGGGCTCTAAACATGCATCAATAACTTCAAGGGAAAAGAAAAACATTTAAAACAGTAGATTAAAAATAAAGTCAGAACATCAGGATATGTAAAATGAATGCAACACTTACATTCAAAAGCTCCAACAGTCATATCCTCTGTTGCTGTAAGCTGCTGGAGCTGTTTTGAAGTCAATGCAGCCATGCTAATTTATATCAACTGAGGACCTGACTTTAAATATTTAAAACTATGAAATATAGAATTAACAGAATAAAAATAAAGTTGATTCTGTTCTATACCACACAGCAATGGGCATCCCACAGTAGAATACCACATAGATAAGCACTGAGAAGTATTTGTTAAATCCCATCAGTGTTCAGCAACACATCAGAGGGGTGCAGGGCCCCAGAACTCCCTTGCACCCATCTCCTTGACAGCTGGCAGGCGTTGTGGCCACAACAGGGTCCACCATCCCTGCAGCTGTCACCTCGCTGTGTCTTAACACACACAGTGTTACCCATGGCACAAGTTTTGCTTGTCCACAGCTTGAGGGGCAGGTCCCCCAAACCCCTGCACTGATCTTCTTGAAACTTGGCAGGCTTTGTGGCCTCAGCAAGAGCTACCAGCCCTGCAGTTTTCACCCCCCTGTGTTGTAACACATAGACATGACAGGAGCTTTGCTTTCAAGAATTTGGGGTGAAGTTCCCCCCAAACCTCTGCACCAGTCTTCTTGAAACTTGGCACACTTTGTGCTCTCTGCAGAGTCTACCACCCCTGAAAATTTCATCCAAATTGTACAGAAAACAACAAAGTTATAGATATTTTATTGTTTCCCCATTATACCCTATGGCTAGATCTCCAAGGCGGCTGCAAGGCTCTTTGGAAGCTCCGAATTGCTTCGGGAAGCTGAACGAGGCCAGCGCTTAGACCTGGATGTGCTGCTTTGGACCCCAAAGTGTCCAAAGCTTCTCTGGATCCGAAGCTCTGTCTGAAGCCTTGCACAGCCCTAATAAACATCCAAATGTCTCTTGAAGACATTCAAAGTAGTGCTTGAACCACCTCTGGCAACAGTCTATTCCAAACCTTGGGGGCTTGGACAGTGATGAAGTTCTTCCTTATGTTCACCCTGAAATGTTCATGAAGGAGTTTGTGACTGTTTGACCTTGTCATCCCTTGGGGCGCTCTGGTGAACAAATGTTCCCCCAGATCCTGGGGAGCACCCCTGATAAACTTGTAGGTGGCCACCAGATCACCCCTGAGCCTGTGCTTTTCCAGGCTGAAGAGTAGAAATTGATCTGTTCAGTCTGGGAAGACACCACTACCTGATTATGAAAGACTATGATACTAATGTCCCCAAAGTACTGACACTTGAAGACAATCACTTGAAGACAGCCAAGAGATCTGAGTTTCCAGGGATGGAGAAGGGCTCTCTCAGCTGGTGTGGACTGTGCTGACACCATAGAAGCAGCAGTGTCAAGAGTGTGATAGCCTAGGGTGGAGAAAGGAAATCTAACATCTCACAGGGACTGTGTGCCTTGGAGCTAAGGAAGGTGGGTAAGTCTGAATGGCAGGAGATAAGGAAGAGTATAGAGATCCAGAGGGAAGATAAATGTAGTTCTGGATAATGGTAGATTTTAGATGCTGTCTGGGCTTCCAAGAAGAGATTGTAAAGCTGCAGCTGAGAATGAGGATAGAGGAAAGGGGAACAGATCTGGCAGGACCTGGAACACCGGTAGTAGGTGCAGTTGCCAAAAGGAAAGTCTATTAAAAAGGAGCTGTGGGTGAAAGATGCCATGGGGAATGGAAGCTTAGGAAACACCAGAGAAGATGTGAAAGGAGGGTCAGCAAGACAGGAATAGATGTATGAGATCACAGAGATGGACAGAAGAGGAAGCAGAGGAGGAAAGTGTGGCCACTGGCACTGAAGATAGTGAGTGATATAAGGAAGGATAGAGAAGTACCTCTGGATTTTAGCTTAGATGCTCAGAAAGTACGTTGAAGATATTGACTAAAGGCCTGATTCCTAGTACCTCTGGGAATCAGGCCTCATATTACTTGGGCTGTGAAAAACAAGATTTCAAAGCATGGCTTAGCACTTAAAATATGTAAAATTTATAATGAAAAGGACTGCAGAGCTGGCCATGGAAAAAGAAACATTTTTTGTGAAACTGCCATAAAAGTTTCCCATGAAATTGAATTTGACAAAAGGTGCATGGAGGATTTGAAATTCAGGACCTTTTGACCTGCTCTAACAAGAAGCATGTTTACCACTGACAGATCACTTGAGAGTGAACCGAGCTGGGCTGTGACTCACCCATTTCCACACACCTGTGAGAACACAGACAAAGATCTCCATAGCAAAAGGGCTGTAGGAGCACAGCTGTAGGTGAAAAATGCTGTGTCTCTCACCTTTGTTATGAGAGCAGTCTGGAGTCTGGCTCAACCCTTGGCACACACAGAGTAGGGCTAATACCAGGGGAAGTCTTTATAAAAAGATTCCTAGAAAGAAATAAGGCAAGACCCCTTTTTTTGAGAGCAGAGGGCATGGTCAATTTGCATCCCCTAGACTCAGCAGTGCTGTGAGTATGTCCCCTTGATTAGAACAACCACTCTTCAAGGACATCATAGGGTCTACACTGCCTTGCAAGCACAGGAAAGATAGAGACATGCCTTCTTTCTGTAGTGTAGTATCATTCCCCACTCCCTGACTTGCAGTAAGGTCAGAATCAACTTGCCTAGGGAATGGAGCTCTTCTTTAATGACTTGCAGGGGTGGTGGACAGAACATAGGTCTCAGGCTGTGTTTTGATCATTGGCACACACCCAGGCTACTGTGGTACACCCAGGCTAGGGTTTGGCACACACAAAACAGGCATGCTGTGACATGCCACACTGCTCCCTCGTCCAGTGGCCGGGCTGACATAGAATCATAGAAAATTAGGGTTAGAAGGGACCTCAGGAAGTTATCTAGTCCAGCCCCCTGCTCAAAGTTGGACCATCTCCAACTAGATCATCCCAGCCAAAGCTTTGTCTAGCCAGGTCTTAAAAACCTCTAAGGATGGAGATTCTACAACCTCTCTGAGTAACCTGGGTCCCTGTCACATAAGTCACAGGGACTGATAATAGGCCAGAGCTGGGTAGCAGCGTACTTGCTCTAATGTCCTGATTTCAACCTGGGTCCACTGAATCCTGTAGAGAGCTCTGAGGGATGTGCTAATTCACCCACTGGAAAAGCATCAAGCAAACCCCATATTCAGTGTAGAATTCCAGGGTCATTTTTGGGTCACCTGATAGCACTGTCCCTCTGCTTTGCAGAATGTGCCCTCAAATAGGATCTATCCACCTTGAAGTCTTCAGCATGGCGAAGGAAATATGGAATGAAGGACAGGTGGGACCCCTACTGCTGGCAATACAATGTACAAGGGCCAGGGCCAGTTTCATCAGTATAATTTCATTCAAGCCCATGGGGTACATTTACAGCCAATATCAAATCATTGTGGCTCCATGGAAAATAGCAGACGATTCAGTCCATAGCACTTACTGTTCTTCCATCAAACATATTTTAGTGGTTTTATCATTCACATTTTTATGACCCATTTGGTAACATGACATTTAAAGGTAAATTGCAGGAAAGTAGGCAAATGAGGTCCTTTATCACACTGCCTTACACAACTTCCATTTTATGGCAAAGCAGCCCTTTGCAACATGTTCCTTATTAATGGATACTGTGGCTGACTCTTCTGTTACAAACAATAAAATCTTGATAAAAAACCCAAGTATTGGTGTATCTTGACCAGACCCAAGCACACTGCACTGCAGGCTGCACCCTGTGCAGCACTGAGGCAGGTTCCTTTGCCACAACACTCAGTGCTGCAAAGTGACTTGCTGTTACCAGCACCCAGAAGCAGCTACAGAGTTTCCGCTGCAAGAGGCAGCCTTTGTGGAACACCAAGGTGTGTTTGAGATTGCTGCTGCCAAGCATGGTAAGTTTGCAGTCCAGGCATGACCTCAGATACATTGGGCTAGCTTCTCTACCTGCCTCCCCAGTTTCTGGTATTGAGCTGGGGTTTTCCTTCTCCCCAGGGGCAAGGGTTAGCACACATATAACTAGTAGAGATAGTTTCTGAACTGATTCCTCAAGGTCAGCAGTGGTGGAAAAGGATGGATGGACTCGGGGATCTTTTGACACCATGTCCTCTGCTTCATCTTGCACAGAGACTAGTGCTTTTTCTCTTGGTTCTGGGAATGCCTTCAAGATGAATCATAGAACCATAGAGAAGTAGGGCTGGAAGGGACTTTGAGACACAGGTGCTGACTCCGTGGGTGCTCTGGGGTTCAAGCACCCACCAAAAAAAAATTACCGGCTGCTCAGGACCCATGGAGCCACGCTTGCAGATGGTAGAAAACTCCCAAAAATGCATTTTCCTCAAAGAAGCAGCATGTTACTTCAGCCCAGCTCTGCAGCATCTGCAAAGATTGGGCACTTCAGCAGGGCTTTTTTGGCACTTTTATCTAAAGCTGATTCAATCAGATATTAGATATAAGCACCCCAAATCCCCCACTGAAGCACCCGATCTTTACAGATGCGTCTGTTGATGCATCTCAAAACTGCATTCACCTTTTGTGCGCTTGCATCATATTTTGTGCACAGACTCATATTGAGTCTGTGATCTACCGAGACTCCCAAGTTCTTTTCCATAGTGCTGCCATCCAGCCAGGTGTCACCCATTTTGTATTTGTGTTTCTGATTAATCCACCAAAGGGTTGCACCTTGCATTTGTCTACATTCAACTTCATCCTGCTAGCTGCAGCGCAGCTTTCCAACTTGTCAAGATACTTTTGAATTGCACTGCTGCCCTCCAATGTGTTCACAATCCTCCCAGTTTTGTGTCATCTGCAGACTTGCTCAGGAAGCTTTCTGTGCCAGTATTCATATAATTCATAAACATGTTGAACAGCACTGGGCCCAGAACAGACCCCTATAGGACTTCACTCAAAACTTCCTGCCATTCTAACATGGATGGATTTCAATTACCCTTTGCTTATGGCTATTAAGGCAGCTATCTATCCACCTTATAGTAGTTTTGTCTAGCCCGCATTTCTCCAATTTATAGATGTTAGGGCTGGAAGGGACCTTGAAGATCATTGGTAAAACAATAGGATGCCCATACCAGGATGCTGGTATAGCACTGTGGCAGGAAGTCAGCTAGGGGCAAAGGACCCCAGCAAGATAAACATCCAAACATTTCTTGAATAAGTCCAGAGTAGGTGCCTGCACCACATCCGGAGGAAGTCTATTCCAGGTCTTGGGGGCTTGGACAGTAAAGAAATTTTTTCTTATGTCCAGGCAAAAACAGTCTTGTATGAGTTTATGACTGCTGGTCCTTTTTTTTCCTTGGGACGCTCTGGTGAACAGACATTCTCTGATGAACGCCCCTTGTGTACTTATAGGTAGCCACCGGGTCTCCCCTGAGCCTGCACTCTTCCAGGCTGAAGAGTCCTATGGCTCTCAGCCTGTCTTCATAAGGCATATTCTCTTGCTGTCTGATCATGTACATGGCTCTCCTCTGGAATCTCTCAAACTTCTTGACATCCTTTTTGAATTGCGGAGCCCAGAATTGGATGCTGTACTCTAGCTGCAGCCTCACCAAGGCCGAGTACAGTGGGAGGATGACATCCTGAGATTTACTTGAGAAGCATCTATTGATGCAAGCCAGGGTTTTATTTGCTTTGCCAGCCACGATATCGCATTGGTGGCTCGTGTTCATCTTGTGGTCAATCATGACCTCCAAGTCTCTATTCTCAGTGGTGCTAGCAAGCATAGCACTGCCGAGCCTATAAGTATGCTGCGGGTTTTTTTCCCCCCCCCCCGAGGTGGAGTACCTTGCATTTATCAGTATTGAATGTCATCAGGTTTGTGTCCATCCACTTACTAAGCTTATCCTAGTCAGCCTGGATCACTAGCCTGTCCTCAGGTGTGGATGCTATGCCCCAAAGTTTGGTGTCATCAGTGAACTTAGCCAGTGCGCTTCTGACACCAATGTCCACCTTGTTGATAAAGATGTTGAAGAAAACCGGTCCAAGGACACAGCCTTGGGGGATGCCATTGGTTACGGAGTGCCATAATGACTTGCTGTCATCGACCACTACTTTCTGGGTCCAACCTCGGACCCAGTTTCCCAGCCATTAGACTGTGGTGTAGCTGAGGCCACAGTTGGCTTATTTTTCCATGAGGAGGTCATGGAACACCAGATCAAAGGCTTTTTTAAAGTCCAAGAATATGACATCAGTCTCTTCTCCCTTCTCCCTTATCCAGGTGATACATCACCCAGTTATAAAAGATGAGATTGGTCAGGCAACACCTACCCACAACAAATCCACACTGGCTATCCCTCAGGATCTGTCAGGTCAGGCAGTGGTTGGAGTACTGTGTCTAGTTCTGGGCGCCGCACTTCAGGAGGGATGTGGACAACATGGAGAGGGTCCAGAGAAGGGCCACTTGCATGATCAGGGTGTAGCAGGGCAGGCCCTATGAGGAGAGGCTAAGGGACCTGAACCTGTTCAGCCTCCACAAGAGAAGGCTGAGTCGGGATATAGTGGCCATTTACAAACTAGTCAGCGGGGACCAGCAAGCATTGGGGAAGTCCCTGTTCCCCCAAGTACTACCAGGAGTGACTAGAAATAATGGTCACAAGCTGGCAGAGGGTAGATTCAGACTAGACATCAGGAGGCGCTACTTCACTGTCAGGGTGGTTAGGATCTGGAACCAACTTCCAAGAGAAGTGGTGCTCGCTCCTACCCTGGGGGTCTTTAAAAGGAGGCTGGATGAACACCTTGCCGGGGTCATTTGACCTCAGTACTCTTTCCTGCCATGGCAGGGGGTCGGGCTTGATGATCTGCTCAGGTCCCTTCTGACCCTACCAACTATGAAACTATATTGCCCTTAGCCAGCTTGTCCAGAAGGGTCTCCTTGATAATTTTCTTGAGAATTTTACCAAAGATTAAGGTCAAACTGATCAGCCTGTAGTTCCCGGGATCTACTTTCTGCCCTTTCTTAAAGGTGGGTACCACATTGGCCTTCTTCCAGTCTTCAGGTACTTCACCTGAGAGTCATGAATTTTCGAATATTTTTGCCAATGGTTAGGCTATGACACCTGCCCACTCCTTGAGTACTCCAGGGTGTAATCTGTCAGGACCAGCTGACTTGAATACACCTCACCCTTGCTGTCACGCGTCTTGCTAGGCAGGGCGGTCCCACTGGACTGATGAAAGACCAATGCAAAGTTCCTGTTAAGCAGGTTGGCCTTTTCCTGGGTGTTGGTTATCAGCTGTCCCATTTGGTTCAGCAGGGGTTCAATGTTACCCTTGCTTCTTTTCCGACTCCCTACATATCTGAAAAAGGACTTTTTGTTATCTTTGATATGTGAAGCCAGATGGAGCTCGGTTGCAGCCTTGGCTTTCCTGATCCATTCCCTGCAGGTACAGACCAGCGCTGAGTACTCCTCCTTGGCGGTACTTCCATCCATCCATCCTTTATAAGTCTCTCTTTTGAGGCATAGGAGGTCCTCGAGTTCCCTGCTGAGCCAAGGGGGTTGCTGCGCCCTTTTGCTACCTTACCTTCGAGATGGGATGGCCATCCCTTGTGCTGTCAGGATCACTCCCTTAAGGAGCAACTACTCTTGGACTCCTCTTCCAATTGAGTCATGGTCCTTTAGGACCTTGACAATGAGCCTCCTGAACTTGTCAAAGTCAGCTTTCCTGAAGTTGAGGACTTCAATATTGCTGACTGACTTGGCAGCTTTGCAATGGATAGTAAAGGTGATCAGCTCGTGGTCACTATCACCCAGTTTTTAATCGATTCTTAGGTCACTGACTAGGTCATCCCCAGTTGCCAGTACCAGGTCCAACATTGCTTTGCCTCTTGTCGGCCCATAGACTTCTTGAGTCAGGTAGAGCTCATTCACGCATGTGAGAAAGCTTTGTGACCGATTGGATTTGCCTGAGTGTTCTTCTCATAAGGTGTCTGTGTAGTTGAAGTCTCCCATGACAACCATGCACCGAGAGCGTGCAGCCTCAGCCAGTTCCCTGGCATATTCCTGGTCCAGCTCTTGTTCCTGGTTAGGAGGTCTGTAGTAGACTCCTACCATGATGTCCCCTGAGCCACGTTCCCCACGTGTTTTGACTCAGAGAGACTCCAGTTGTCCCTCCTGGGTGCCAGTGTTGATTGGGAGGGACGTGTAGCTGTCCTTGACATAGAGGGCTACACCCCTACCCCTTTTATTTGAATCATCGTGCCTGTACAGGGTATAGCCATCTATACCTGTGGCCCAATCATAGGTGGAGTCCCAGCGGGTCTCCGTTATCCCTATGAGGTCATAGTTATTCTTGTTTAGCAGGAGAACCAGTTCCTTCTGTTTATTCCCCAAGCTCCTGGCATTAGTGTACAGGCAGGCACGTGTCCCCTTGCGGGCCCTTGCCTTACCTACAAATTGTTCCAGGGCTTGGGCTGGGGTGGGCTCCCTTAAGTGCCTTGGCCTGCTGGCTTTGCTGGGGTTGCTCAGTGGGCCAGCAGTGGCGGTAGTTCCCCCATCCCCCAGCGGCCTTAGTTTAAAACACTTTGTATTTTGTCTTGGGAAGAGCAGGGGCGGTAGCTACAGTGCAGCCTGTGTTGCCTGCAGGAGCTGGCAACTCAGCAGCCTCTGCTGGGGCTGCAAGAGGTTCATACCTGTTGCAAAGCTCCAGCGGAGCAGGGACCTTGGTGCGGCGGGCCTTGGGGCCCTTGGCCACCTTGGTCCAAGCCCTGGGCTGGAAAGAATGGCAGGTCTCTGAGTCCTCCTGCTTAACACAAAGGAATATGATGTCATAGGGATAAAGGAGACCTGGTGGGACTCCACCCATGACTGGACCATGGGTACAGACAGCTGTACCCTGTACAGGAGAGATTGAGGGGACAAAAGGGGGGTATAGCTCTCTATGTCAAGGAGAGCTATGCATCCCTGCAAGCCAATATTGGTGACCAGGGTGGACGACTGGAGACCCTCTGGGTTAAAATCCATGGGGAACACGGCACAGGGGACACAATGGTGGGAGTCTACTACAGACCTCCCACCCAAAGTCAAGAGCTTGACCAGGAGTTTGCCAAGGAACTGGCTGAGGCCACATGCTCCAGGTCCATGGTTGTCATGGGAGACTTCACCTACCCAGACATCTCGTGGGAAGAGCGCTTGTCCAAATCTGAGTGGTTGCAAAGCTTCCTCTCATGCATGGATGACTTCTATCTGACACAAGAAGTCTACAGGCCAAAGAGAGGTAAAGCGCTGCTTGACCTGGTACTGGCATCCGGGGATGACCTAATCAGTGACCTAATGATTGAAGGGAAGCTGGGTGACAACGACCACGAGCTGATCACCTTCACCATCTGCCATAAAGCTGGCAAGTCAGTCAGCAATACGGAAGTCCTCAATTTCAGGAAAGCTGACTTTGATAAGCTTAGGAGGCTTGTCGGTGAGGCCCTAAGGGACCATGACCCCAAGGGGGGGGAGGGGAGTTCAAGAAGAGTGTTTGCTCCTCAAAGGAGCGATCCTAGATGCACAAGCTAAGGCTATTCCATCTCAGAGGAAAGGCAGCAAAAGTGCATAGCAGCCCCCTTGGATCAGCAAGGAGCTAATGGACCTCCTGCATATAAAAAGAAAGACCTACAAAGGATGGAGGACGGGATCCACCTCCAAAGAGGAATATTCTGTACTGGTCTGGACCTGCAGGGAGCGAATCAGGAAAGCCAAGGCTGCAACTGAACTCCAACTGGCTACTAGGACCAAGGATAATAAAAAGTCCTTTTTTAGATATGTGGGGAACCGGAGGAAAAGCAAGGGCAACATTGGACCCCTGCTAAACCAGATGGGACAACTGATGCCCAAGAAAAAGCCAACCTACTAAATGGGTACTTTGCGTCAGTCTTTCACCAGTCCCATGGGATGCCTCTGCCCATCATGGGACAGGGAGGCCCGAGTGAGGGAGATTCCTTGCCCTCCATCAATGCTGACCTCGTGACGGAATACCTTGAGAGGCTGGACACCTTCAAGTCAGTCGGCCTTGACAATCTGCACCTCAGGGTACTCAAGGAGCTGGCTAGCATCATAGCTCAGCCCCTGGCACAGATTTTTGAAAACTCCTGGTGCTCTGGTGAAGTGCCCAAAGACTGGAAGAAGATCAGTGTGGTGCCCATCTTCAAGAAAGGGAGGAAAGTGGATCTGGCAAACTACAGGCCCATTAGCCTGACCTCTATCCTGGGGAAGGTCTTAGACAAGATTATCAAAGAGGCCATTCTTAACAGACTGGCCCATGGCAACATCTTGAGGGATAGCCAGCATGGGTTTGTTGTGGGTAGGTCTTGCTTGACCAATCTTATTTCCTTTTATGACCAGGTGACCTATCACCTGGACAAGGGAGAGGAGATTGTGTTGTATATCTTGACTTCAAAAAAGCCTTCGATCAGGTATCCCATGATCACCTCTTGGCAAAACTGGCCAACTGTGGCCTCAGGTCCACCACGATCCGCTGGCTGGGGAATTGGCTCTGTGTTCAGATCCAGAGGGTGATGGTTGACGGAAGTCAATCGTCTTGGTGTCTTGTGACCAGTGGGGTCCCTCAAGGCTCTTTCCTTGAACCTGTATTTTCCAACATCTTCATTAACAATGTGGACATTGGAGTCAGAAGCGGACTGGCCAAGTTCGTTGATGATACCAAACTTAGGGGTAAAGCATCCACACCTGAGGACAGAAACCCTTCTGTCCTCAGGTGTGGATGCTTTACCTTTCATCTTTCATCTTTCATCCAGGCAGACCTCGACAGGGTCAGGAAACGGGCGGATGAGAACCTGATGGTGTTTTACACTGAAAAATGCAAGGTTCTCCACCTTGGGAGGAAAAGCCTGCAGCATGCTTATAGGCTTGGCAGTGCTACGCTGGCTAGCACTACGGATGAAAAGGACTTGGGGGTCATGATTGACCACAAGATGAACTTGAGCCTTCAATGTGATGCTGTGGCTAGTAAAGTGAGCAAAATGCTGGCTTGCATCCATAGATGCTTCTCAAGCAAATCCCAGGACGTCATTCTCTTGTTGTACTCAGCCTTAGTGAGGACATAGCTGGAGTACTACATCCAGTTTTGGGCTCCACAATTCAAAAAGGATGTGGAGAAGCTTGAGAGAGTCCAGAGAAGAGCCACGCGCATGATCAGAGGTCAGGAAAACAGACCTGACGACAACAGGCTAAGAGCTATGGGACTCTTCAGCCTGGAAAAGCACAGGCTCAGGGGTGATCTGATGGCCACCTGAAAGTTTATCAGAGGTGACCACCAGGGTCTGGGGGAATGGTTCACCAGAGTGCCCCAAATGACAACAAGGTTGAATGGTTATAAACTCCAGCAAGACCGTTTCAGGCTGGACATAAGGAAGAATTTCTTTACTGTCTGAGCCCCCAAGCTCTGGAATAGCCTGCCATTGGAGGTGGTTCAAGCACCTACTTTGAACACCTTGAAGAAAAAATTGGATGCTTATCTTGCTGGGATCCTATGACCTCAGCTGACTTCATGCTCCTGGGGTAGGAGGCTGGACTCGATGATCTTCTGAGGTCCCTTCCAGCCCTAATGTCTATGAATCTATGAAATCTATGAAGTGCTGGAAACTGCTGGAACATAAAGTTATCCTCCACACAAGTTAGGAACTGGCCCAACATTTTATGTTTTGCTATATTGTTCTTCAAGCAGATGTCCAGAAAATTGAAATCAGTCCCATCAGTACCAGCTCATAACTTTTGGATAATTTTGTCACCTCCTTGAAAAGTGTCTCATCTACCTCTTCTTCCTGACTTGGTGGCCTGTAATAAATCCATACCATTATTTTGGTACTGCATCTTTCACCTTTCGTCTTTACCCAAATGCACTCTGCTCTGCTATCATCTCCCTCCTGAACCAGGGAACAAGTGTATGTGTTTCTGAAATACAAGGCAATACCACTACCTTTTCTCCCAACTCTGTCCTTCCTAAAACATAGTGTAACCTTCAGTGCTGAAGTCCCAGTCATAAGAGCTGTCCCTGCATGGGCCGTGTACCCCCTGCCCCCCTGGCAGCAGCAGAGGGCACAGCTCCATGCTGCTGCCATCACCCCTGCTGCTGCCGGGGAGGCAGGGGGCACCTTGCCATGGCAGCACAGATCGTGCAGGGCCCCTGGGGGCAGGGCAGCAGGGTGAGGAGCCCTGAGCCCGCAGTTGCCAGCCTGCATCTACCCCTGCCTCATGCACAAACCTATGGGGGGGAGGGCACGTGCCCTCCCATGCCCCCTGGATGAGCCAACCGTGGCTCCATCCCAATCCCCACCCCAGCCCCATGCATTGCCTTGGCTGGGCTGCGCTCCCAGTCCCACCCCACTCCCTCCCTCACTATGGGGACTTCGATCTGCCCCCAGCCCTGCTCTGTCCCCTCCCCCGCATAGACTTACCTGCAGGGAGCTGCTGTCCATGCTTTCCAGCTGTATTTTCTGGTCACATGCATGTAGCACCCCCTGCCTTCTGCTCCCAGCAGCCCCTTTACAGGCTGGAATGTTGCCAGCTGGCAAGGGGAAACCCACCGTTTTTTGATCCCACTAGGTCCTAAACCCTTCAAAGGCAGAGGAACGCTACCATCAGCTGAAGGACTGTGGTGTCAGAAAAGACTGGGGGCACAAACCCAGAGCCCAAAAAGTGCAAGACTGGGGCCAAGGCCCAGAGCCTATGAAAAGCAAGGCTGGAACTGGGGCCTGGAAGCTTAGGGTCCAAGTAATCTTCCTTTTCCTTGATATAATGCAGCATGGATACTTGTGCTTCCAACCTTTGAATATTTTCCTCCAGGGCAGACACAAGATTATATTTGGTACAGGTGAAATGGTTTTGATGTCTGGGAGAAAAACAAATGTGGCACATTGCACGTAGGTCACAACTGCTGAACAAGTCTCCATTTATGTTTCCTTTGCTCTCTGTTGCCTGGTCCTGGTAGTAGATGAGCTGCATCTTCTCACTGCCAAAAAGGAGAGGGGAACATCAGATATTCATGTTCCAGAATGGAATCAATGGTGCCTCCTTCTTTGCGTCTTCCAGGGACCTGGCTCTGAGCTCAGGCTCCAGCTCTTTGCTCTGGCATCCAGTTCTGCTCTTCCACCTCCCATAGCCTCCTAAGCTAAGACCATCCTTTGCAGCCTCCACCTACCAGCAACTTGGCTCTGAGCACAGCTTTCAGTTTCCCCAGCCCTTGCTCCAGTTCCCAATTCTGCTCCTCCATCTCCAACAGCCTCCCACAATGAAACCAACAATGCCTTCACAGTTTCACTGACTGACACTAGGAGGACTATTTACCAGCTTACAGTTAGCACATGCACGACAGCCTTGCTAAATCAGGACCTAAAAATGTATTCTCTGTCTTTGCAATATCAAGATCATTGTGTTGTTGCCATGATGCTCCATGGAATATATGAGAAACCAGCTTAGTTTGGTAATATCTCTTATTGGACCCACTGTCTAGTTGAGAGATGTTAGACCAGCTTTCAGACATGAAATACCCTTCTTCAAATCTGAAGAAGAAATTCCAGGCATAACCGTGGCTTTTGGTTAACCCCATTATATAAATGAAAATAATCACTTAAAGAAGGGGCATAATAAGGCAGTGAACCTATAGAGCGGAAGTTGTCAACTGGGGGTACGTGTACCCCTAGGCATACTTAGAAAGGTCATAGGGGGTAAAGGGGCAGGTGGGGACAGAGCACGCCCTGGGGTGTGGCAGTGGCATTTCCCCCAGTGTGTTCCCACACTTCCCTTCTTACCCAGGGGAGGGGTGTGCTGGGTCCCACCGACCCCATGCAGCACACTGCAGTTCCTCCCCATCCCCCACCCCAGCTCACTCTCCTGACTGGCCGCTGGGCCACCGCCCTTGGCCTATAGTTGATGGTGAGGAGGCACCCCTCTGCGGATGGATGTGAGGCAGGAGTGCCTTGCACGTGGTGGCTGCTGAAACCACCCACCATCCTGTGCCACCGCTTCCCAGGAGCAGGGCCAGGGGGACGAGGGGGAGAGCGAAGGCAGTGGTACCTCTCTGTGGCCACACAGAAACTGCCTGGCTGGATGTGGGGGGCTCGGATACAGTGGCCATTGCCACCCACCACCCTATGCCACCGCTGCATGCCGCTTTCCCATGGCTGGTTGCACATGCTGCTCTGTGTGCTGCCATACCCTTCCGCCCCCTGGGTTTGCTGGCCACCACTTCCACCAGAAAGGGTACGTTAGTTAAAAAAGGTTGAAAACCCCTGCTCTAGAGCAACAAGAAGTTATAAGCAGTAGCTACAGATCAAATAAAGGACAACTGGAATAGATTTAAAGTTGTGTGTGCTAGCCAGAGGGTTGCAGATGGTAAGCCCTGTGGGGAGGATGTGAGTTGTAATATCTTGTGTAACTTGCACTGTCAGTTCCACATGGAGAATCCATTTAAAGGCTTCCAGGGCTGTCATTGCCACCTTGATGACTTGAATTTCCTGTTTGTGTTGAGGCATGTTATTAGAGCATATACATAATCTTATTGAGGCTGAAGGATAAAGTGTGTGCATTTGTGCAGACCGTATTTATTTAGCTTTGATTCCAGCCCCCAAGTGCTGCACCATTTCTTGTCTCATGCAAGACAAAAAAGGTTGAGGTGGGACTGAAGTGGGACTGCTGCTCTGTACAGTGTGTGTATGGGGGAATTTTACCTTAGAAGGGAAATGTTAGGCAAATGCATGATTCAAACACTGGATGACAGCACAAAAGCTTGTTGAAAGTGAAAGGAAAAGAAAATAATTTAAAAAAGAATGGTGATGTAAACCCAAGAGACATCCCAAATCCAGACAAGCTGACTACTGACTTTAAGCTTGTGAATACTAGTAATACCAGTGGGACTGCTATGGTTCTTACATTTAAGCATATGTTTAAGCCCTTTCCTGGACTGGTGCTTATTGATAGACATATTGAATTAAAAAAATGTTAATATTGTTTTTCTTTTAAAAGTCCTAATGCTCAACATTAATAATCCACAGTGTCTCAATCATAAAAATTTAATTGTTAACTGTTACTCTTGGGAAAAAAGAGTGAATTTTAAAATATGTAGTCAAATCCACATTCAGTGCACTTTTTATATTATGGTAATTTATTGAAAATGAATGTCTGTTTTTGAATAAATACTCCTTGATGTTCTAAGATACTTCATCAGGATGCAAAAATGGCTATTAGCATCATCTGTCATTTTGTGAAATATATACAGTGCTGCAATGTACCCTACCATCTGTAACACACTGTGCTGATTTGGGACACCTGATTTAGCAAGATGAAAGAGTCTTAGGGCCTTGTTACAATTAATTTTAGGCAGCTCTTGGAGCTCTTAACTCCTGGATTGTCCACACATTGCCAACTAAAAATTGGTTTTACGCACACTTTAGGTGGCTTAAATTTATGCCACTCCAGGTCAGGTTTATCTCTACCTGTGTTACTCAGCTCATGTTCCATTAACGTGTAGCCACTCCCGACACATGAACTGCCCAAGTTTCAGTCCTCCAGCACCCCAGAATGCAGTGTCCCCTCTCTCACTCCCCTGTTCTTTGTGGACAAACTTTCTACCCCATGAACTCTATTATCCAGGGGGCAGGTCTGGCACCCAGCCACCCCCCCCCCACCCTTGGGGGTGTGACCTTCCCACCCCCAAGGGTGTAACCCTGCACAAACAGCCTGCAGAGCACATGCCAGCTAGACAGGTCTTGGCATAGATGGGTCCAGGAGTAGGATCTAGGGCGAGTGGAGAGGGAACAAGGTAGGGGAGTGGATTAGGTCCCCATGAGCTGAGGTTTTCTTCCCAGGGAAGGGGCAGAAGCTTGCCCAAAAGCACTTTCCCCAACCATTCCCACCTCCCAGCCACCTCAGGAAGCATGACCAGCACTCCTCACACCCTAATCCTAAATCCCAATTAATTAAAACATGATACCTCCTTTAATTTACTTCCTCTTTATTTCTTTTTAAATTCTTTTTTTTTCTTTACTTCTTTTTATTTTATTCTTCAGTGGCTGGCTGACTTCATTTCACTACCCTTCTTCTCCCACCCCATTTTCCTTTCCACCTCCCATTTCATTACCCACCCCATCCCATTAACTCTCCACCTCCAAGCTTCATGTTCTCCACCCCACAAAACACCCCCCCACAACAGCAGGGATAGAAGCTTGTCCTGGCTCACCAACCCTGTAGTGACAACTCACACCTGTAGCTCCTAGTCAGGCCCTACTCACCAGCCCTCTAGTGGCAAGTCACAGCTGTGCAGATGGGGGGCAATAAGAAAATGGTTTTAACGCTAAGGTGCGACTCCTCCAAACTCAGGGTGCAAACTAAGGGGGAGTTTGGGGGGGGGGGGGAGAGGGGGAGCCCCCCATAAGAGATGAGAGCCCCCTGTCAGATTTGAAAATTATAACCTGAGAAGTCTCTGATCAGCTTGCCCCTTCACTTACATGGACTTGTTAATCAATGAACTGGTTTAATTTTTTTTGCAGACCCTGCCAAGAGTCAAAGTATAATTTGCACGCTGTCCAAACTGAAGCTAGTTCAGCATTTCAGCAGCTTAAAGTGCAACATGTAACAAGACCCTTAAATCCCATGGATGACGAGAAGTTTAAGAACATCATAAGACATCATGCTGGTGCAATCTCAGTAGATCTGTGCTCCTACTTGCTGTCTGGCCAAGAATACAGGAAGATAAGTTATTTAAGTTTTAGGAGGAAGGTCTCTTTCTACCATTTTTTCTCCATGCTTTAGGATGACACATTAGAATACCTGATTAAGCTGTTGGTTTGTCTAGAGCCACATAATAATTTAAATCAAAAACTCAAAAAAAAAGAAAAAAAAAGATACAAGCTCTTTATCTTAGTACATGTGGTCCTGGTATCATAATGCACTTACTTTTACACTGGTACCCCAGAGTAAAATTAATCAATTCAAATATGGGGCAGGGAATTATTTAAAAAACCCAAAACATTACTTGGTCAATTTCTTTAGCCCTGTGGTTGAGGTCGTCTATTGCAGAATACTATCAACTGATGGATTTCAGCCTTTTGGGACAAACTGCTAGCTTGTGAAAAGCAGCCTAGCTCCATTAATTTCTTTGACTCTATTAATTTTGATGGAGTTATTTATACTCATTTAGATGCTTTGAGCAGTTGTCCCAGTAATTAGCAAAACATTTCAACAGTCATTTTGACTGCCAATGGCAAGTACAAGTGACTCCTGTTCTGAGAGAAACTTCAATACAGCCTGATTCCAATGAGATCCCTGGACTTAATCCCAAAACTTCCTTTCCTGGTGGTGTGAAGGGGAGTGGTGAGAAGAACAGTGATTTCTGGACAAGAATGAAAGCTAACATTTTGATCTCATATTAATCCAGGCCTTACTACTGCATCTCTTCATAGAAAATAGCACAAGCCAGGGAATTTTACCCAGTGATTCCTGCATGAGGAATATTAGTCCCTGAACAATAAAACTCAAGAAAATTATAAACAAGAGGGTTAAACTGAGGTAGATGCGCAGCTCCTACTGCTGTAGTGTCAAAACATCTAATTATTTTTAATGCATTAAGTCTTACATGCTCCCATGAGTTGGGAAACTATTACCTGCATTTAAGAGGTGGGGAAATTGAGGCACGGAGAGGTTGAACACCTTGCACAAGGTCACATGGTAGTCATAGAGCAGAGTAGAGAGAGAAACTTGGTCTGTTCAGCCCCAACCAAACTGCCAGAACATCCTTCTTTTAGCCACAGTTTAACAGGGAACACTGGACAGCAGAGATAAAGAAGCTGCTCATCCCCAATTGTGAAACTGCACATTACACTTAGACCATGCTAAATCTGTGGAAAGGTAAGCGGTACTAAAGTTAGAACATGCTGTGAGCAGTTGCACATTAAAGGCTGTAGCAGGGTGCTGATGCTGCCTGCCACTTTAAGGACTGAGCCAAACAGCCAGCAGGTGCTTGATTGAGGTGACCAGTTTGAGACACTGGCTGCCTATATAAACAGAGCAGATTGCTGCTGGTAGCCAGGCGAAAGCATTGCCTGGTTGAGCTGCTGAATAGAAAATCTTGAGGTAGGAGCAGGAGGCTCTTGGTTCTGGGCATGACCTAAAACTGCTCCTGCCAGGAGTGGGTGGCCTGGTGGGGCTCCCAGTGGTGCAGGAGCCTCCAGGAAAATACCAGACCAGTTACCACCCTGGTGGAAGCTGGGTTGGGGTGCCTTAATAACTCCTAGCCACCACATCACTGTGGGTAGCAGTTGAGGCCAGGCATGGCTATGATCACTTGAGCCCCCACCAGGGAGGGAAGCCCTGTAGCCCCAGTGAGGGGGTGGAGATGTGGAGCCCCAGTAAGGGGTAAACCAGAAGGCTGGGAGCCTGGTGTGCATGTGTGTGAGTCTGTATAGAGTTGCCTCGGGAGGGGCCAGGGCAAGCTTGGCTCCTGTCCGGTAACTGGCTGGCCACTACCATGGTGAGGGTTGTGGGAAAGGCCCAAAAGATGGTTCATCTGCCACCCAAGGTGTGTGCTAGATAAAGCCTATTGCTGAAGGAGCCTGCTTGAAGAGGGAGCAAGGCAGTATAAGTTTTCAATGTGTGAAAGAGGCCCTGTGGGAGGGGGTGGAGCATGAGAGACCCTAGTGAGAGGAGGGTGGTATGAAGGTGTGCATGTGTCTGAGGCCTGACCAATGAGGGCTAAGATTGGTCCAGCTGTAAATCGGGAGCATTATGTCACCTGGATGCCATCTGCAAGGCTTGGGCTGCAGTATAGGAGAGGAATGGAGCCACAGATAGCGCCCCCCCTGGCTTCGGGGCAAGAATGGGCAGCCTCCTGCCTTTATTAGAACCAATTAAGAAACAACAAGGTGTGGCAGGCAAGGAGGTTGGCGGTTGGCCCAGAAACAGGTGGGTGTGCCAATGGCAGACTAGCTCTGAGAAAGCCCTTGTAACAGGGGGCTAATACTATTACTTGCCTGCACAGCTTTGACTTGGCACCAGAGGGCTGGTGAGCAGGGATGTGGCTAGGAGCCAGGACACCTGGGCTCTCTCCCATACAGCTCTGCCACACGAAACCTCAGAGGCTGCACCCCAGAGGCGCAGAGCCACCCCATTCCCTGTGGCTCCATGTTGGGAGCAGAGCTGTCCATGTTCAGTTCAACAGTAGCATGGAGCTGCAGGGAAATATGCTCCCCTGCTCCCTGTGGTTCCAAGTTTCCACCACACTAAACCTTGGGGAATCCATGCTGGTAGCACAGCCTCCAACCCCAGGATGGAAATGAGGCTAGGGAGAAGCAACAGCCCTGATTATGCCACACAGCTAGGGGAGAGCCAGTGACGCTTGGGGGAAGCAGGTCAGGCAGCATGGGAACATTTCAATTCACTTTGAATAAGCAAGGTTAATTAAACTTTTCTGTGCCATTTGCCTAACTCTGGGTGAAAGGCACAACCCCACTTTCTGTCTCTTTTGTGAGCTGTTTCTGCCTGATCAAGAGAGGGGTGAGTGGCTGTCCCAGAAACAGGTGGGCAAGCAGAGATCTAGCCAGCACTGGGAAGGCCCCTGTTATAGGCTGCTGTTTTCATTCAAATCTGCTTTAACACACATAAGTGACACAAGTTTTGCTTTCAAGACTTTGAGGTACAGTTTCCCGGAAACCCCTATACCTATCTCCTTGAAACTTGACAGGCTTCATGCTGAATCCGAATCAAATACTTCCTTATTCGCACAGGCCTAATAGCAGCCTGCAGAGGGAAGCCGCAGCCCCCATGTCTCTGCTTAGCAACTCCATGTTCATACTACTCCTGGCCCTGGTAGGACCTCACTGGCTTCCAGAAGTGCCAGCCCCTAAGCAGAAAAGTTTGTCACAGAGCAAGAGTGATGGGGGTGGTGCTGGGATGCACTTAGTACTCTTAGTATGGTCTAAGTCAGGGGTGTCCAACCTTTTTGAATGTGGGGCCAGATCACGAACTTTTTATTACCCAGCGGGCTGGCGACCCATATTCAAAGACCTCACAGGAAGTGGTATCACATCAGGGAGTGATGTCACGTGACCTTTGACACTGATGAAGTTGCAGGAAGTGACAATTAAATGGGTCTGGAAATGTGGCTTAAAATCCATATTTTGCCTACCCCTGATCTAGGCATAGCTATGCCTATGTTCTACTATGGGTACTTCTTATGCTTCTGGGCTTTGCTGGTTGCCCGCACCACCACCCTTCCCCTTTCTGCTGTATGTGCCAGGGTGTTTTTAAGTCTTCCTCAGAGGTACTGGGTATTGGCTACAGCTGAGGCTTGGGACTTTGACTGGGGTGTGCCAATGCTCCTTCTGGGACCAAATCCATAGGTTTTTGGCTAGATGGTTATGTCCAGAGGTAGGCAACCCCTTCCATGGGTGCCAGAGCATAGCACACAAAGGCATTTTGCTTGGCACATGTGCCTTGGGGCAGACTTCAGGGGAAGGGCCAGGGCTGTGCTGCCACAACAAGGATAGAGCCCCTTGTGGCTCCCCTGCTGTCTGCCACTGGCACGCCAACATTTTACAAGTCAAGGCTGTGGGTGTTTTTGGCACTGCCCAAAAAATGCTGCCGAGCCCTGGTCTTGCCCCTCTGCTCGGGGTCCTACTTGTCACAACCCAAAGTTGTGAGTTTTTGTTTGTGTGTGCTTCGGCACTGCTAAATTATGTTCCCGCTAAATTGCAGCTTCCTTGCACGGTGGAGTTCTCTGCTGCAGAAGAGAACTCCGGTGCAACGGGGAATTTCCCGCCAGTTTGTAGCTTTCTTTGCATGGTGCATTTCTTTTGCATCTCAGAAATGCACGGTGCAAAGGAGTTCCCGCCATTTGTATGAAGATTCATGCCACATTATTGGCCGATTCTAATATATGCACATGTAACGGCTAGCGATTGGCTTGTTAGCCGTATAAAGAGCTTGGGTGGCTTCCGCCCAAGTTGGAGAGAAATCACTTAGAGAGCGTGAAGATCTCTAAGCGCTGTGGATCCTCACGGACCCAACGCATTTCTTAAGCAGGCAACAGAGGTCTAGATAGCCTCTGGCCTCTCCCTGTCGTCGAGCGCAATCCTAGACGTATCCCTTTCCTGTATACTCAAGATTCGAACCCATGGAGCTTTAACAACTCCGGAGCCAGAGAGCCGAATCAAACCCACGGAGCTTCGACAACTCCGTGGGAAAGAAATTGCCGAACCCGCAGAGCCTTAACAACTCCGGGGCCAAAGAACCGAATTTGTCGTAGTCCTCCAATGAGGATTTAAGCGGAGCTGCACCTGGAAACTGTCCAGCCTACACCGCGACCATCTTGGGTGTAAGTAAATAATCTTTAAATCAACCATTACGCCTCTGTGACTAATTCTAGCCTGTGTGTGCCTTGCCGCTGCACGGTCCTCTCCAGCCCCGCGTGCCCGGGCTGCTGGCCACAGCCCGCGTGCGCAAAGACAGGCCTGGCTCGCCCCCGGCCCGCACACCACTGATCGCCAAATTTGGGCTCAGGAAGGAATTTTACCCCATAGTCAGATTAAAACAGACTGTGGAGGTTTTTTTCTTCTTTTGTAGTGGTCCAGCACCTGGCTTCTGGGACGTGGGCACAGCTGGCTCCCAGGAGGGAAGACCAGGCTTTGAGGTTAAAGCCTCGGCCCCAGGAGATGGGGGTCAGAGCTGAGCCTCCCTCCCCTGTGAAAGGCAGGGATCCCCCCCTGCCACACACACAGGTGCTGGGAGCCCACGGTCACTGGCCCGGCCCCGGGGGAGGCGCCGTCTTCCCAGCCCAGCCTGGCCCTACCTGGGGCACACCGGCTGGGCAGGAGGCAGCAAAGGCAGATGACGAGGGCGAGCCTGGCTGCCGCGCCACCTCCGTGGGTCCGCATTGCTGCACTATGCTGGGCTGGAGGCAGCCGGGGCCGGGGCCGGGCAGCACTTTGGGGCGCAGCGAGCGCAGGCTTCGCCCGAGCCCACCCTGTGCTGTGCGGCCAATGCTGACAGCCCAGCGGGAGGAGACATCTGCCCGCACTGCTCTGCCTTTGCCAGCAACCTGGGGCTGGGCAGCCAAGCCAGGCTGCCTCTCGCCTGCGGGCAGGGAGTGGTGAGTTTCTCGGGCCGGGAAGCGGTGGCTTCCCCACGTGGTGCTGGGGACGGGAGGAGGCAGGCCAGGTCTGCACCGGCCAGCAGAAGCAGCAGCAGAGCTGTGTGCCGCTTGGGAGGAGATGAGCCCAGCCGGAGTGGCAGGGGCTCAGCTGCATTTTCCCCCTGCCTAAGTGCAGCTGAGCCCCCTGCTGCTCCAGCTGGGGTCATTCTGTCCTAAGAGGCATGTGGCTACTCCTCTTCCCACACACACCGCGTTGGCAACGTCAAGCTGACATGTTGCGTGTGGGAACCTTGTCCCTTCCCCAGCCCTTCAGCAACCATTAGAAAGCTGCTGCGGGGCTGGGGGAGGGACAAGGGGTGGGAACGAAAGTAAACCGTGTTTACTTTCATTTCCCATCACAGCACCGCGGGCCACAGAAAATGCCTTGGCAGGCCACGTGTCAGCCCGCGGACTGTATGTTGGACAAGCTTGGTCTAAGTGTAAGGTATAATTTCACTCTGATACCATCTGGTTTATGCTACCTTCACCTTCCAGACTGTTGCTGTGCCTTCCACCTTCCCAGCATCCTGCTTCAGCCAAGAGTCTGGATGCTTTTTTGAGACACTTTAGTCTGTTGGCTTTTTCTAACCCTGAACCACATGCAAATTCTGCATCAGCATTTCCTTTGCTTGAAACAGCTACTCAGGATGCTGATGTATGAATTCCAAAGCTGTCAGAATTTCAGTGCATCTTACCCCTGTCTCTAAAGCACAAAGACTTCCCCAGTGCTTGTTAAAACCTTTCTTAAATTCTTCACCTGATGTTTGCCTAAGATGAATTTAAAGGTAATATTTCACATCAGGATACCACCAGCTCTCCATAGGAAAATTCTTATCTACTGGCTCTGCTTACTATTGATTCATAATATATTGGGATGCTCAGGGAACACCAACTTCCTTCACCCCCTGTTATGCAGCATCTTACCTCACAGCTCCCTTTGGTCTGTCAAGACCCTTTGCCCAATGTGCAGATTACAGACCCCCTGCTTCTTATTCATCTGTAGCTGCTGATTTCCTACTACTACATGGCTTCAAGCTGTCAGTGGCCTAAGGGTGGCGGTGGGGGGGGGGGGGGGGGACTGCCTGCATGGTCTGAGCCCTGGGCTCCCTTTTTGAGTTGCCTTCTAATGCAGTAACTCATGGATGATTTGGCAACCTTGGCTCCCCCTTTGGACATCCCTCTGACAGGCAGTGGAGGTGGTGGACACTCCAGTCAAGTGTAAAAGACTCTGTTTGGTTCATGACACTCAGTCACCTCAGACTGGCTCAAGCCATGTCTATGCCAACTCCTGCTAAGTCTACCAAGTCTACTGCTACCAAGAAATAAAGCCTATCCATTTCCTTCCACGGCCCCCGCACTTGACCCTGGCAGGTCAACTGTTCAGAGGAGCCTCAAATGCATACCTCAGCAGGCCAGAGAGTAGTACTGGGGTGCCTGCCCAGGACCCCTCCATGCTACCCACCCTGCCTAACTGCCTGGCATGGGTGCCAGAGTGAGTGGGCAGGGCTTGCTTCTGAGCAACATTGCCATGGTGGGCCTTGGATACTAGTGCGAAGCCATGGGAAATAGCATAGCGCATATAGTAGGAGGATCAATCGCCTTCAGGGATACAGTTATTTCATATCAATGTCTCATATTGTCACAGCCTGTTCTGCTAGTGTAAACCTTTCCATGCCTGTACAGAGATGGGGTGGGAAAGCATTGGGTCTCATTAAGCCTTTGGGTGATGATACCAGGGGACAAATCCTCAGCTACAGTAAATTGGCATAGCTCTATAGGTGATGGAGGAACAATTGTCATTCCTCCCTCTCATTAAGGATCTGCTGTATTCTGTTCAAGGTTACAATACACTAATCAGCAAGTACATTTGCACAGCCTACAGAATGACCAATGTTACTGTAATATAGTAATAACATAGTCTTTATAATATGTTATTGCCAAAAGCTCCAATTGGGACAGAGGGTCTAATGTGCTGAATGCAGTTAAAGCACAGCAAAGGAAATCTCTGCCCACATCTATAAAAGCATATAATGGCTACAGTATCTCACTGCTTGTCATTTAACAAGGAACAGAGTTTTCCCTTAGTTCATACATTTTGTATTCTGGGAGTGTTTTATTTCTAGGCACTGGCAATAACATGCTTGGTTACAAAGATCTTGATAAAGATTCCATCTTGGAAACATTTGGAAAGATTCCCAACAGAAATGTAGCCACCATTGATACAACAGTAATAGGCATTTTGTCATGGGTAATGCCCCCAAAATGAACAATCCACTGGTATGACCTCCAGAGATGACTAAAGGAGACCTTCATCAAACATTTCCCACAGTCTGGGGATAGGTTAGGAACAAAATAACTTAGCTGGATTTATCAGGAGCCATGTAGAACTGAAAGTTCTGGTTTTCTGTTTGTCCTTGCAAGAGAAAGAGATGGAACATATGTCTCTGGATGACAGAGCAAGTCCTTAGCCCAGAAAGAACATCAACAATCTGTTTTAGCTAGTTTTATATCTGCACATTATTTTTCTTTTGATGCAACAGCTACATTAGGCATACTTGGACAAGAGACCTTGGCCCATGGTGTCTTTCAGGTCAGAAGGGGAAAAGCAATTTATCAGGTCACCCCAAGACAATTTTAGCCCAAGGCAATTGCTAGAAGACTTTCACAGGCCTTGTTAGGAGTTAGGTGGCCAGTTCCTTGCTGACTGTCAGCAAGGCTTGGACCAAACAGCCTTATCTATATACCTTTAAATAATCTTCCCCAGACTCCTGCATAGTGACCTTCCCTTGGTCCCTTTTAGAAAGAGAAGGCAGTATCTCTCAGTTTACTGGCAGAGACGTTTTCTGTGATGGTCTTCACTACTACTTTTCTGGTATAGAACTGGAAAAAAAGGATCATGATACTGAAGTTTAAGACAATAAACAAGAAGGGTGTTACAAAAGCCAACATTAAATTCAAAGAGCAATAGCTACAAGTTTAATTAATTAACTAATATTTATCTACCAGAAAGTTTCCTAGGAACACACAGGGGCACCACATGGGGGGGTGTATATATATAATTTTATATTTATTATTATTATGATTATATTATTATAATATATAATAATATATAATATTATACACATATATATATAATTTTTTTAAAGGGCAGGGTGGAGACTCCAGGCCTGCTCCAGGAAATGATAGACCCCCTAAGCCTCCTATAGGAGCTTGGAAAATTGGTTTAAACATTAATCCTCGTCAGATCATGATCTTCCAGATGTGTTGTTTTTAATTAATCAGCACAAATTTTGAAAGGGAAAAATGGTGTCTCCCTAATCTCTCAGAATTCACTGAACAGATCATTAAAATATATAATTAGAAGGTGGTAATGCCAGGGGAAGTAGCAGAGGCCAAGAATTTATCACACTTCAGAACAGGAGTAGACTCATCTATGATTAACAAGAATCCTAGAACTGTCATGATGAACCGCAGAGTTTGGGAGGGATGTTAAGCCTCCTGCTTAAACTGAACCATGGCTCTCAGTTTTCTCTTGGACTCGATGTGGATTACAGTTATCTCACACCTGCCTGCTGTGGGGTTCTCACATGCATGCCTCAGTGCAAAGTTGATCCAGCCTGGCAGTGTGCAAATGGTTCAGTAACTGAGCACATGCTCAGTTCAGTCAGAAAGCTCTCTCTGAGACCTTGGGACCCTGCTTCATCGCTCTGTGCTTCAGCTCCCTTTTGGTGGAAGAGATGTTACTCATTGTCTCTGTCTGCCAGGCTTTTAAGCCTTTTGGGGCAAGAAAAGCAAGGTAATGCATGCTTGTAGAGTACCTAGTGGAATGGGATCTATCTATTGGAAAGTGCAGCTCTGCTTGTTCTTGGGCCTGTCTAAAAGACTCTGGAATATCAGGAAGAGATCCGGACATGAAAATATATTATTCTTCTTTAAGGAAAAACCAGGAATCATTTCACAATGTAGAATTACTAAAAAATAATTTGAGTAAGAAAAAAAGTCACTTGTCCCTGGAACTGGAAATATAGCACTTAATCCCTGGGTGATATCATTTCATATGATGATTTGAAGAATTCATGACAGTCTTCAGATTGCTAAAACCTGTTTTCAGTCTTTCCCAGATTCTGCCTTTGTTTTCAAATGATGATAATTTTTTAAAGGCAGTTTCCTGTTCCTGATGCACCAAACCCTGTTTTTCAGCATCCCACTTGACTGAAGCATGCAAGCCTCTTCATAACACTGGCTATCTGAGTAGCCCCACTTAAGTCACAGGATTGCTCATGTTCTTCAGAAGTTGATAGCCTGCTGTTGTATGAATTCTATCACTGCCTCTTTTGCAAGAGACGGTGCAGTTGTATTCAGGCCATTTTGTCTAAACAATGAATTATGGTCTTACCTATACCAGTGTGGTATGGAGTTTGGACTCGAATCCTTCTTCTCCCCTCCTGCTTCTCAGCCAGATAAAGCCATCTGTGAAATGTATCTGACTGGGGAATGCATAAACCCGGAAGAGTTCAACGCTTTGAGTTCTCAAACATTTGTTCGGAATTTCATGAGTGAGCATGAGGCAGAAACATGTCTTTATATTCCCTTCCCTAATTAAACCTGTGCTCATTACCATGGAAATTAAATTGCAGACACAAAAGGAAATGATACAAGATAACCTTGAATATTGCTCGTTCGTCTACCAAGGAACATGAATAAAACCTGAGTATCTGCATGAATGATAGGGATGGTACTAAAGGAATGCATTGCACAGTAATAAGTCTCACACAAAATATTCTGAAATTTGCAGTGGATTGAGTTTAAGGATACTGCATATTGTTATCAATTCTGGCCCCAGTGCTACTTAGTAGGCATCTCTACACATGCAGTTAATGCAAAGCAATAAACTCTAGTGCATATTGCATCTGAGTTGATAGCTCCCAGGCACCACATCTACACTTGCGCTGCTGCATGTTAAGCTAGGTTGGAGCAGCCCCAGCTGGTAGGGAGCCTGTGGGGTCAGCCTACTAGCCTGAGGCTGCTTTGACTTGGCTCAATGTGTTGTGGAAGGGCTGGCTGGGGCATGAGCATGCTCCAGTGCAGGGGTAGCTGGCAGGCAGCCCCCACTGAAGCACCTTCGTGTCCCAGGCAGCACTGTCAGCATCTACATGGGCATTACTACTCACTGAAGAATGCCACCATTGGATAGTACCTGTGTTAATAGGGCCACACAAATAGGGCCTCAGTGTAGACACTGAGACTTTACTGTGGAGCCAATTGGGCAACTCTGCAGTAGACATGCACTTGTAGATGCACCTAGTGTTACCATAATCTGAGTTGTATTGTTTCTCTGACCACAGTTCCAGTGTGGGGCTCTCTCTGGTTTGAGACTGTGGGGAAAAAAATCCAGCAGTTTTCATGAGTAGGGACCTACCAAAATTGTGATCTTGTGATTTTTGCGGAAACTGTGATTTCAGGCAGGCTCTGCAAAAAAGCATGGTGATTTGTGAAAGGGGGCTGGCAGAAGTGATTTGTGAAAGAGGGCTGGCAGATTTTGGCAGGGCGGTGCCTTTATACTCAGGCTGTGCTTGCATGAGGGTCTGGGAAAATTCCAAGGATTACCTGTAAATGTCAAAACACCCAAAGGTGATGAAGCACCCACTTTAACAACAAAAAAGACTTGGTGATGGGGTAAATAAGGCCATTGTACTTTGGGATGGCTGCTCAATGGCCTGAAATGTTGCAAAAATCTATACCTACTTGTGTGCTTGTGCAAAATAATTTTATTCCAGAAGCACAGCCTGTTTTCCCTGAAAAGTTATGAGTAGCCTACATTACCAGGAGAGGAGTAGGCAAAACATTTTTTATTTGCAAGCTTGATTACATCAGAGCACCAGTGGCTGCTAAGCTCTGGATGAAAGGATGCGCAAAAGCCCTAATGCCCCAGGGTGAAGTGTTGAAAAAGCAGCTACACCAAGCTCCAGACCACAGAACACCCTACAGTCCCTGCCCCCCTGTTTGGTGCAGGCACGTGACAAGTCGCTGCTGATGGAGAGGGGCAAAGTGGAGAATGAGGATGAAATGTGTGATGACGATGGAGAACAATGAAGTGAAGAGTCCTCTGACATGGAGTATATGGAGGACATGGGTGAGCACAAGGAGGAGGAAGGACTGCTTCTGCAAATGCTGTTTACCTGGAGATTACTGCTGCACAGCTTGAGAAGGTTAAGAATGATGATAGAGTATTCAGTGGCAAGGTGTGTTCCTGCTTTAACAGCAATGAGAAGAAGAAGAAGAAGATACAAGTACCCAAGAGACTTGGAATACCCAAAGGAAAGCAAAGAAGTGGAAGATGATTGGGCTCTTTTGAGAAACCTGAGGAGGACCAGAATCCGCATGGTGTGGATCTGCGAGAGAAGCTTGGACTGGTGGAAGCGAATTGTGCTGATGACTTGGAATGACCAGCAGTGGCTGAAGATGTTCAGAATGAAAAGGGAGACATTCTATCATATTGTCTCGATGCTGGGGCCCCACATTGCGAGGCAGGACACTAACATGCCATCCCACCAGACAAGAGGGTTGCAATGGCCATCATGAAACAGGCCAGCTCATCCAGCCTCTGCTCCACTGCAAACCAGTTTGGCGTGGCTGCCTGCATGGTTGGGTTAGCAAATCATGGGGTATGCCAGCTGCTAAAGGAGATTGCTTCAAACAAAATTATCCACCTGGTGAATCCACAACATGTCATAGATGGGTTCAATGATAAGGGGTTCCTGAACTGCATGACAGCACTCGCATTCCAGTGCTGTGCCCTGTGGGGAGGGGAAGGATTTTACAAACAGAAAGGATATGCCTCTGTGATCCTGCAAGCCATGGTAGACCACTGGGGCTGGTTCATGAACATTTATACCGGGTGGGTCAGCAGCTCACATAATGCGTGCATGTTCAGAAACTCCCCTCTGCCTGGCCTTGTGGAGGAAGGACGCTATGCATCTGGCATGGAGGAGACAGTGATCCATGGTGTTGCCGTTCCCCCGATTATATTAGTGGACGCTGCCTACTCCCTAAAGCCCTGGCTCATGAAGCTTTATGAAGGGAATATCACCAACCTGCAGAAGGTAGTTTTTAACTACCGTCTGGGCAGTTGCAGGATGGCTGTGGAATGTATGTTTGGCCGACTGAAAGGACGATGGAGGGTACTTATGTGCCGGCTCGAGATGGAGTCAGAAAATATCACGGCATTTGTAGTGGCAGCCTACAGGCTGCACAATATCTGCGAGAGCTGCGGGGAGGTTTTCAAGGAGTCGTGGGAAGAAGCATGACAGGCAGTGGTCAGACAACAGAGACGTGTCCAGGCAGCAGCAGCAGCAGCAGCAGCAGCACAGGGACCAAGGAGAAATCCTCAAGGAGAGGCTGGTCAGGTGGCCCTTGTGCGTGATTGTCTGGCAGGATATACTGCTGACAACAACCCCTAGGAGTGCTTTGTTCTTTCTCTTGGTTATGTTAAAATAAATTAATTTACACTTTAAATCTGTGTCTGTATACAAGGAGGTGCAGTGTTGTGAATGCGGGGTGGAGGTGAGGATGGTCAGGGGATGTGGGGAGGAAGTGTGGACTGGGGTAGGGGTTTGCTGCTTCTAGACTGCGAGTGGTTTGGGGGAGGGGGGCATTACACACAGTCACCTACATCTGAATGAGAAGGTTAACTATAGCTCTTGGTGGGCTAGATGGGTGGGGAACCAAGCCGAACAGCAACCCACATGTTCAAAAACATTTAAAAAACATTTATAAAACATTTCACAACTCATCTCCAAAAGCCGTATGTGGCACTACACAAACAGATTGACAATGGAACCTGGGCAGGGAATGGAAGGGTTCCAATGGGAGCCCCACGGGAAACCGTATGAAGATCAATGAGCTTGGGAATGCTGGGAAATGTAATCCAAAACCATCAGAACAAAAAAAAAAGGCAGAAGAACTTGCCAGTTTGTCGCCACCACCAACATCATCGACAGCAATCGCCAATCACCTGGGTGGCAACAAACACCCACCCACCTGCTACTCTAAACCCTGAACATTTTATATCATAACAGTTATAGAGTAAATAAAAGAAAAAACACATATATTTGTAACATGATGGGATGGGAAGGGAAAGGAACAGGAGGGGAGGATTCACATTGCTTATCTTTGGAATGGGGATTGCGATGGGGTCTTTGGGATTGCATACTGATGGAGAGAGACCAGAATGACTGAGCATAGGTGGGTGCAGGTGACGAGGTTTTTGGGGTGACTGTGCCCAAGGGGAGACTCCCAGTGAGAGGCAGGGGGTGGGGACAGGGAAGGCCGGTTTACATCCACCTCCTGCTGAAATACATTAGGAAAGACATTATTGGGGGTAGATTGGTATTTGACTCCCGCTACTGAAATTGTGGGGAATGACACATGAGACTTAACTCACTCGAAAGTGCCGTGTCATGCAAACACGAATGCTGTATCGTGCAAACCAAACACAAATGGTCTGCACCAGAAAAAAGCCAGGTTAAAATTTTCAGGTGCTCGACATTAACACCTGTTTCATCTACATATTCCCCAAGAACAAAGTTCCTCTGGACCCCCTAATTGCCAAAAATGCCATGTAGATTGTAAGGCCTCTTCATTTCAGCTGGGAAACTAGGTCAGCAAGACTCAACTCTCTAAGCAGGGTCAGGTGAGCCTGCTGATTGATTCTAGGGTTGCTTGTAAGGAGATCTTGCAGCATCTGGCCCCTGCTGTTCAACAAACTGGCTTCATTCTGCGTGTATCTCTTGTCCATGCAACTTTCCTGGTGCCTGTTCCTGCATTCCTGCCCATGCAACCATCCCTGACCTTCAAAACCCTAGTTTGACTTCAGCTTGCTGACATTTGCTTCTGGTAACCCTCTGGCTCAGCATGTGAACCCCAGTTTGGCTTGCTCCTGACTACAGATACTCATTAACAACCTTGACTCTAACCATTAGGATGAACACCTCTGTGGACTCTGACAGCAGAGATCAAATCTGGACAATTAGCTGAACAGAAAGTAAACTGCATGCTACCCCAGATGATCATGCTTGGGCATCAAACAGGAAGTATGAGTAGCTATCAACAGCAATGCGGTTTGTGTCCAGGGACTGTTGGGATTCAGGAAACCTGGGCTCTGTTTTTTTGACCTCTGCTACTGGTCTGTCTACATAATTTTGGGAACATTGCTTCACTTCTGTGCTACTATTTCTTCTGCCTTCTCTGTCAGGTCTCTCTCTTTAGACTTTAAGCTTTCTGAGGCAGGAACCACCTCATAATATTTCTGTACAGTGCCCAGCACACTGAAGCTCTGATCTCAGTTAGAAACTCTACCACAGATATAATAAAAATGGGCAGTTCCACTAGCTTCTTATCTGCAAATTGCTGTTAAATTGCACAAAGTAAATGAAATATCTCTCCATAAAAGAGCCTGTCTTGTGTGTTTTCAGTATTTGTGAGCTGTGATGCACTCACAAATCTGATTTCTTCACTTTCCCCTCCCCCTACAAGGAACTTGCAAAATGTGCATTTGAAGGTTTCCATAGTTACACATTAAATTTTCTACATTTAATGAGAGAGAGAAAAAATAAACCTTTGGGATGAAGTAAAATAAATTACATGTATTAATATTCATATTACACAATTTGCACACTCACCATCAAATATATTAAAATGTAATCAACTGTAGCAAACAAGGGCTGATAATGAGAGTACCTAGCACACCGCTCAGTTGTTTGAATGTTGGATCTTGACTCAGAGGGTATTTAAAAGATATCTCTTTCTACAACATTTCACCAGCAATGTGGTGCTGTCAAGTGTCTGGAAAGATAATGGTGAGCGATTTTCATTGATGAATGCCCAATAAGACATTAGCTCATACAGGTACCAACTTATCCCCATCTAAGTGTGTCTTATTGGATTCTATTACTATCTATCATTTCTATCATTAACATGCAAATTGCCTTTCCATGAATCAAATAGGAAGTGAGCCAAGGGCTTGATAACAGCCAAATTATATTAAATACTTACAAGACTTGGTCAATAGATGTTCTTGGTCTTGCATTATTTGCTAAAAACTGAACTTTGCAGAAGGTGTCACCATGACAAAGAAACAGATGCCAGCCTATAGCAAATATTGTCAGGCCACGTTTATCATCAGCCATTTAAGACATTTAAAGTTTTCTAGGTCAGAGCCTGATCCGAGATGTGATGGTACAAAAGAATTTAAAGCATTACTTACTCTTACTCATGTTTGCTCTATGCCTTATGCAGGCACTTCTATCAACTCAAAGAGGCATACAATGCTCCTGTTTTGTTCTGGGGTTGCTTTACACGTATTCTGCAGTAGTGTAACAATTACAGAAGATGCAGAGTGAACATGAATGGGGCCATCAAATTCCATTAAAATCAGCAGAGTAGCTTTGGATTTACAGCAGAGTAAAATGAAATCAGAATCCCACTGATGAGCTACACTTCCTCAGCTTTCAGCAATCAACAATGTACATCTACAGTGTACAGTAATTTTCAACTTTAAGTATAGGTAATACCATGGGCAACTGGTACCTCCTGAGTCTGGCGGCACCAAATTATTGATAGGTGGTGGGGAGGTGCCCCCATGGCCAATTGCCAACTGGGGGAGGGGGTGTCCCCCAGTGGCCGATTGCTGACCACATCAGGGGCTAGGGAGTGTGTGTCCCCCAGCAGCCGATCGCCGAGCCAGCGGTAAAACTGGAAATGCACTGTGTCGCCAATGGGTAATACCACAAATTCTTCAGGAATGGTGAATACTGTGGTGCAATAAAATATCCCATTTTTGAAATGGCAACCTCTGGAACATATTACTGTGTGTAACAGCTGCAAAGGCTTGCTTGGCTGCAAGGTGAGTAGGTGAGCTGTACCCAAGAACTTTGCAAGAAAGGCAGCAAAAAGTTTGCAGAGGGTGAAACAGTTTTTCCAAACAGGTATACTGTGCACAATGCATACTTTTTTACCGGAGCAGCTGAACTGTGACCAGAGCCTCCATTGCAAACCCTGGGCTCTGATTGGCTACTGTGGAGCCATAAAAAGCTGAGGGAGTGAAAACCAGTGGAGGGAAATTGCAGGAGAGCTATATTAGCTTGGAGAGAGGGGCAGAGACTCAGTGCCTCCTTTCCTGCAAGGCAGAGGGACTAGAGCTGAAGTTTGCTGGGGAGCAAATTTTAGGACAGAGGAGAGCCTAAGTCATCCTGGCAGAAGCTGATTCCTCACCCAGGGTCAGAGCTGTGCAATCAGGGATACAGGGAAAGAGGGGGGAGGGGTTGGTAAGCTAGCTGGGAAAAGCTGCCTGCTCAGGGACCTGCAGAAGGAAGTCCTGTTTGGGTTGGAAAGGCTTGTATTGCAGAGACAGAGGCCTGCAGAGGCAATCCCCTATCTGCATGTGGAGATGCTGGGTGAGAGAGAGAGCCCAGAGAGGGAGTAGGCTGTGAGAATCCCAAACCCACATAGGTGTGTGAGGGAATACTTAATTTCTTGTGTTTGCAGAAGGTGTATTTTTCAGAAGGAAACTAAAGAAAAGAAGCCTATTGCCTGCAGTGGCTGATTGGAGACTTGCCTTTTTGCTGAGTTACCAAGAAAGAACAGAGTCCACTTTCCCTGGAGCAGCAGAAGCCTCACCTCTGCCACCTAGTGGTGGATCATAGTTAAAGCTGTATTGCCATTTATTGTTATAGGAAGGGGAGTGTGACCTAGAGGGAAAAATAAACCTGGGTTATGGGGGGGAACTGTTTTAAAGTGTTATAACCAGGTGAATGTAATTATTGAGGTTGTTTGATGCAAATGGGACCACCCAGTGTGGTGGAATTATTCATCTGCAGTTGTAAATTCTATTCAAATTGTTGGTTTTATTATTAACTATTGATATTCCATACATATATATAATTTCTTCTCTTGATTTAATCATTTTTTCTGCATATAGTTGTGTATAATAAAGAAACCCATTTGTTTGTTGGACTTAAAGTAAATTCTTGGGCAGTGAGGGTGAGGGACCCCTCTCCAAGGGGCACTTCAGTCAGCGGACCTGCCTGAGGGGGTTCCCAGGTCTATGGGAACCCTGAGGATCCAAAATCCGGCATATTGCCTGGCCTAGCGTGCCAGCAAGGGTTACATGCGTAAAAGGAATTAAACCCTGTAAGGGTGGGTTTTTGGGGTGGTTTTTTTTTTTTTTGTTGTGAACAGTGATAATGAAAATAAACAGGTATAAATTATTTTTATTATACACGTTTCACTAGTAAGACTCAATTCCCGCTTGCACATAGCATAACAGTTCAATATTTTTGTTACATATGATTGATGCAACACTTAGTATATCCTTCCAAAACCAACAGCACTTGGTCTCTGAATACAGAACAGATTTTCTCCTAATTTGCCAGTTAACCCATTAATTAGCTTATCAGTTACAATTGGTTTAAAATGAGTCCTTTAAGCATTTCAGCATTAGCGTCAATTTATTTTTTGTCCCAAATGGTCTCCATAATGGATTAAGACGGTGTTCACACGCTTGCAATTGATTGAAATCTTATGCATGGACTACCTTTGAAGAAACTGGATTCTAATTAGGTAAATTTGGTTCTCTTTCTGATTCTTAAGATTTTAAAGGCTATAGACAAGCTATATAGGTTAGTTTAACTCATAAATGGAATAATTGGAAAAGGACAGCTAATTCAACCAATTGCTAATCTGCATCCAACAATTCTACAGGAAACCCTTGCTATTCGTGGGTTCAGCATTTGCGGTTTCAAATATTTGCGAATGCTGAACCCGCATCTTAAATACACTTACAGGAGCTCCTCGGGAGCTCTGCACTTGCCACCCCTGGGCTCTCACCATCGCCAGCACAGACGTGCCCTGCGCCCCTGCAGCTGCTGGGGGCACTGCGCTTATGACATTCATAAATACAGTGCCATATTCGCAGATTTTTGCCGTTCACGGGGATCTCAAGAACATATCCCCCACGAATGGTGAGGGTCACCTGTATTAGTATAGGAGAGGCCAACTAGGGGCCATGCTCTCCTCATGAACGGGGAAGAATTGGGTAATGTAGTAGTGGATGGCAACTTCCATGTGCCTGGCCCAATGCTGCATGGCTCCTATGTGCAGTGCCAGGAGCCCTGGGTGGTGGCAGAAGCTGTACCAGGCCTTTTCTGAAGTTGTGTGCCAGCAGACTGGGCTGTCTCCATTCGCCATGTGCAGCCCCCCAGGTCTCAGGTGCTGTCACGCTGCTGCAGGGCTGTGCCTACAGCAGGCCATGAGCAACCCAATAGCCTGGTTGGCTGCTGCCACCAGTGCCGGGGGCTGTGTACTGCTGGGGGAGGGAGGGCAGGCTTGTATCGCCCTGCCCCCTCAAACCTTTCCCCCACAACAAACCCCATACATTCCCCACATCCACACTCACAAACCCAGTATCCTCCCACCCTTTCCTACAAACCCCACATCCCACAGCTCATACCCTGTGTGCCCAGTTGCCAGACAGGATGGGACCTGTGGGCAGGAGTTGTGCCTGCAGGGGCAGCTGTCCCCACAGCTTGGTTAGTGAAGGGGGCAGGAGGAGCTCTGATTTTTCTGTGATTAAAAAACCAAAAGCAAACACCAAAGCATATAGATATTTATAATTTATTTTATTATGATGATAGAGGCACTGGTAGACTTCCAAATTGCTTTAAAATTGTAAATATATAAACATTGATCAACTGATCTCTCTCTCTCTCTCTATCTCCATCTGCCCCCTTCTCTTTCTCTAGATATAGATAATGGCATTTCATTTTAATCATGGAAGAACACAGGTACTTGGATATTTTAATGAGTGAATTTGGGATTTTTTTATCAGAGAATTTGCAATTTTTAACACCAGGATTCCTGCCAGTGAGGCAAGTGGCAGGACCCAGGCAGAGAAGCTTACCCAGGGTTGGCACTGGAGACCCAGCTGGAGGGCAGATGAGGTGGCTGACCTCCTGGCCATTTGGGGCCAAGAGGACATACTTCAACAGTTCAAAGTAGGCCACCACAATGAGCATATCTTCCAGGCAATAGATGCCCAGATGGTAGGACAGGGACACACATGGCAGCAGTGCCACATAAAGGCCAAAGGTGCAGCCACAGCCCACTGGCAGCTGGCCCAGAGGTGCAGGCAGCATAGCTGCAGTGTCCATAGCAGAGCCCAGGTGGCTGTGCAGTCCCCGTCCAGGTCTGGCAGGTTTGCAGACATGGGCCTTTAGGTCCAAGGAGGCAGATGCTGTCACAGGTGGCAGCAGGTCACAGCCAGGCAGCAGCTTCCACTGCCAGACTGATGCAGTGGGGAGAGGGTGCAGGGGCCACACCAGGTCAGCTGCTGCAGCAGTCCCCATATATCAACTGGCCAGGCCTCAGAAGCTCCTGAGGGCACGTAGTCCTGAGCTGCTTACTAGGGCAGCTTTTTATACTGCCGAGGCCAGCACAGGTGCTGGTCCCAGCCTCAAGCTCCCTATGGCTGCAGATCTGGGAGGAGTTGGGCAGGGTCAGTTTGCCCCAAGTGGCATGATTTGCCCCACAACAAAGTGCACGCTCAGACATGTGTGCTGAGGCACAAATCTCTGGCACAAATTTGTGCTACTGCTATTTGAGCTGCTGCAAGCATATATGCCTGCATGTGTGGACATGGCTAGACAGGCCAAAGCACAATTGGAGTTGCAGCTAGCAAGGATGTGAAGAGTAACAAGAAGGGTTTTTACAAGTATGTTAGCAGCAAGAGAAAGGTTAGGGAAAGTGAGGGTCCCTTACTGAATGGGGGAGGCAACCTAGTGATTGATGATGTGGAAAAGGTTGAAGTACTCAACACCTTTTTTACCTCAGTCTTCATAGGCAAGGTCAACTCCCAGACTACTGCACGTGGCAGTACACTTTGGGGAAGAGGTGAAAAGCCAACAGTGGTGAAAGAAAAGGTTAGGGACTATTTAGAAAAGCTGGACATGTACAAGCCCATGGGGTGGACTTGGTGCACCTGAGGGTGCTGAGGGAGTTGGCCAATATGACTGCAAAGCTGCTGGCTATTATTTTTGAAAACTCATGGTGATTGGGAAAGGTCCTGGAAAATTGAAAAGGGCAAATATAGTGCCCATCTTTAAGGAAGGGAAGAAGGGGGATCTGGGGAACTATAGCCCTGTCAGGCTCACCTCAGTCCCTGGAAAAATCATGGAGCAGGTCCTCAAGAAATCCATTTCTAAGTACTTGGAGGAGATGGTGATTAGGAACAGTCAGCATGGGTTCACCAAGGTCAAGTCATGCTTGACCAACCTGATTGCCTTCTATGATGAGGTGACTGGCTCTGTGGATGTGCAGAGAGCAGTGGACGTGATATACCTTGACTTTTGCAAGGCTTTTGATATGGTCTTCCACAACATTCTTGCAAGCAAGCTATTGAAGAAAGGGTTGGATGAAAGGACTATAATGTGGACAGAAAACTGGCTGGATTGTCGGGCTCAAAGGGTAGTAGTAATCAGTGCCTTGATGTCAAGTTGGCATGTGCTATCAAGTGGAGTGCCCCAGGGGTCAGTCCTGGGGCCAGTTTTGTTCAATATTTTCATCAGTGACCTGGAAGATGGGATGGAGTGCACCCTCAGCAAGTCTGTGGATGACACCAAGCTGGGGGGAGTAATTGATACACTGGAGGGTAGGGCTAGGATTCAGAGAGACCTCAACAATTTGGAGGATCAGATCAAAAGAAATGTCACAAGGAGAAGTGCAATGTCTTATAAGGAGAAGTGCAAAGTCCTGCACTTAGGACGGAACAATCTCATGCATTGGTACACACTGGGGACTGAGTAGCTAAGCATCAGTTCTGGGGAAAAGGACCTGAAGGGTTACAGTGGACAGTAAGCTGGATATGAGCTAACTGTATGTCCTTGTGGTAAAGAAGGGTAATGGCATACTGGGCAGCCTTAGTAAGAGTGTTGCCAGCAGATTGTGGGTATTGATTGTTCCCCTCTATTCAGCACTGGTGAGGCCACATCTGGAGTACTGTGTCCAGTTTTGGGGCCCCTACTACAGAAAGGATGTGGACAAACTGGAGAGGATCCTGCAGAGGGCAACGAAAATGGCTTTGGCTCATGAATTATGAGAAGTTGAGAGAGCGAGGCTAATTTAGTCTAGAGAAGACTGAGAGACAATTTAATCGCAGCCTTCAAGTATCTGAAGGGTGCTTCCAAAGAGGATACAAGAAGCTACACTTTTCTCAGTGGTGGCAGATGACAGAACAAGGAGCAACTGTTTTAAGCTGCAGCAAGGGAAGTTTAGGTTAGATATCTGGAAAAACTTTCCTATGAGGAGGGTAGTCTTCTCCTTCTCATGTATCTACACCACATTTGACCATTTTGTTACACATGTCTGTGCTCATTTATTGTACTTTGTGATATCTTTCATTGTACATGTGCCTTCTAGCAATGGGTATTGCAGCATGTGTTGCACAGTCTGAGGCTCTGTGCTGCAGTCACAGGTGGTTGCACCAATGGTACAGCCCCACTTCTTCATTAGTTCCTTGGAAATTCCGACTCTGGTACATAGATGATTGAGGCATTGCCACCTTTACCATGGTTCATCAGCCCCTGGTGATAAGGACTTGGCAGTTGGAATGTCCATTTTTTGTTGTCACATATTTTCTTCAGCCTCTCATTCCACATCTGTAGCTATGTCTCCTTGGGTGTGGCATCAAGAAGTTGGGTGCTGGTGAGGAAGCTCCTGTGTGACTTCAGACATTTGTGTGCTGTGGGATGTTCATACAGCAGATGTCTCACATCCTCAGTTTGTCTTGATCATTCTATCCTGCTGGCCACTGTTCTTTGATGTCAGGCGGAGTGATGCCAGTTAGCAGGTACATGCTGTTTAGGTTGGTAGGCTTCAGACAACCTGTGATGCATCAGAATCTATAATTTAGAAAGGGGTCAAGGCACCTTAGACTTTGGGTCATAGCAGAAACATTCACATTGCAACCGCTGTCAGGTAATACTTGCTAATACCTACAAAGTGTCCTAACACTCCAAGCCATGCTTTTGAGGAGGGTAGTAAAGCACTAGACTAGGTAATTCAGACAGGTTTTGGAATCTTCATCCTTGGAGGTTTTTAATTTATGACCTGGCTAGATGAAGTCTTGGCTGAGATGACCTAGCTGGGGATGGTCCTGCTTTGAGCAGGGGGTTGGACTAGGTGACCTCCTGAGGTTCCTTCCAACCCAAATTTTCTATGATTTTATGATTTTTATGATTCTATGCTTAGTTGAAATGAATCAGTGGTATGGGAAGGGCTGGAGAGTGAGTCAAGTGTTCCCACAGGTAGGTTAGTTGGCCAAAGGTTTGGTGGTCCCATGCTGATTTGGGTATCATGCCTGAAAGAGTTCCCTAGCACTACTGCTTCTGTGGCACTGCTGGGGAGAATATTTAGAGCCACTGAAGTTTAGATACATGGATACTAAAGAGCTGGGGTCCTCATGCCTTTCCCTTCATGTAGGGCAGAGCTCTGTGACGAAGACATCTACTCCAATAAACTAACTGCAAATTAAGGATCATGGAACCCTTAACTCTTTCGTCACTTCATGCCACTCCTGTTACTGGTAAATCTCCCCTTAAAAGGCAAACTTAAAAACAAATTAAGGTTGATATTACATATCTTCAAATTGTTAGGAAAAACTGGAAATGAACTTCCCTTTGGGTTTCTGTATGGTGTGCTACAGAGCTCCTCTTTCCTTCTCCAGTTTGATTATGCTGTTTTGAAGGTTTGACTCAATGCAAAATCTTCCTAACTAGTATGGACTAGAAAGCTGAAGCCACAATAAGGTGAATTCTTAACCTGGACTGTGAGAGTTATGATGTGAGAATGCTTTGTCAGGGCTGCAGAGAAAGTCTGCAATGGTTCAATAAATCTGTGGGAGTTAGGATGGGTGGCGTAGTAACTAAAGCCCACAGCAACAACTGGAGACTGGTAGGATTAGCTAAGAGATCAGAAATTAGGACATTGGAAAGCTCTACTTCTGACCTGCTGTCAGTGCTTCTGAGAAATCTCCCCTGAGCAATGGGCTTGTTTGGCTTCTGTTTGAAGACTATTGATATGTAACTGTTTCTCTCTCCTATGTTTGCGCAGCAGCTGAAAGAAGAAGAAAAAGAAAAAGGGAAATGAGGGAGGGGCCGATAAGAAGGATAAGAGAAAAGAAAGGGAAAGAGAAAGAGACTAAAGAATGGGGTGCAAGCAGTAATAAAGAATGGGGTTAAGGGACCAGATAGGGAGACGCAAAAGCAATTACCCTACAACATGGAAAAATGCAGTTAAAAGAAAACAGATGCTTGTTAAGCAAGGGAAGGAAGCAGCCAGGGAAGGACAAAGCACAGAGAAAGTAGAAGTGGAAATGGATGGTGGGCTCCCTTAAGCACCAGCCAGTAGTCCTTTTTTTGCCTCCTTTCCTCAGTTACCCAAAGGAGAGCCTGTGGGGAAGAGGGGTGGGTCTATCCTGCCTCTTCAGTATAGAAGCACCTTTGGAGGCTCCTATGGAGGGAGGGGCAGATAGGGCCACCTGAGAGATCTCTGTCCTCCACTGTAGGGATGGGGCAGTGCTAGGAGATGCACATGCACTGCTCACAGCTCTCCATTCTTGAAGTAAAGTGGATACTGTCTTCCCCATCCTCTCAAGTGGCTGAGCAATGCCAGGGCTGGGGTTCACTTATTTTCAAGGCAGCTCCAGGCACCAGGTGGAGGCAAAGAGGGCAGGAGGCAACTGGTGGAGACCTGAGGCCTCCGGGCAGGGGGCAGTAAAGCAGAGAGGACTACCTGCTGATTGTCAGGGAAGGGGGATGCGATGGCTGAGGAGGGACTCCTGAACGTTTAGATGTTCAGTTTGTTATCTGACTTGATATGGGGAAGTCTGTGGGCGGGGAAGGAGTTTTTAGTGTACATGACTATTTTGGTCACGGCATTCCTAGAGATTGCTGATAGAACTTGTAATTTAAATATACTCCCTTTCTTAGACTATGGAAGTTGGTAATTGGGAGATCATCCCTCAGGGAGCAGCTCACTTAGCTAGTTAGCAGTTAGTTAGAGACAGACAGACAAAGGGTCTGCAGACCTTATGTACTACTCCATAAATTAAAGTGTGTAGTTCTTCTCAGTGATTCCAGTCAACTAAGTCTCTCCATCATTTTCCATGGACCAAGCAAGCAGGTGAGCCCTGCAGTAGGATATTTCACAGCAAGCCGATCAGTGAGAGGTATCACAGGAAACTCCCTGTTTGGAGGCCCCTTCTCTAAAACTGGAGGGCTCATAATTCAAAGGCCCCTATACTTTTGGCTGCAGCACTTCACACAGGGGAGGTGTCTCCTCAGATGATATATCCCAAACCATATCCTAGGATAGCAAGCTCTCACACGACACTTCCCTCATCCCTGCTGAGAGTCAGTGCACTTGTGACGTTAACTGAGAAAAGCCTCATCACAGTGCAGGATGTTCTCTTTTCCCTTGTTCTCTCCCCATCCCGGGCTCCTCCACAGCTCCCTGCAGAGTAGGGCTGTGCGAAGCTTCGGGCGCTGATTCTATTCAGAGGAGATTTGGTCCTATTCGGTGTCTGAATCTCCAAATCCAAATCCAAATCGAATCAGGAGCCCAATTAAAAGGTTCAAATCGATTTGAAGCTCTCCAAATTGATTTGGGAAAGATTTGGAGAGTTTCAGAGATTTGGGCAGTCCCCACTTGCTGCCGCAGGGAGCTGGACATAGACTCTGTGCTGGTAAGTAGGGGGTTGGGGCTGGGGCTGGAGGAGGGGGGCTCATGACAGAGCCCTCACCATGCAGCATGGGGCAGTGGGGGACAGCAGAGCTTGCCCCCCTGCCTGGCAGCACCCGGTGAATGCCAGGCTTTTTTTTCCAAAGAACTGGGAGCTGAGGCAGGCGGGGCAGTCATTGATGGGGCTGGGAGAGTGGGTGGGGAACGGGGCTGATTTGGTGGTGGCCAAATCTTCGAATCATATTTGGCCAAATTGATTCAGGACAGTGATTCGAATCACCAAATTGAATCACTGTCCCCCGAATCGGCCAAATCCGAGGCTTCACACAGGCCTACTGCAAAGCATATGAGGTCCAAGCCACAGAAGTATCTCTGGGCAGCCCTGTGCTGTACATACTGGGTGCATCTACATTTCTCCCTATGTCGTTGTAGCGATGCGCTATGTTGCCGTATGGCATGCTACGATGATGTAGCAATCACATAAGTCTAAATGTGATTGGCACCTACTTCATCATAATGGTGGGCTCCTGTTTTAGCACACCGCTATGGCAAAGTAGCGACAAAATCTAACCGTGCACATGGTGCAATATGGGCAGTTACTGCACTGTGCTTTAGTACTTCTGAAAGGGAAGTACTAAAGCCTGGCACCATACAGTGACATGTAGATGTGCCCACTGTGTCCCAGTCCTCAACCTGTCCTTCCCAGCCATGTTGTCAGGATGGCCCTACACCAGGTTTGTAAGGAGTCCTCAGAAGGCAGGACTACAGCTTGCACTTGCCAGCCTTTTTACCTAGCATGAAGGCACTAGTGTTTTAGGGGTAAGGATCTCAGTATCTCTAGTCCAATAAGCGTGTTCAGCAGTCGTTTGTATGGGGTTTTCCTTGTTTGTTCACTTCTTCCAGCAGCAACTCTGTTTGCGGTGGTGGTAGCATTTGAAACTTTCAGGGAGCTTAAATAGAGGAGCCCAGGTATCAGGAAGAATGTCTTGGAAAGTGGCATCAGGAAGTCAGTCCATGTGCACATGACTGGAAGGCTTAACTGCTGCTGCAGCATCTCCAACAACAGCTTCTACAATAAATGTACCACCCACACACACTTGGGTTGTGTATGGTAAAGTATGTGGTTTTAGTTCTTGTATATTGTGTTTTCATGTAGACAAGACTGCCCCTGGTGTTCTGGCCATGTGCCCAGCACATGGCAAGCTGGGTCCCCTATCTGGGCAAAGTATGTAACACCCTCTGGACTCATTGGCCAGAGGAAGCGGAAGATTCTCCAGGCAGATTGTTTGGGAGAAAGATTGGATTGTGGCACTTCCTGACTGGACAAGGCCAGGGTGATATCATGCAGGGGGGTTTAAGGTGAGCTAGGCTGGTTTGGGGAGAAGAAGAAGCTGCCAGGGGCTGCTGAAGAGTGAAGTATCCTCCAAGGGAGAAGGAGTTTGCAGATAGTGAAAAGGGAAACTCAAGGAGAGGAGAGAGAGAGAAAGAATTGTCCCAGTGCCTGGGAATTCCTCTCGCTTCCTTTTCTTCCTCACCTTTTTGTGGTTTTAAGGGATTAATACTGGGGAAGGGAATATTGTTTCCTTGGGTTGGCTGCCCAGAAATTAGGCCTGGCAGTTTTAAACAGGGTTGAAACCTGAGAGTTTCTGATCCTGTCAGCTTTGAGCCGGGGTTGAGGTTTGCAACTTCTTTTGCTCCCAGTGGACCCAAACTACCTGTAGCCCAGGCCTAGAGGGTAGGCCTGGTTTTTCCCCTTTCTCTTTTGATGGCCCCTTTGCTCTAGTTAGGCTGTGCGGTTGGGCCAGCTGCAGCCATTAATCAACTGGTTTCTTTTGGAGTTTGTCCTGCAGTTTTCATTTCAGCAGGTCATATAATTCACCCCAGAAGTTTTGGGGTGTGTGCATGCTGGCTAGAGATGCAGTCACACCCCACATAAATACAGCCTCTCCGTGGGAGCAAAGGTCAGCACTCTACCACTTCTCCAGGAGCAACGAGGGGCCCATTGCAACACAGAAGGACCCACGCTCTTGAGCAGATCCCTGAGGTGCAGTGAACCCAAGGAGCAGCTCATAGGACTCTCTGGTGCAGGCCCCCCTCTCCAGCCCATTTCTGAGAGGCAGGTGTAGGATTGTAGGTCCCTGGAACTACCCATTGAGGAGCCCTAAATCCCAGACTACTTGGGCACCAAGAGGGTGCCACCTATAGACTTTGCTCTGTAGTGAATAGTGTTTTAAAATTATATTTAATGTCTTCTTTTGTTTTGTTGTATTCTCTGTAATAATTTTCGTTTTTCGTATTTATACTACTTGCGAGAAAGTGGGTTTTGTTAATATGGATGTCCCAGCCAATTTAGTGTTCCCAGATTTTCTGGGTGGGGGCTCGAGCTGTGGGTATAATTTATGAGGTACCCCAAAATTTGAACCCAGCCTTTTTTGCTGCTGACCAGTGCCCTGACAGAAGGGTTACATAGAGAACCAATTTAGCTTGCAGACTTCTCCTGTTATTATTCAGTAGGTGATGATGAAATGGGAGCAGTAAGAAAGAACCTAAACCCAGTTCCCCCTCTGCATGTGTGTCTGGTTTTTGGAGTAGAAGAAAGGAGTGAGCCTGGGAATGAGAAATCCTGAGGACTAGGGACCTGTTAGGTGGAAAGAAGTGGAAAATCTGGCAGCACCAAAAGATGCATTCCAGAAGAAGGGAGGACTCACAATCCCTTGCATGGGAGATAGTCATTTGTAGGTACTGAAGTGGTTTGAGAGTGCAGCTGAAGAATCAGGGCCTAGCTTATCTCTGGCTGTTCTCAGCAGTGTGGCTCAGTGGGGCTGACAGCCCAAGTACTTTCCATTGTGCCCAGCAGATTAAGTCCTTGAGCTAGCTGGGATGGTTGGGGTGGGCGTGAGGGGTGCTCCACCACCCTGGTTCAACCACTTGAGATCAAAAGGAAAGGCTAATGAACAGCACTCACAATAAAAGCTGTATTAGTAAAAAAAAAAAAAAAAAAAAAAGAAAAAAAAAAGGCTGATCAGATACTTAGTTAATTGCTAAGTTGAACTTCCTTAAAGCAGCACAAAATATGCAGCTGTGTTTAATGAGCTGCTAAAATGCTCTCTGGGCAAACGGTAATACTACTGATCTTCCAAGTCAGAAGAATTGCTGCTAGGGAGGTGCATCTGCTGTCTCCTGAAGTGTTCTGACTGACAACTCAGGGTCTGTTACCTTTAAGGCTCACAGCCACCAGTTTCATTAATACAAAATATTGAAATATTTATGCTTATCGCTAGTTTGCAGCCTCCAGGGCACGCTGTGAACATGGCTTTGTTAGCTGCAGAGGAAAGCTTTTCTCAGGGGTGGGAAAAATATAGAACTGAATGCTCCCATTTGTGGTGTTGTACCCTGAGTCTGCAGGGAGCTCCAGGTTGCGAGAGCCCTGTGGAGTAAGCACAGAGCACAGTAGGTCTCTCCCTCCCCCACAGGGTAAGGATGGGTCATGCCTCAGCTTCCTCACCAGAGCACTAGAAGAAGCAGGTGAACTACACGGGGCAAAGCCCCAGGGCAATGGCAAGAGCTCATGTTCTGTCCCACTGAGAGTCTGATAGCTCCTGTTTAGAAAGGCTGTAGTGACTGGACTAGTTCATGCATAAAATGAATGAGTCAATGTTCTGCATGGGGTTATAACATAGGCTCTGAAATGGCCTCTGATGCTGTGATTGCCCTGTCCTTCAAGTCCTGGTTTCCACCAACACTTAACTTTCCTCTCCAGTTTGCAGAACAAAAAAACACAAGAGCTTTGTCAGTGACTTTTCCCATGTTTTAAAAAAAGAGCCATACATAAATCTGTGACAGCAGACACATACTGCAAGGACTGTTGTATTCAACACATCCCTATATGTTCTGGATAGGTCAGTTGTGATACTATAACACTTCTGAAGTGTAGTATGCTGTTTCTGTAATGTAGTGGTTCTCACATTTGCCTCGCGTGCAAAACGTCCCTGGTTGGAAACGGGACAAAAACAGCTACTCCCACTTACAGGCTAGGCAATACTATGCTTGCCAGCACCATACCTGAAAGACCTGGGTGTCATGATAGATCACACATGAACCTGAGCCACCAATGTGATGCTGTAGCTGGCAGAGCGAATCAAACACTGGCATGCATCTGTAGCCCAGGTAACTTGGGTATATACTCCCCTTCTCCAATTGAAGGGGATTGTTAGCTGGCAGGTGTGCTGTGGTGTGGGAACAGCAGATGGCTCAGTTTTCCTCTGTCCCTATAGAACCAGGCCAGGACAGTCAGGGGACTTAACTATATACAAATTGATTTATATTAACTTATCACAAGGGCAAGGAACATGGATACAAACATAAGTACAATGTATATATATATTTATAAGATATCTAAACCAGTAACATAAACAATACTCTCTGGGTAAATGACATAAAACCTTATACCAGTGCTCCAGATACAGGTAAGTCACAGGCAAGTATCTGATCTGAAACAGATAAACCCCAAAGATAAACTCAATCCCGAGGAGAAACCCCAATGCCCTTGGGCTTTTCCCAAGCCCTACAAAGAAGCTGGTAACTTTAGGGGGGGCCCTCTCAGTGGGACTTCCGCTTTCAAGAGCCCTTAACTAACCAGGGGTGGACTCCCCCTCCCCTGTGGGAATCCTCTTTTCCCTGCAACTCACGGCTCCCAGGCCTGAAGGGTGGTCCTCGTCCTGTGCCAGGCTGCTCTCTCTCCTGCAGTGGGCTTCAGGGGCGGGGTGTCGCTGTCCCCTGGAACAGGGCTCTGCCATGCAGGGCTTCTGAGGCTTCTGGCTTGGCCCTGTCGGCTGGCTCAGTAGCCCGAGCACTATCTGGCTCCCTGGACTGAACCTTGTGCTATGGATTGGAGGCCTGGGCTGCCATGTGCAGCACCAGGCTCGGTCCGCTCCTGGACCCTCCGTGCAGCGCCTCCTGCGCTGAGCTCCCAGCCTCGTTCTGGGGCTTGAGGATCTAAGCTGCCCAAGCACTCCAAAGGTCCTACTCTGTGCACCAGCCTGTGCACTGTGTCTCTGGCCGCACGCCAGAGGTTGCAGACCCGAGCCGACTCATGCCACTCCCAGGGTCTGGATGCCGTGTGCCATGCTGCACACCGAGAGCCTAGCTGCTAGAGCCATCTGCCATTCCCCGCTGATGGAAGTCTTCAGGGGCGCTTCTGGGCTACTGCTTCGCCCTGCTGAGCAGCTCTCCTCAGCTCTTCTAAGCCCTGCTCTTCTCTCTTCTCTGTCCCAGATGTGTTCCCTCATGCTGGGCACACAGCTCCTTTTATATGCTCCAGGGCTCCACCCCTGAAGTCTTCCGGACCTGAGTGTTACAGTCTTCAATCAGGTCTGGGATGGGGAACTCCTCTCCTGGTCCTCTCAGGAAAGGGGCATGACTGAACTCCTCTTGCTGCCTCCTGATCGGGGGATGAGCTCCACCAATCAAAACAGCAAGTTTTCAAGCCTGGGACTCAACCCAAGCTCCAAAAGGCAAGCCTGCTACACATCTACTGCTGCATCTTGAGCAAGACTAAGTATGTCATCCAGCTCTACTTGGCCTTGGTGAGACCACAGCTGGAGTGCTGTGTTCAGTTCTGGGTACTGCACTTCAGGAGGGATGTGGAGAAGCTTGAGAGAGTCCAAAGGAGGGCCACATGCATGACTAGAGGTCTGAAGAGCAGGTCATATGAGGGGAGACTGAAAGACTTGGGACTGTTCAGCCTGGAGAAGAGAAGACTCAGAGGGGACTTGGTGGCAGCCTATATGTATATTAGGGGTGTGCCTCAGGGCCTGGGGGAGCATCTGTTCACCAAGACCCCACAGGGGAGGACAAGAAATAATGGTTACAAACTAATTAAAGATTGCATCAGTTTGGATATAACAAAAAACTTCTTTACGAGTCAAGTGCCAAGGTTCTGGAACAGGCTCCCCCAGAGTTGGTAGTCACCCACCCTGGTGAGCTTCAAAAAATGTCTTGACACCCACTTTGCTGGGGTCATCTGACCCCAGCAGTCTATCCTGCCCAAGTGCAGGGTGAACCCAATGATCTTGTAAGGTCCCTGCGAGCCCCTAACATCCATGAATCTATGAAACATGTTCACACTAGGAGGAAGTGTGTCCTGTTTCTCTTAAAATGCAGCATGTAGGCAGATGTGGCAGTAGGAGAAAGGATAGGGTGAAGCAGGTGGGTTAGGAAAAACCTCTGTGAGCCAGGATCATTAGTATAATGGCACAGTCCTTATGTCAGTAATGTTCCTTGTCCAGTGCTAGAAGGAAGCAGTTCTTTCAGTGCCTCTTTAAGGTATGTGGGATTTAGCTGGCACTATGGAAAACTGAATGGCAGAAAGACTGCTGCTTGGCTTGCTTCCTTACTGTGACAAGAACTTCATAAAAATGTTTGCCTTTGTTTTAGTCACAATTGCACTCTACACCCCAGGAAAAAAGCTGGCCCATTCACTAAGTAGGATTTTGTATCTGAGTTCCATCCAGCTTATGTTTTCTTCAGGGAAGTAGCTTAAAAACATACACTGGAGAAATGTATGAAGGCTGATTTTTCTCTTTTCCTTCATCTCTGTGCTAACATAAGCATTTGCTTTGCTCACTAACTTGTTCTATACTACAATTGGGCCCCAAGATGTTAGTAACTGTTTTTAACTTCATAAAAGCCATAGGATTTAGTTATGACATCGTAACACACAGTTGACCTGTGAGACTCCTAACTCCAAGATCTCATTGAGGCATGATTAAAAAAAAGACTGGATGTTTGCATGGCTAATTAGCATATATTGGTAAACATTACACAAAAAGGCCCTTATGCATGCAGATCTCTGCCTCTGAGGCTTAGGCTGAATTTTCAGAGCTTGTTAAGCTTAAGACAAGGGATCAGGGTTAACTAATGAGTGCTAGATATCCCCAACCTGATCTCAAGCTCACTTCCTCATAGACACAAGAAAGAAGGTCAGGATCTGGGGAGATGAGGTTTGAATTGTCCCTGGGAGCAGGCTGTTATCCTGTAACTCCAACAGCTGGATTATACTTTCCCCTGAAGCAGCTGGTACTGGCCACTACCAGATGCAAAACACCTCCCTACAGGGTGCATTGTGATGACAATACCCAAGTTATTTTGTTAGGAGCAGGTCTGTCATCCATCCATCCACCTGTTTGTCTGTCTGTCTCTGTTTACTTCAGTCATTCAGGGTTGATGTGCAGTGGATCTGGCTCTACTAGATCCTTCCAGAATCAGGTCTTCACCTCATTTCTTCCCCAGGAGAAATCTGCACAATCATGTTGATTTCACAACATATCTTGAAACATATACTGAGATATTAGCAGACCACAGCAGGAAATTCATCATAGAGGTGAGGAGCCTGTATGCTGATGACTATGGGTACCATCTCTCCTTCACGTCCATTTAATCCTTCCCCAAATGAGCCTGAGGAGAATAAAGCCAGGACTTGCCCCAGGCAACAGTGTAGAACTGGCCAGTCTGTCATTCAGGGTACGTAGGGAGTGAATACTGGAAGTTGTAGGGGGAGAGAGGCAGGGGACAAATCAGTCTGAATAGGCCCTGTATAAATACTCTCACACATCCATTTCTACCACTGTGAGAGACAGGACACTGGGCTAGATGGATCTGTGGGCTAATCCATTGTGGTATCTCTTGCCTTCTTATGTACAAGGGACTTGTTTGGATATAGTCAGAACCAACCTAAATCCTCATGCACATCTGGAACCAGAGAGCCAGTCTGACTTTGAAAGGCCTGGTTAAACTTTCTTTATAAGAGTATTTCACGTGCCTTCTAACTGTAGATGTGCCCAGAAGTAGCTTTGAAATATCACCAAATATTGCCATGCTCTTAGATCTCAGTGTTACTAGAAATACAAATATCCCAAGAGACCCTAGTTATGGGATCAGCACATCCCAGGTCAGAGAGGCCCAGATGAGTCTGATATACTTTGGAAAAGACTCTCCAAAGCTCTCTAGCTCCACCCAGGCACCAGTCGCAAACCAGCAGCTGAGTCTGTGAAATATTTTGTGAGCATTCTTTAATGCAATGGACTAACAAGAGTGAGGAGGAACAAGGGGAGCCAAGGATATTATAATGCATAGGTTTAGGAAAGCTGCTTACTGCCCTTTTAAAGGCCACTCATGGAGTTTTAGTGCCAAGATGGGTGACTTGAATGGACAGGAAGGGTGGCAGCTCCTTTAATGACACTTTGGCCTTGGATAGGGATTGCTGGAATGACTTTCTTCTGTGTTCTAAAATAGTTAGAGCTGAGCAGGTGGGTGCTGAGCAGGTTGTAAGTCTGATTCCAAGACTGTCAGATGTCTGTTCCTCTACCCCTGAGAAAGTAATATGTTGTGCTGAAACATTAACATTCATTACTTTTTGCCTTGGGCGAGCTGTGGAGCCTAGAGTAAAGGACTATAAAGCAGAAGCTGCTTGGTACAAAATGTTTATCAATATACAAATTAAATAAGTCTTGCAGAAAAATCCAAGCCTTGCTCTTGCTGTGACACAGCTAAAAGCGCTAGAGCTGAGGATTTGTGGTACTTTATTTCTTTTTCAGAATAATTCTGTTTTAGGAGCTGTTTTTCCCATATATAATAAGGGATGAAATATAACTGTACACTTAGGACACATGTTGGTTGGGGTTGATAAAGTCACTTCAAGAAGCGACACAGAAAAGGACATTTGCACACAGTTCCAACTAAGGCTTCTGAAAATTATAGAGTAAAGAATCCAACACATTTTATGAGCAGAAAAGATAATAATATATTCAGACTTTATATTCAGACCATCTGCACCCTGTTCTAGATGAGACAGAGAATATCAGTCAGACTGATCATCTGCTCAGTGGAATGTGTTTCTGAATAGATTTATAATGCTTGGCTGTCACTGCCTCTCTACAGGCAGGAAATATTCTTCTCCATTTATAAATGTTTAAAAACAACTCCTGGACTTCAGCTTCCCAAATTACTGGGTTTCTTCTGAGTCCAAGGATAAACATAATATTCATTTGTTAAGGTACACTTGAAGCCTGGAGCATTCTGGCCACCAAGGTGTCTTTAGCTGTGGTAAAGTAGAACAATGATATTCATGGAAGTCAGGGACTGTCTGAGGTCAACTGAGGTGAACTGTAGAAAATGGCTTCTGCAGTTTGACCCCCAGAAAGCAGGAGAAGATGAACTGCCCCAAACAGGATGGGAATATTTAGGAATATGCTTTAAAAACGCAGCCTAAGTCATCTAGCCTACTTCCTGGCTAATGCAAGATGTTAGTGAAGGCAAGCCCCTTTGCATTCCCTGTGGGAGGAAGATTTGTCTGAATGGGAAACAGGGCTGATCACCTCATGGTGACAGTACAACCAGCATTGGTTTAATAGGTGCACTCATGGCAATGATGATCTGTAAAGCCTTAGCTTCAGCTGATTTCCAGAAACTGGGGACAACAGTCTTACAGCCAACACTTTCCAGGTCCCACCCAACATCTGGGCTACTGCTTCTACATAGCTTTTGTTGTTGTGGGGACACATCACTGTCCCAGTTGTTCAGTACCCTGAGCATTTTCAGTCACCCAATCAGTGAGCTTCTGTGTCCATCAACTAGTAGTTTTTCACCTCCAGCAGGCAAGAAGCTGCAGGGTTTCCAAGACAGGCTTCCACACATGTTGCCAGGATATAATTTCTGGTACTAGCAAGTGCTTTATCATCTATTTCTGTAGCTGGATGGTCACTACACAGCCCACCTTGGTCCCCGGCTCCTTGCCTGTGTTTCTGGGCCCTTAAAATGATACTGCCCCTTTGCTCCCCAAATGTGGGGGACAGATGAGCACTGTCACTTACATAACAGCAGCAGCATGACTGCTGACCAGCTTTGTGGCCTCCGGATATTCCTGCCTCCCTCTGAGTGGTCCTGCTGCCAGCTCTAAGAACAGTCACTGTCTCTTTGGTAGACATCTTGTATGCTGTGCTCTGAAGGAAACAGCTGCTATCCCCTAACCAGGCACAGAGGGAAGAAAGCTGCTCTGTGCATTTCTGACAGCAGCTAGGGTTCCAACACAGACTGACTGTGACTGGCAACCAGTGGCAGGGACACACCCTGGAAGAATACTGGTCTTCCCATTTGTCAGGTCACTCCCCAATGCCTGGCCATCATCATCTCAGTCTTCCTGGACTTAACATCAGCATCAGTTGTGGCCTTTAATTTTGCCTTTTAAGGGGAGATACACTAGTAAGCCAGAGCAGCATGAAGTTATCCAAGAGTTAGGGTTACCCTGGTCCTTAATTTGCTGTTGGCTTACTGGAGTAGATATCCTTGCCACAGAGCTCAGTCCTATATGAAGTGAAAGATGTGGGGACCCCAGTTCTTCGCTGTCCATGTAGTTAAGCTTCAGTGGTTTTAAATATTCTCCCCAGCAGTACCTGCCAATGGAAACTCTTGACTGGGCCAGGTGTTTTTCAAGTGTGATGGGATGCAAGCTGCTCTCCTCAACTTTATGAAAGTCCTTCAGACTTCCTCGCTAGCCCTCCTAGCAGACCCAGATATATATTGTTAAGGATGGAGACAGGCTGAAGCCCTCCGGATCCCTTCTCTCTGTAGTGACAGAAGTTATAATTTATAGGTGATCCCTAATTAAGGGTAATGAGGAAGTTGGTTAACTAGAAGATGGTCTCTCAGTTAGTTAGAGAGACAAAGGTCTGCAGAGGTTTGCTGACTACTCCACAATTGAAGTTTGTTTTTTAATTCTTATTCATGTATGCCTGTTAAGCCCAGTGATCATTATGTTATCTAGAATGAGAGAGTGGATCCACCCTGAAACAGCCTCACCCCTTCCAGTTGCAGCTTGAAGACATGCCACCAGCACCAGACACCTGGTGCTGAAGTTGCTTAAAGGGCTGCTGGCACCTGTGGGGAGGCCTTATTTTCCTTCAGCCCCAGGGAGAGAATATCCACTACCACTGCCTGTGCAGTATCTGTGCTGTACTCAGTTCTGCCCCTGAACCGCAGGACCCAAGAGATCCAAAGCTTTCAGGTATAGTTATGTTAAGGATGCACTGACACAACCTTCTCCAGAGACTTAACCAGCAGTGGATGTTTGGATACTGGAGAATAATGAGCCAGGCTGTCAGCCACAAGTGCTGGCTCTTTCAGGGAAAAGCTACCGCAGGAGGGGATTGTGTTATATCAGAGGGGCAGAAAAACTGTATCAGCAGCAGAGACAATTCTTCCCTGCTGGCCTTCGACACCAAGAGAGCCATGAATCCGAAGGAGAAGCTGTAGGACAAAGTCCCCTTGGTCCCTTAGTGAGTGCCACATGTGTAATCTAAACCAGTTGGATTCTCCTTCCAAATTCCATTTGGCAGCAGAGATGCAGATTGCCCAGCCCCAAAACATAAATGTTAATTACTTTTTTTTTTGAGCATCTCTGCTCTTGCTGCTGATTCTGAGCCTTAAGCACCAGTCTCTCACGCAAGATAGCATCACCACAGAGGGCCATAAGCAACTGGAGCAGATGTAGTCTTAGAAAGAAATTGTTTGCAAATTGCAAATGTCACCAGTAACAAAAGTCAGGTTTAGTCAACACATAATGGGAGTGAATAGTCTCCAGATAGAGCATGTTTTAAAGCTTTCCAAGAGAAATCAGTGGGTCTTTAACTAGAGACAGCTGTGTGTGTGTGTGTGTGTGTGTATTGCAAGTTTATCTATCCCTGTTATTTGTTCTTCAGCGAAATAAATATACTCTGTTATTCTATCAGTCCTGCTGTTCACAGCCTTTACAGATTATACTGTCTGATTGAGCTAACAGTGATTTATGCTTTTTATTGTCTGCTTTGAAGAAAAGCCCTCTGACAGAAGATGGAATGAGAATGGGACCAAAGCAGCATCCTGGCTTAAGAAATCAAAACAAAAAAATCCCTGTATGCAGCCCCTGTGGACCAATCAGACTGTCTGCTGGAAATAACTTTGCTAACCTTGTAACAGCCAGGTGCTTTCTCCTCAATACGGCCTTGCCATGGAGGCACTGAGTAACAAGCCAGTATTTTATTGACAAAGCACAAAAGTTTGGGCATAAGACTAGAGAGGCCTGAAGCCTACCTAATTGCCGTAGCTACCAAGACGGTGTTATATCCTAAGGGAAAAAAGGTCACATCTGAGGCAGCTACATACATCTTGCATAGAATTCCTCCCTCCTTCTACACATGATCAGGCCCCCACTATACTACAAATATGGCTTGCCTCACTGTCCCACTGTTGCAGTGCAGACTGGAAGCATTTGGCAGTTCCTTCGATTTGGTAATGTCCTTGGGTAAAGTCCCATGGAAGTCAGTGGGAATTTTATCAATCACTTCAGTTGGGCCAGAATCTCATCTCTTGTGTGACCTATTATGTTAGGATAAACCATGATAGTCACTCCAAAATAATGAGGAAAATAATGACCCACCATTTTTCTACATCTAGGGCTTCTAACAGGCATACATAACCCATAGAGGGACTAAGGGGCCCAGGTATTGTAAAGACAGGTCTCAAGTTACTCCCAATCTGTAATGCAGTCAAACAGCTTTGTGGATGTCATAAACTGAAAGGACTTTGCTAGGTTATTTTCTTAAGGTCAGGATAATCCCAGAAATAAATCCAGACCTGATATACTTCTGAGTCATCTCATGTTATACAGAATGTATACTTCAGCTTTAACCACACTCACTTGGCTCTTTGTAATTCAGTTTACTTATTAACATTACCGTAGCACCTATGAAGCCTAGATAATTACAGACCGGAATCCCACTGTGCTGGGTATTACACAAATACAGAATGAAAAGAAGGTCCCTGCCTCAAAAAGCTAAGTAAGACAGGAAAACGTAACGGCAAAAGACATATAACTAAAGGCAGCTGATACTAGGCAGGTGCAGACAGGCAGGAAATACAAGGACATGATGGCTGGTTGACATGGCAACGGGCTTACTCCACCAGGAAAAGGCGTGCTTTGGGATGATAAAGGGATAACAACATAGTTCAGTGAAGGTTTATGAAGAACTCCTTCCAGGGGTGCAGGACAGCATGGGAGAAAGCATGAAGGCACTTGTTTGAAAATTGGTTCATGAGGACAAGTCTCCATCTCCCACTTGTTCAACCAGAGGTGGGAATGGATTACTTGACAGCCAGCAAAAACTAATGGGAGTGGATAGGTAGACTGGTACCTTGAAAGTAAAGAGAAGCATCTTATGTTTGATGTTAAAGACAAAGGGGAAAAAGCAGATGGCTCTAGAGAGAACAATCCCTTGGTCAGAGCAACAGCTTAGAATAATGGTGCTCAACCTTTTTGCCCAGCCACTTGGCAGGGGCCAGTTCACAGGCTGGATCAGGCCCCGCATTCCAGGATTGGGCTCAGGACTTTGGGCCCTGTACAACCACATCAGTCCCTGGCTGGCCCTATATGCTGGGATCAACTTCACACACTGGGATCAGGCTCTGGCACCTCATGCCACCCCTGCCCAGCCTTGCATACTGGGATTGGGCCCCATGTGCCAGCCATGCTGCTTCCATCTGGCCCTGTGCACTGGGACTGGGTCCTGCGCACTACGATCAAGTCTTGGTACCCTGTACTGACCCCATCTGTGGGATTAGGTCCTGTGCCACCTCTGCCCAGCCCTACATACTGGAGTCAGACCCCATGCACTAGGATCAGGTCCCATGTCACCCTTTGCACCCAATCTAACACTTAAGGCCACACTATCTGGTTCATGGGGCTCCCCACAGGTCTGGAAATTTGGCAGCAGGGGAGTGGTAACTACTCCCCTACTGCCAGATTTTCAGACCTGTGGGGAGCCCTGCAGGTCAGATGACATGGCTCCTGAGGTCAGATCTGGCTCACAGGGGCCAGAAAGCCCCTGGCTTAGAACAGTGATCTATGAAGCAGAATTCTGACTAGGTATGAGCAAGGGCAAGATTGCCTTTGCCAAGGACAGAGAACATGGCATTGCCATAACTGGGTGTGAGAAGGCCTTGGCATACGTTTTAGCTCTATGGATGGATAGAAAAAGATTTGCCCAAGGGAAGTCCAGAAAATAAAAAGCTTTCAAAATTTAGACATGGCTTGGAGTCCACGTCAAGGATGTTGCAACAGTGACAGGCCAAAATGACAGGCAGTGTGTCCACAGCAAATTGAGATGGCTGAGAGAAGCTAAGAGCTCTTGTTTAGCTTTGTAGAGCCTGGTGCTAAGAGCTGGACTTCCACAAGAAGAAATCAAAAGGCTGAGATTTTAGTCTGAACCAAAAGAGGGAGAGGGTTGGGACACATTGCTGTGTATTGTCAGAGCTGTTTATTGTCAGCACTGAAATGGTAGCCAATTTTTTTAGATAAGGCACAGAGGGAGAAGAGAAGGGGCCTAAGGACCATGTCCCACAGATAATTGGGGATGAGATGGATCATCTAAATAACATGCTGAAAAATAGGGGGCGAAGATGGAGTCAGGGTAGACTGGGAGGGCTTGATTCCAAGAAGAGCACAGTTGATGGTGACAAAAGCAGCTGACAGGACTGGAGTACTAAGACCAGTGTATGGTTCCAAGATTTTGCTAGGAGGAGATCACTGGAGACTCTGAAGAGAGCAGTTTCAGCATGTTGTCAGTGGAGCATAAGGAACAGAAGCTTCCTTGAACAGGGCCCTGGATGGCACCAGAGAAGAACTCCAGGCAACCACTGCAAAGGAGCACGTCTAGTCTGCTTAGAGATTAAAGGGGGACCTGGAGGGGGCAGGAGTTGGAGAAGCTAGTAGGGCAAAGTGTGTTTAAAGCTGCAGTGATTGAAACCCGTTTGCACCATCAGGGGAAAGAGCCCAAGGAGATGACTGGGTGACATAGTTTGAACTTTGATCTTTGCAGGTATTCGTTTTAAGCAAGTGCAATCATATAGAAGTGGCTGCCCCATAAATATGCAATATTTATTGTATTAGAATTTAAATCTCATATCTTAGGGAGCAGTGCTTTTTAAAAGCATTTTTGAAAAGAGGACAACTGTCTGCCAACTGGAAAATGAAATAGCACATAATACCTTACTGCTAAACATCATATCATTTTTACTCATCTCTGGCTTCCATAAACCAAAATGAATGAAGAAGATTCTGATTTAGAGACTAGTCTTCCCAATGACATCCAGGAGGATTGGATTGAACCTGAAGTATTTTTAGTCAGGGTAAAAATCAATCCCAATGGCTATTCTAAAAGGAAATAAACATCAGGTGGGAAATGGATTAGCTCAGCAATCAATTTTTTAAAGACCATCTCACTCTCTCCAGTCTAGCTGGAATTTGGTTTACTGATGTATGGTTCCCCCTCACCACTTCTCAGTGGTCTGATCTCATTAACAATATAAATTTCCTATAAGGAAAAGCTTCTTCACGGTTCATGTGACCAGACTCTGGACTCCCAGCGGGGGTGCTTCAGGTACTTACCCTGGAGATCTTCAAAAGGAGACCAGATGAACACTTTTCTGGGGTTATTTGACCCCGGCAATCTTCTCTGCCCAGAGATAGGGGGCTGGACCCAATGATCTCATGAAGTCCCTTCCAGCCCTGAACTTCTATGAATCTGTGAAAATTCTTGTCTAAGGAGAGACAGCCAAAAAAGTACTTAGTCCCTTCTCTACCTGTCCTCCCTCCCCAACATTTTATTCATAGCTGGAGAATTCTCAGCAGCATTTAGAAGACCAGTGAGAAGAACTGTGGAATCCTCTAGTTTGGGATGGCTAACTTGTGGCAGGTGGGCAAGTGGCAGGTGGGCATGTGCAACCATTTTTTGTGGCACTTGGCAGATCAGGCAAGCAGCAGAGCAGCAGGTTGAGGAGAGAGTGAGCATCAGATCAAAAAGAGAGTGAGAAACAAAGCACGACAGGGCTGGGAAAAAGCAGCACGTGGGGAAGGGAGTGAAAAGCAGCCAGAGAGGGGATGAGAGGCAGGGAAGTAAGACTGGGCTGGGGACAAAACAACAGGTGCAGGAGGGGTGAGAAGTCCATGGATTCCAGGATGGCTGCTGATAGGAGTGAATTTAATCAAACTCAAAACTGTAGAATTAGCAACAGCAATAGAAACAGCAATGAAAAACATATAAGATTTTCATTTAAAAAGTCAGGACAAACTGACCTGGTAAACAAACACGGTGGACCATGCAGGGGGAGAAGGAGCAGCTACTTCAGGTGGGAAGCAGAGCTGCAGGTTCAGTAAAAGGTGAGGGACAGATGGTGGAGGGAGGGAGTGAGAGGCAAAGCAGGATGGGGCTAGGAGCAAAGCAGTAGGGGCAGGAGGGAGGGAGATAGATTTTAAAGGAGTTGACAGGAATTTACTGCTATAAGATTATAGGGGTGTGTGAAATGGGCTGTATTTGATTTGGATTTGGATTTGGCCAGAATTGGGGACAGTGATTCGATTAATTGATTTGGATTCCTGTCCCTTATTTGATTTGGCAGAATCCGAATCTAAAGATTCAATGCTGATTTGGAGAATCAGTGATTTGGACATAGACACAGCTTTAAATGTTTTTTCTACCTACCTTGAGGTACCAGGCACAGCACCTGACTGCTGTGATGCTGGGGCAGACGGAGCATCCCACAGGAGCGCGGTGGGGCCTTCCGCACTCTCAGCAGCGAATGTGGAAGTGGACCGGAAATAGTTCCTGTCCACTTCTGGGTCCACCAGGGAACATGCTGGGCCCCCCATCCTGCACCTCCCTGACTCAGGGGTTGGCCGCAGGGGGACCCCAGGTGCCCCCCCCCAGACCCAGGAGGCACCAGTCACTGAGCCAGGGGCCTCCCCCTGTGCACTCCCCAGCCAAACTGGAAGTGGGCTGGAAGTGCTTCTGGTCCACTTTGAGGTCTGCTGCCAAGTGCACTGGGGAGCCCCCCAAGCTTCTGTGGGATGCTTCATGCACCCCAGCATCACAGCATTCACGAACTCCCTGCTACCTTGAGGTATGTAGAAAAAACATTTAAAGCTGTGTCTATGTCCAAATCTCCGAATCTTTCCAAATCTCTCCAAATAGATTTGGAGGGTTCCAATTTGATTCAGAGGGATTAAAGGGTCTCCTGATTCGATTCAGATGCAGAGATTCGGCCACCGAATTGGGCCAAATCTCCACCGAATCAAATCAGGGACCGAAGCTTCACACAGCCCTAATATTATGCCAAATGAGCTAACAAGTGAGTTTGCAAGATACAAATTAGCCTAGGCTTGACATAAGGGTCAGAATGCTAAGGCACTGAGAACAGAGGAGCAGCTAACTCCACTTTGATGAAAGGATATTGCTCAGGTGGGCACTAGGTAAGATGAGAGCTGAAAAGCTACATAGTGGGCACATCAACATGTTCATTAATGCACCCTTGCTACTGTGCATTATGTTTAGTACCTCTAATATAAGGTACTAGATAAGTGTGCAATAGCAAAGGTGAACTTTTTTTTGATGATACTTAATAAGCAATAGACTAATTCTACTGTGCATTTGTGAATTAGCAGGTATTTTGCCATGATGTGATAATGCATAGTAGAACAGTCCACTGCACATTAACACAGCTTGTGTAGATGCTGTGGTACTGTGGCTAGTTCCCATGAGGAAGTATTGAATGAGGTGCTGGGGACATGCAAGATTAGATGTATCAAATTGTCTGCAAATGGTAGGATCCTAGTTTCATAGTTGGTAGGGTCGGAAGGGACCCGAGCAGATCATCAAGTACGACCCCCTGTCATGGCAGGAAAAAGTACTGGGGTCAAACGACCCCAGCAAGGTGTTCATCTAGCCTCCTCTTAAAGACCCCCAGGGTAGGAGCCAGCACCACTTCTCTTGGAAGTTGGCTCCAGGTCCTAGCCACCCTGACAGTGAAGTAGCGCCTCCTGATGTCTAGTCTGAATCTACCCTCTGCCAGCTTGTGACCATTATTTCTTGTCACTCCTGGGAGTGCTCGGGGGAGTGCCCAATGCCTGCTGGTCCCCTCTGACTAGTATGTAACAGGCCACTAGATCCCCCCTCAGCCTTCTCTTGTGGAGGCTGAACCGGTTCAGGTCCCTTAGCCTCTCCTCATAGGGCCTGCCTTGCTGCCCCCGATCATGTGGGTGGCCCTCCTCTGGACCCTCTCGATGCTGCCCACATCCCTCCTGAAGTGCAGCGCCCAGAACTGGATGCACTACTCCAACTGTGGCCTGACCAGTGCCGCATAGTGGGGGAGGATTACCTCCTTGGACCTGCTCATGATGCATCTGTGGATGCATGACAAGGTAGGTTGGCCTTCCTGACCGCGTCCCCACACTGCCGGCCCATGTTCATTTTCGCATCAATAATGATTCCAAGATCCTTTTCTGCCTTTGCACAGATGAGAAGGGAGTTCCCCAGCCTGTAGGTATGCTGCTGGTTCTTCCTCCCCAGGTGCAGCACCTTCCATTCTTCAGTGTTGAAACCCGTCCTGTTCTCATCCGCCCACCCCTGTAACCTGTCTAGGTCCAATTGCAGCCTATTTCTTCCTTCTAGCGTGCCCACATCCCCACACATCTTGGTGTCATCATCAAATTTGAACAGGGTGCTTTTTACCCCCTCGTCCAAGTCACTGATGAAGATGTTGAACAGTGACTTAGTTCTCATGGGATAAAGAAGATATAGTTTCCAATGCTCTTTTGTACTTAGTACACTTGCCATTTTATAAATAATACCAAGTTTTGAAGTGAAAATCTCAAAAATGTCAATGAAAAAACTCATATAAAGTACTCTATGGTGATAGAATGTTGTAGTAGGGTTAACTTTCTGCATCTGTTAGCTATGTCTTGACATTTTGTTAAGAGAACTAAAATCATTTTGTAATGATTATTTAGTTGTAGAAGTAGCTGATGATGAAAGCAATGAATGGCAAAATGAAAAATTAGGAGCCCTGAACAAGGATAAGTATATCAGTAAAGAATATTACACCTGTGCCAAACAACAGTCATTTTCAGGGCAATTATTCTTTTAGACTTTCTCAAGTCCTAATGCAAGTTGATGATTCCTTGACAATGCTTCATCAGATTAGAGACAGAAGGATCTTGAACTATTTCATTGTTCAGCTGATGGCACTTCTGAAAAGAGTTGAAGACTTGAGAATTTCTGAGCAGTATTCAATTTCCTCCTGTTAGCAGGAATAAAGGGCATTCTGCATTTCATAAGATCAGGCAGTTCATAAATTACTTACTTTTACACTGCATAAATTAAAAGGGCATGAGTCCCAGTACTATCAGCATCTCAAGACCTTTTTTTTTTTGAAGTTGCTGCGGAAAGTGTTTAAAATTTTTGTAACCCTGGGCGCGACACTACATGCACCCTCACCTGAATAATGGGATCCTGGGGTACTCAGTAGCCAGTAGCCCTGCCCAGCCCCCCTGGGAAGCTGCTGCAGTGCCCCGAGCAGAGAGCCTCCACTTACAATCAAGCACCCTTGCAGACAGTTCTCAAACTATTTACAAGATTTAATTATTTACAACATAACAAATAATCATTAAATAAGCACATGGATATACTGACTAATAAACCCTCAAGAACTTATTTACACAGTCTCTCACTTGCACACGGTGTTCTGGGGATCCCGTGTGCACTGCCCCTGGCGGGGTATCTCACGGAGCGGGACTGTCTGTGTCCCTGCACGTGGTCTGTGGACGCTCCCTGGCACTGGTGCCTGTCTCCGTGTTCCTGGGGTCTCCGGGCAGCAAGCAGCAGCTCCTCTGCAGTTCCTGCAAGACAGCCTTCCCCTGCCTTTGCCCCCTTCCCTGGTTCTGCTGTGAGCAGTGTCTGGGCTGCAGGCTATAGCAACCCTTCTGTCCCACACAGCCTCACAGCCCCGGCAAATGCAGCCTCTCCCTGGGCTTTGCCTGCCCCTGGGGCCCCTCACCCATCAGGGAAACTAGGGCAAACTCTGGCAGTCCCCACACCGGCTCTGCTGTGTTCACCCAGCCACACCGGCTGCAGTCAGGTCTCTCCAGGCTTGGATTCTCCACACAAGCAGTCCCTGCCTGCTCCTGCTGCTGCAGCTTCTCCACTCTGCTCCTGCAGGCCTCTCACAGGGGCTGTCTGAGGGACCACTGTGCCGAGACTCTCAATCTGGTCTCCAGCCTGTCCCTCAGCCCCCTCTCTCTCTTGTTCCCCTCCCCGTGGGAAAAACTGCTCCCCCTTTTATCCAAGCCTCTCAGCCAATCCCAGCTCAGGGCCCTTCCCGGGCTTTTGCTAAGGGCTCTCTTTCAAAACTTTGCTGGGGTTACATCACCCCTCCCACTTCCAACAGGGCTGCTCCCAAACAGCTTCACTTGCCCTCAGAGCCTACAGTGTCCCCTCTGTGACAAACTCTGTCTCTCTGCCAGGCAGCCCTTCCCATTCTGTTCAGGTGGGTCCATTTTTTAAAGGCTGCTACATTTTAAATATTGAGGATACATTTAAATAAAACTAGTTAAAACCTTAAAATGCTGTAGGACAGGTTAATGCAGAGAAGGTTTCAGAGTTTCCAGTATTTGTTATTAGTAAAGACCATTGCAGAAACATACATTCATATGTGTATAAGTACATTTTAGCAGTTAGCTTTGCAAATATACTCTGTTATGGCTTCTTTGAAACATGCAACTGAGACTATTACACCTCAGAACAGACCCTACAGAGTTGGGTCAAAGTAATATGCTGCTGCTTCCAGTAAAGCACTGTTTTCATGTCTGTCAGCAGCCCGTGTGACTGCCCAGAAAACTTTCTAAGTTGTATTAATTTTTCAACGATCAAATATAACACACACTGAATGTAACATGTAACAAGGCTCTTGTGCTCCTTGGGCACTGGTAGGCACAGGTAAAAGCCACAGAGCTGTACACTTTCCTTGTACTGGTACTGGACACTTTCTCTGTGCCAGCATTGGGGAAAAGTGACAGCAGCAGCTAGGTCTTACAGCCTGCCTGCCCGCTCCCCTCCTGGTCAGCCTCTGATCCAAGTTGGGTCAATCCAGGCCACAGCCTTAAAGGTTGCTGACCACTGCCCTAGGGCAAGCCATTTGAATTTTATATTATTTTATAATGTTTATTTTTGTACTGGATTTTATTTATACATTTCATATTGCATAAGTTATATTTAACATTGCTTTATAAAAAGTTGAAATGACAAAATCAAAATAAAATGTTTTCACTACATCAATATGAAATGTTTGGATGCTTATGCTTTTTTTTTTACAATCTTTCATTTCACTGGAAATTTTGAAATTTCAGCTTTTTGCTCTTTTTTGGAATGGATTTTAACAGGAATTTCCTAGGAAATGAGTTTTGCTTCCCAACCAACAAGGCAACACAATGTTGACCCAGTGCAGGTGACACTGACTAGTCATGGTGAGTTGTTAAACAAAGCATGCTGGGAGAAAGTGTAAGTCACATGAATTTCAACTCCCATTAGAATTCCTTGGACTCAGTTTTGGTTTTGTCTCATATACTTAGGCTGTGTCGACACATAGTGTAGACATTTGGTGTGGACACGTGGTATGGACATTTGGGGACAACTAGCAGTGGTGCACCTTGCGCTGCTGCTACTTGTTTCTGGGGAACGCCCATGCCACACATGCTTTGGCGCTCAGCAAGTTACACTGGTGGCAGTAGGGGAGACTGGGCTAACACTGGGCTGGCCCAGCAGCCTTACCTGGGATCCTAGGGGCCTCCTGGGGCTGCAGCAGCAGCAATTCTACCGTGTGGAGCCTGGCTGGTAGCCACAGTGCAGCTCTAGCTGGCCTGGCTCTGCTTTTGAGTGGTGTGCAGTTCTCATGCATGTGCTACTCCACCTTTTTTTTTCTGCGAGTTTTTTTGACCCCTGGATATTCATTAAGCAAGTACTAAACTACATGTGCAGTAACTACTGTGCATTTACGGTACATCTACATATGGTAGATGGGTCGGTTTCGACCTAGAAGGGTGTGGGCAGTGGGGTCCCGCAGGGCTCGGTCCTTGGACCGATACTCTTTAATGTCTTCATCAGTGACTTGGACGAGGGAGTGAAATGTACTCTGTCTAAGTTTGCAGATGACACAAAGCTATGGGGAGAAGTGGACATGCCGGAGGGCAGGGAACAGCTGCAAGCAGACCTGGACAGGTTGGACAAATGGGCAGAAAACAACACAATGCAGTTCAACAAGGAGAAATGCAAAGTGCTGCACCTAGGGAGGAAAAATGTCCAGCACACCTACAGCCTAGGAAATGACCTGCTGGGTGGCACGGAAGTGGAAAGGGATCTTGGAGTCCTAGTGGACTCCAAAATGAACATGAGTCAGCAGTGTGACGAAGCCATCAGAAAAGCCAATGGCACTTTATCGTGCATCAGCAGATGCATGACAAATAGGCCCAAGGAGGTGATACTTCCCCTCTATCGGGCGCTGGTCAGACTGCAGTTGGAGTACTGCGTGCAATTCTGGGCACCACACTTCAAGAAGGATGCAGATAACCTGGAGAGGGTCCAGAGAAGGGCCACTCGTATGGTTAAGGGCCTGAAGACCAAGCCCTACGAGGAGAGACTAGAGACACTGGACCTTTTCAGCCTCCGCAAGAGACGGTTGAGAGGCGACCTTGTGGCTGCCTATAAGTTCATCACGGGGGCACAGAAGGGAATAGGTGAGTATTTATTCATCAAGGCGCCCCCAGGGGTTACAAGAAATAATGGCCACAAGCTAGCAGAGAGCAGATTTAGACTGGACATTAGGAAGAACTTCTTCACAGTTCGAGTGGCCAAGGTCTGGAACGGGCTCCCAAGGGAGGTGGTGCTCTCCCCTACCCTGGGGGTCTTCAAGAGGAGGTTAGATGAGTATCTAGCTAGGGTCATCTAGACCCAGCACTCTTTCCTGCCTATGCAGGGGGTCGGACTCGATGATCTATTGAGGTCCCTTCCGACCCTAGCATCTACGAATCTATGAATCTATTTATGAATGTGTAGATGCACCCAGTATGAAATACAGACACTGAGCCAGGTCCTATGGAAGCCAAAGGCAAAAAGTCCTATCTACTTCAGTGGGAACTGGATAAGAACATAGCAACAGAGGAATCTCCACAGGGTCAGTGGAATAGACTGTACCAACCACTGTGCATCAGCCAGTGAGGAACAGATCCAATGGCATGAGCTAGCATCAGGGATGTAGAGTGAGAAGTGGCAGACAGAGACATAGCAGTATAGAACAGGTCCCCCTAATAGTGAGCCCATGTCTGATGATACTTGCTGGGGGTTCGTGTCCCCTGCAAAATGAAAGTGTGCCAGAGCTACAGATGAGTTACAGAGGCACAGTCAGATGAGTAAATTAAGAGCCAGAATGGGACAAAGACAGAATTTAGGCACCCGTGTTGCAAAAACAGACACAGAAGAGCCCCATGCCAGGAGATGTTGTGGACAGCAGAGATCTCCCGGGACCTGAATTTGGCTTCTGAGCATTTGCAGCAGTGCCCCCTTTGCCATGCTTTTCAGCAGTCTAGCAGCTAACTCCTGCATCAGCACTGTCCCCATCACAAAGGCTGGGGGCAGGGGATCGGGGGGCAGTGCTCACAAGGCCAGATTTGCCTAGGGCACAAGTGGCCAGCCTGCATCCCACATGCCACAAGTGGCGTAGCAGCCTGTGTGTGTGGCATGTGGCAGATCAGGGAGGGAGTAGGCAGTGCAGTGGCAGATAGAGCAGGAAGCAGAAAGCAGAGTAGCAGATCAGGCAGGGGAAGAGTATCAGAGTAGCAGTTGGGGAGCATGCAGGGCTCATTTGTGGTATGCTCGCCAAAAAGTTTGGTGCCCACCGGCCCAGGGTATGTCTATATTGCCATAGCAGGATGCCAGGAAACACTGTATTGAGACATGGCCTGCCTGCTCTGTGCACTCTTCCTACCAAAGCATTAGTGTACCTGACTTGGCATACCACTGAAAGCCAGAGCCTACAAGTACCTCTCCAACCCTGCATGGAACTGGGAAAGTGACTTCTGTCTTCAGAGGTGTGACAGGAGGCCATCCCGAGGCTGGTCAAATCACTGGCCCACCCACCTGTGCAGGGCAGTCTGCCCATCTGGCTTGCCTTTGATGTAACTTTGGAAATAATTTTTCATAAGGCGGGAGGCTGCCCATTTTACTGCCTGAATCCAAGGGTGTAATACACGACTCCGTACTGCCCCATGCCTTGCAGATGGCATCACTGTGTGGCTCTGGCCCAACACTGGACCCGATTACATTCCAGTCTGATTTGTTGGACCCTGACCTGGATTCCTCCTAGTCAGGCAGCCTAACCTCTGTAAACTCCTTAGATCCCTTTCCTTCTTGGCAGTGGCCCCCTCTGGGACTTTTGGCCTTGTAGGTACTGGCCTTGCCTCTAGCCCAGTCGGACTCCAGGCCCTTGGCACTGGCTGTCCTTCGCGGTGGGCACTCTGGCTCTTTGGTCTGGTTCTGGCCCCAGCATTGACCAGTCAAGGGTTTCCTGGCTAGGTTCTTGAGCAGCTAGCCCTTCTCCTCTCATACGGGTCCACCTTCTTGGGCCCCTCCAAACACAGCTGACTCAATCTCCAAGGCCAGCCTATGCAGTCCTTCAGGCCCATGCATGCAGACCCTACTCTATGCAGCCTACTCACTCCCACATGCCCCCTCACCAGGGCTACTAGGTCTGATGCCCCTTAGGCCTCAGGCCTTAATGATATGCCTGGACCTGTTCCTTCTGAGGGGTAACCCACCAGGTCATGGGTGCTGAGGCTATATGGTGCCACATACTCACCTTTCACTAGGGAGGCACTGGTGTGGCATTTCCTGGGGACTGCCCCGCCACTGGCAGCCCCACCACACCACACCATCCTCCCTAGCAGGGTGTAGTTTCAGGTCATTCCCCAGGACCAGGAACCTCCTCCATCCCCATAGGTCCTGCCCTTGACCTCCAGGTGTTCTGGGAGCAGAGGAGCTCTAGCTGGGCAATGTTGTCTCTCTGGCTCCCTGCAGCAACTGCCAGCTCTTCTCTGAGAGTCTGGGTTTATACTGAGGCTTTATACGCCCCCTCCCTGCCCCTCCCTTGGGTCATTCCAGGAGTACCCCTCTCTCTCTTCCTTGCTTGCTTTTTGGCTCAGGCTGGTTGACCAGGTGACCTGGCCAGATAAATTCCTGAGGGGCGTGGGGAAAGCCTATCTTCCTCTGGCAGGCATTTTGAAAAGCTACAAACTGTCACCTGTATGAATTCCTGTAAGCAAAAACTTAGAAATTAGTTAGGATTTACGTTTAGGCCAACACATTTTAATGGGACTATTATGTCCAAGATGGTAAGATTCTGATTGGTTATGTTTGCTCAAAGTGTATTTGGACTTCCTTGTTCTACCCACCTCTCTTCCCCTGATCAATAAAGGTATTAGGTTACAGCATGCCTGGCTGTTTCACTGTGGAGGGGAGAGGCAAGCCTTATTCCCAGCCTGGCCTGGCCAGTAGAACTTGTCTGTTTAAGTTCTCTCAGTCCTACCTGAGGTTATCTTGGGAGTCTTCAGGTTGACAGAGGTACCTAGAAATACTACCAGTGGGCAAAGCACCCCCAAGGCTTGCAGGGTCTGTGTGCCCCAGGCTGCACAGAGTCCTAACAGAGACCAGTGCCCAGGTAGTGGCAGTGTAACCCCAGGCTTGTGGCTGTGCTCCAGGAAGTGGGACAGCGGGTGGTTGGCACTCTGTAGGAGACTCCCGAAGTGACGTTTTTGGGCCTGGCACAGTGAGGTGGGTGGCTCTGCATAGTAGTACCTCCTACTGTGCCCAGCACCATTCTCCAGTCTAGGAGTCCTCTTGCAGTCATGTGACCACCTTGTTAGGCCACAGCTGCACCTGCCAGCTGCTCTACAGCCTGATCAAGTCTCTTAAAGTGGCACTGTGCATGGAGACAAGGCAGCATATCTTAGTATGGCTATTCTGTATTGTCAGGTTGGGGTGTTAGAGATGAGCCCTGATATTCCTTTAAATATCTTGGTCTCATTGTATTCCATTTCAAGAAGGACTTACATAATTGCTTTTTAAAGAGGGCCATAGTTAACTTGAAATGAATGAAATACAATAACTACAAAAAGGCAATTGTGAGCTTTTTGAGAAAATCCTCCTTAATTATCTTATTTTGGTGGAGTTCTATAACAGAGGCACTTGTCCAATTTCAACAGTCCGGGGGTGGGGGGGTGGGGAGGGGAATGGTAAGTGACCTCTTAAAAAAAAATATTCTACAAAAGAATTCGTGTAGCATGAGCTGCAAATTAGAGCAAGGCTTTAAATCCAGCAGTCACTTTCAAAATTATTGTGCAGAATGAATAACTATGAGCTTCTTTGAGGCTACATATAATAAAAGAAGGAAAGGTAAAGATTAATAAGAATTCATCCTAAGGCAAGGATAATGTGGAGGTGTATGGAATGATTATCCAGAAAGAGTTCTCTACCTTTGCTGTCTGCTTGTCATGTATGAAGCTTTTCTAAAATGTGAAATTACCTGAATACAGCCAGATATTGTGGGCTGGAGCCTTGGAGAAAACACATAGCTGCTTGTTTGAGACTTGAATGATAGGGCATTGGAGGTTGACATCAAGGGTAGATGGAACAGGGGGAGTTGACCTCGTGATACTGAATGACAGACAAATATCAGGCAGGGAAGACCATGAAGAGCCTTGGAGGTGAAGACAAGCAGCTGACATTTGATTTGACAGAGAAGCGGGGTGTTATGACCAGGGATCTGTTTTTTTCCATTTCCCATGGAAAATTGGAAAAAAACATGGATTTTCTCTTTTACTGGAGAAAAACATGGATGTATAATTTCAACAGAGAAACAAATGGATTTTGCTTTTTTGGGAAGAGCTCCCTGCAGGTTGGCAGATTTCCAGCCTGCAAGGGGCTAGGGGGAGCAGGAAGACAGCGGTCAGGCAGAGGGCTCCTCCATGTGCATGTATATACACATGGCCAACAGACAGCCTGGAGAGCAGCTCCCGCAGGTACATCTGGCAGGAGGGGGTGGGGAGATTGTGGCCCCTGTAGGGAGGGAGGGAGTTGGGCAGGGCAGGACTGGGGCTGGGGCTGCTGCCCAGCCAAGTGGCGTGTGGGACTTGGGACCCTGGGCCGCAATATGCAGCTGCTGCCACAGCAGGGAGTGGTATGGGGCTGCAGGTGGCTTGTCCAAGGGTGGAGGGGTGGGGCCATTCCCTACTGCTGCACACACTCCTGGGGGGTGGGAGGGATATGTGCGACCCAGATCTGCACATGGGGTGGGGGCAGGCTGCCCGCTTGGGCTCTCCACTCTTTTGCCGGTCCCCAGGGCCTCTGTGTCTCAGCAGGTAGGAACCAGTGTGGCAGGGCAGAGAGGGGTCAGGTGGGGAAGCTCCTTGCTGCTGCGAGCTTTCAACTGTCCTGGCAATGCACCCCATGCGTGCCCTGCAGCAGTGAGGGGCACAACCCTGTGTTGCTACCCCCACTGCTGCAGGGCAGTTAGGGGATGCCTCAACAGGGCGATGTGGGGCTTGCAGCAGCAGCACCAAGCTTCCCCACCCAGCACCAGTCTGTCTTGCTGTGCTGGGTCCTGCCTGCTGGGCTGTAGAGGCCCTTGGGGAGGGCAGCAGGGCAGGGAGCCTGAGGCTGCAGCAGACAGTCCGCTGTGCAGACCTACAGAGAAGTCAAGCTCAAAGATGAAGTAGTGTTCTGCCTGAGTGACAGACAGAACGGTGGTATTGTTGTTCCCTATGAGGGAACATGGGAAGGCTTGGTGTGCAAAGATTAAGAGCTTTGTTTTGAGCTTGAATTGATGGATAGACATCTGCAAAGAGATGTCAAGGTACCAATTTGGCAAGGTTTTCCAGTGACAGGGAGGGAATACGTTAGGAGCAGAAAGACAGGTCTCTGTTTGCCTGTGCAATTGCTATTTTCCTTCTGGGAAATCAAGGAAATTTACATTATAAATATTTTGATCCCTGTAGAGAGCATTTTTTTGCAGATTCATTTCCTATCAGCTGTATTTCCCTTTTGGATAAGAGAGGGATTTGAAAAATCTTTATTGAATAAAACAGTGGGTTTTCTGCTTTGAAGCAGAGAAGTTTTAGTTTGAAGCTCTTTTAATCAACTTAAGTTGGTGATCCTGCCACTGAGGATGATGAATACTGTAGCCAAGCTATCCATCTCACTCAAGAGCCTATTGTAATGTAGGGAGGAGTGTGCCAGCCACTATACCCTGGGGTATTATTATACATTAAAGTAAAAGACTTCCACATTCATCATCAAAACTAATAAACAATCATTTGTTTTCAATCTTGTATGAAACCCTTTCAGGCTGATGAGGTAGGTCCACTGTCAACAAATCTCACATTCCTTGCAAAAATAATGCGCTTGCTTTTCTCTTTACTGTGGCCCGTCCTTCCTTTTAACAATGAATGACCTGAAAAATAGAGTGTAGATTTCCTCCTACTTCTGCCAGCCCAGAGGGGTGTATAAACTTGGAGACAAATGGAATAGAGGTTACCTTCCCATACAGTGACTGATGTTCCTTGAGATGGGTAGACCATGTGCCTTTCCACAGTTGGTTGGTATGCAGTCACTGCATTGAAGCCAGAAGTTTTGCTAATTAGCAGTGCCAATTAGTGTGCTGCACACTTCCCCTCACATCCTCATACTTCTTGCCTTTTGCAGAGCCACTACAATCAATTCATTTTCTACCTCAAGTGCCTGTGGGAAGAGGACTCTGAAGGGCAGGTCATGTAATATGTATATGAAGTTCCACACTTAAAGAACACTGGCTACTCAATAGATGTGACAACTTTTTCTCCTTTGAGTGGTAGCCTATACATATATTTCACTATTTGTAACTCCCAGGGTATAGATTTGGATCTGGGTGAAGGGCATCTGAATGTCTATCAGACCCAGCATGGTCTTACTAAATTTCACATTGCTCCTTGAAACTTGCACAAGTCCTCAAGGCTCTGAGAACCTGCCTACAGATGACCTGCTCTGCACTTCAAAGTCACTGCTTGGCAAATGTCTCAAATTGGTAAATTCCTCAGGGGAGACACAGAAGCCAAGTATGCTCCTGGTGCTTGAGCAGGCACTCCCCCTGCAGCACTTTCCTGGCCAATGTTGACATAGTTTGACATGCTGTTCTGTCCAGCTGGATATTCTCCAAAGTGATATGAGGTTACTTCTGATCCAGTCAGACTAAACTACAAGGGATCTCAGCAACTTCCTCATTCTGTCAATTTACAGCACAGCCCAGCACATATCCAGGGTAGACAGTAACAGCTCTGTTTTTTCCCCACAAGTGACCTGACTATTTTCCATATTAGAAAATGGCACTTTCAGGTCTCCACAACCTAAATTAAAAAACAGCTTCTGACTCAAGGCTGAAGGCTGCTTCCAACTCTGCTTTCCATGGGAAAGAGATGTTGGGCCAATAGAACTATGAAAAGTTTTAAAATGCTGTTGTTAAAAAGTTTCACTTAATTTGTTATCATCAGTCTGTTCTATTTCTATGGAAACAGGAACTGGCAGGTGGTAGCTAGGGAGAGGTGTGAAACAGCGAGCCCTTACTTCCACAGGGGGGCGGGGTTCTGATGCTAATAGGATTAATTGCCTGAGTAAAGACTGATGACACAAAGGTGACCATCAGGGTTAGGCCCCACATGTTTCATGCACAGTGCTCTGTGCAGTAAAAAAGGGACTCTATTTGAACAGCAATGATTGGGATCTTTATTTTAAGTGCAGAGTACTCAGTGCTTCTGGTTACAGTGCATTGTGTGCTCAGAGCTGTTGCAAAATTCCCCAAGCACATGGAGATCCCTGGTGACACCCTCCAAATCATCCCTGCTACAACTCTGCTTCCAACTTGAAGGAAACCTTCAGGTTGTTACATTATTGCCTGTCATAAACAAAACAAAACCAACAAAAAATGAAAAAGAAAAGTGAGAGAAAAAGTACATTTGTACGGTTCTGTGTGTGATAGTCTTATATTACTTTGGTTCAGAGGTTGCCAGCACACAGCCCACTGTGGGGATGTGGCCTGATGCACCACCAGTCCAATATGAAGCCTCCTTGGTATCATAGTTGTTCAGGTATGTTGGTTGTCAAACCAGTCTCCTTGTTTGGCACAGTGCTTCAGGGACAGGATTTGGTTCTTTCCTCTTGCGGTCTTCCTGTTAGTGATCGTCTTCCTGGTGGCCACCTGTATTCTTTGCTGCATGTGACTTCTGACCTTTGGCTAACTCAGGGGTGGGCAGTTATTTTGGGTGGAGGGGTGCTTACTGAGTTTTGGCAAGCCATCGAGGGCCATGTGTTAGGCAGCAAGGGGCAGATAAATATTAATTTTCTAAATTTTTTAGGGGCCCTGCGGGACAGATAGAAATGGCCTGGTGGGCTGCATCCAGGCCCCAGGCCACATTTTGCCCACCCCTGGGCTAACTGATGGCCGAAGCCCAAGCAGAGTCATCTGGGCATTGGTTTCTTCTGTCTCTGCATACTGGTTCTCTGATATCACTGCTCCACAAGGAGGACAGGACACAGGACTTCATGCGACATCCCTTGATAGTAGCTACACTAGCGAACCAACTGTGTCAAACTACTTTCAACCTACCTATCTACCATCTAACCATTGTAAATATATCATGATTTATTTTACTGGCGGTAATATTTGAACACTCATGGCGCACGGGCCAGGTCCCGGAGGACTGAAAAAGGGCCAACGTGGTCCCCATTTTCAAGAAGGGGAGGAAGGAGGACCCAGGCAACTATAGGCCAGTCAGTCTCACCTCCATCCTAGGCAAAGTCTTCGAAAAAATTATCAAGGCTTACATTTGCGAGAGCCCGGCAGGACAAATTATGCTGAGGGGAAACCAGCATGGGTCCATAGCAGGTAGATCATGCCTGAATAATCTAGTCTCTTTTTATGACAGGGTTATGAAACACCTGGACACAGGAGTAGGGGTTGATGTCGTATACCTAGACTTCAGGAAGGCCTTCGATATAGTATCCCACACCATACTGGTAAACAAGTTAAGGGGCTGTGACTTAGATGACTACACAGTCTGGTGGGTGGCGAATTGGCTAGAGGGTCGCACCCAGAGAATCGTAGTGGATGGGTCGGTATTGACCTGGAAGGGTGTGGGCAGTGGGGTCCCGCAGGGCTCGGTCCTTGGAACGATACTCTTCAATGTCTTCATCAGCGACTTGGACGAGGGAGTGAAGTGTACTCTGTCCAAGTTTGCAGATGACACAAAACTGTGGGGAGAAGTGGACACGCTGGAGGGCAGGGAACAACTACAAGCAGACCTGGACAGGTTGGACATATGGGCACAAAACAACAGAATGCAATTCAACAAGGAGAAATGCAAAGTGCTGCACCTAGGGAGGAAAAATGTCCAGCATACCTAATGCCTAGGAAATGACCTGCTTGGTGGCACGGAAGCGGAAAGGGATCTTGGAGTCCTAGTGGACTCCAAGATGAACATGAGTCGGCAGTGTGACGAAGCCATCAGAAAAGCTAATGGCACTTTATCGTGCATCAGCAGATGCATGACGAACAGAACCAAGGAGGTGATACTTCCCCTCTATTGGGCGCTGGTCAGACCGCAGTTGGAATACTGCGTGCAGTTTTGGGTGCCACACTTCAAGAGGGATGTGGATAACCTGGAGAGGGTCCAGAGAAGGGCCACTCGTATGGTTAAGAGCTTGCAGGCCAAGCCCTATGAGGAGAGACTGGGGCACCTGGGCCTCTTCAGCCTCCGCAAGAGAAGGTTGAGAGGCGACCTTGTGACTGCCTATAAGTTCATCACAGGAGCACAGAAGGGAATTGGTGAGGTTTTATTCACCAAGGCGCCCCTGGGGGTTACAAGAAATAATGGCCACAAGCTAGCAGAGAGCAGATTTAGACTAGACATTAGGAAGAACTTCTTCACAGTTCGAGTGGCCAAGGTCTGGAACGGGCTCCCAAGGGAGGTGGTGCTCTCCCCTACCCTGGGGGTCTTCAAAGAGGAGGTTAGATAAGCATCTAGCTGGGGTCATCTGAACCCAGCACTCTTTCCTGCCTATGCAGGGGGTCGGACTCGATGATCTATTGAGGTCCCTTCCGACCCGAGCATCTATGAATCTATGAATCTATGATGCAGCCTGGCCAAGGGATAGTGGTGCCTACATCATACAACTGACCATTGAGGGCTTCACATCCTTCAAGAGCATTGTCCTGGAACAGCTTACTGCCAAATACCATCCAGTTTCTGTATTGGTAAGAGACCCACATAGAGGTCCCCACCAAACTGAAGCTCAGAAGCTACGGCTTGGATAGTCATGTTTCAAGTAAACATTATGGCCTCACCTCTTTCATTAAAGCTGGTAGCTGGTATGAGAATCCTAAAACATCTCCAGCAGACAGCACAACATAGTGGGCATCTGTAAAACTAAGCAATTGCAACATCAGGAATGTGTATAAACCACCTAGAAAAACTCTTCAAAGACATACCAGTCCTACCAATACCAGCAATCTACTCAGATGACTACAACAACCACCATACTGAATGGGGTTATTCTGAGTGCAATCTGGATGGTCGCACTCTCTATGAATGGGTTTTGACCAGCAACATCAATCACTTATATAACTCCAAACAGGTAAGGACATTCCACTCAGGCAGATGGTGAACTGAGACAAACCCTGACCTAACATGGTGTGCTGGCTTTACATCACAAATAAATATTGCCACCTTAAGAAACTTCCCTTCATCCTAACATCTTATGTCTTTGATCACTATTACTGACTGCCTCATCACAATCACTGAGACCCATCTAATCCCTAGATGGAACTTTAAAAAAGGGCAATCACCTGATTTCCTCAGCAAAACAGAAAACTTAGCAGTCAAACTACTAGACCTTACCAATGTGGAAAACTTTAGTGCTACCTATGAGACCTTTCTCACAGGTTTGACAAAAATAGTAAAGATGACAATACTGAGTGGCCTCAGGGTAAACTACAGTCCCTCCTGGGACCAAACCTGCAACAACTATCTACAAACAATCATTACCTCAAACAACAGCAGCATCACCACTGAGACAACAGGAAGACTCCAAGACCATATTAACACCATGAAAAGAGAATGTTGGAGGGAAATGGTAGAAAATACTAGGGCTGTGCGAAGCTTCAGTTGCTGATTCAATTCGGTGGAGATTTGGCCTGATTTGGTGGCCAAATCTCTGAATCCCAATTGAATCAGGAGACCCTTTCATCTCTCTGAATTGAATTGGAACCCTCCGAATCAATTCAGAGAGATTTGGCGATTTGGACATAGATATAGCTTTAAATGTTTTTTCTACATACCTCAAGGTACCAGGCGGCTCGTGAATGCTGCGATGCTGGGGCAGATGGAGGGTCCCACAGGAGTGTGGGGGTGTCTCCAGTGCACTCATCAGCAGACCAGGAAAGGGACCAGAAGCACTTCCCGGTCTGCTGGGGAGCATGCAGCCCTCCTCCCTCCCCCCCCCCCCGCACCACTCCAGCTTGGTGACTGGTGCCTCCTGGGTCTGGGGGCACACCCAGGGGCTACCTGCAGCTGATTGCGGAGTAGGGGCAGGCTGCACACTCTATGGTGGACCCAGAAGTGGACCAGAAGTAGTTTTATTGGTCCTGTAAATAAAGTTCTGTGAATAGTTAAATTCTGCTGGGTAACCACAGTCTCTGCCTGCTCTGTAGGGGAGATCGGTGAATTTTTTTAGGCTAAGCAGCCACACTCCTACGGCACATACACACCCCCTGACATCCCTTCAATTGAAGAGGGTATACCAGCCACCTACCACCCAGGTTATGTCAAACAAATCCTTCATCCTCTCCACCAGTGGAGGAGATAGAAGTGGATATAAGCATCTGCATAATGGGGTACCACAAGGATCAGTGCTAGCACCCACCCTTTTTAACATCTATATATCTGACATTCCACTCACCACAGCTAAAAAGTATGCCTATGCAGATGAGTTGGCTTTGTCTACCTTTGACAGTCCATCCCAAAAAATAGAAACTGCCTTGTCTCAGAATACAGTAGTCTCTTACTTGCACCAATGGAGACTCAAGCTCAGTCACATAAAAACAACCAGAGTACCTGGGAGTAACTCTGGATAGGAGCCTTACCTACAGAAAACATCTACTGAAAGCATCTAAGAAGGTCAACTGTCACATAATGCTATAAGACAACTGGCAGGAGCAACCTAGGGAGCCAATTTCACCACCATTTGCACTAATATATGCACCTACTCAATACTGCTGTCAAGCATGGGGGCACAGTAGCCACACCAGCAAAGTTGTTGTTGCCCTGAACTCAGCAATGAGAATAGTAATGAGGTATACAACATATACTTCTGTTGACATGCTGCCAGTACTATCCAGGACACTACCTCCCCAACTAAGAAGAAAGAAGGTAACTCTTGGCATTGCTCAGCACACCCAGCAAAACCAGGAGCATCTGCTTCTTGGAGTCTTGGAGCAACCAGTACGTAAGTGACTAATGTTGAGACACTCATTTAGGCAGGAGGTGCGGGTACTGTTGTAACAGTGTGGAGGTGGGAGCAGTGACCTATGGGCACTTGAACAACACCACAAAAAGTGGGATGAGACTGATTCTCATTTTAGGTGCTTCATAAGCAACCCAACACCCTATCCACCTAAGTATGAGCACCCCTGCAATTTATGGATTAAACTAAACAGGATTTGCTCTGGAGCTAGATGCTTTAATGCTATACTCTATAAGATTGGCATAAAGAACAGTCCAATATGTGAGTATAGTGATGCACCAAAGACTGCTGACCATCTCCTCACATGTGTGCAGTACACCCATGCACCCAGGATGAGGACCTGGCAAGTGTCAGTGATAAAGCAGTTGTGTGGCTCTGCCACATTAATGATGTATACAGGAGGAAATATAGTATACAAGAGAAGAAAAACTGCCCCACAACTGTCTACAGTTCTTCCTCCACCACTGACTTACAATGTTAAATACTTCATAGGACTGTTGCTCAAGAACACCATGGACAGTGGCCTTTTACCTTTGTTATATAGTCAGCTTGAGGCTTAATCTAGCTCCATATGCCAGAAACCATTTTTTACATTCTCAAACTTTTTTGCCATCTATAGTTTGGGCAGTATATTCTCTAGAGTGGGCAATGGATAATGGTTTCTTTTCAATGCCCTGCTAAGTGTTTTGGATCTATACAGATCCTCAGTTTGCTAGAAGGTTTTCTTACTTCTATCAGGCTACTGATCCAATTAGTGCTGATTTCCACTGATTGTATAATGCCACTTCTTGTTAGGCTTGTTAACTCCTCTTCAAGTGACTCCAGCAGGGCCAGGGGTACAGGCTGCATTTTGGCAGTTGTACGGGCTGTACTTGTGGGTCTATTTCTAACCTGACCTTTCCCTTTAGGTGTCCGTCTCCCTCAAATATGTCTTTTTGCTGCTCTAAAACACCTGACAAGGACCATACTGTACTTCCTCCCTCCTTTCCTAGGTCCATGGCTTGCACTGCCTGGCTGCTTAACAGTGGACAGCATTCTTCAACATGGTCAACCACCATGAATTCTAGCTGGTATTGTTTTCTGCTTGGTGGGTTTTGTATTGATAGTCTGCATTTACGTTCTGGTTGTATAGTTATTTCATTGTACATTACCACATGTATGTGCTCACACCTCTCCAATTTGATATTACTAGTGAGTCGTTTTGCAGGACTTACATTATAGCTGACTGCATAATCAAACTGGAATCTGACTGGCTGCTGCTCTGTTGACAATTGCTAATATAGGAGATGGCTATTTGGCAGCTTTCTTCTGTAGTGCATGTATGCTCAGAGTATTTGTATCTGCTAAAGGCAAAAAGAAGACCTCATTTTCCTTCTAAAAAATGTCAGTATCCTCCTCTACTGCACATATTGTGGATTTATTTCTCTTGGGGTTATTGCAGCACTGGGACACAAAATAGTTCTATTTCTCACAACCCAGGCATCTTTGCCCATAAGCTGGACATTTCCCTTTCTATCTTTCATGTCCACTTATACTTCCCACAGTACCAACACTGGCACCTGATGACTGCATTCTCAGTTTTCCTATCTTTGTTCCATCTCCTGTGGTTCTTTAAATTGACTATTTTTAGTGAACCAGCTATTGTTTTGATCCTCTCCTTAGATAATTCAGCTGCTCTTGAAATTTGAGATACTTATCCAGAGTCAGATCAGGCTATCTCAACAATCTCTCTCTTAGCTTTGGATCAGATGTCCCACAAATAACTCTGTTTCTAATAAAGGAGACTTTTATGTTTCCAAAAGTACATGTAGACGCCAATGTTTTCAATTCTGTTATAATTATATATTCCTTCTTCTGGATCTGACTCCAGTTAAAAAAACCAAACAAACAGTACTCTTCCACAGTCTCATTTTTTCTGGGCTTGCAGTACTTACCAACAGCCTTAAGCAGCTGCTGTAATGCATAAGGCCCCTCAGGTAGAAGTGTTGCATTCACTTCTCTCCACTTTATCCTAATGAGGTAATGGAAAAGCTTTACCTTCATTTTCTCATCCTTATCTGCCATGTTCGGCTATATGTAAAATGTCAGCTCTTTCTTCCGGTGTTTCTATGTGACTGTCAAGTTCTTTGACAGCAAATCCAAATGCACAGGGCATCTGAGTCTCTCCATGCAAGCTGCTCTCTTTCCTGAATAGGTAATGCTTTAAATCATATGGTTTTTTGCTATGGTTCTCAGCCTCTGCCACCACAGTGCACTATGCAATAAAAGAGAATTATGCAATCATAGAAAATTGGACATAGTACTCCAGATGTGGCCTCACATCCAGATGTGGCCTCACTAGTGCAGAATAGATGGTAATAGTCACTTCCCTCGATCTGCTGGCAACACTCCAACTAATGTAGGCCAGTATGCCATGAGCCTTCTTCACAACAATGGCACGCTGTAGGCCAAGGGTGGGCAATTATTTCAGGTGGAGGGCCACTTACTGAGTTTTGACAAGCTGTTGAAGGCCACATGGGTAGCCCCGCCCCTTGACAGGTGCCCCTGTCCCTGGTCGCCATCTTGTGAATGGATGTCCTGTCCCCTAACCCCTGACCTTTGCCACCAGAAGTCCCTCCCTTTGCCCCAGAAGTACTCCTTTCAGCAAGGGGTTTTGCCATCTCAGAACCAGAAAAATACCAAATTATATTATAAAAAGCAAACATCTAAAACATTCGTTATTTTGATTTCAAAAAATATTTTTGTCCTGGTTTACATGTGTTTTTATAATGTACATAGAGGTGATTGTATATAATAGCTTAAAATGAAGTCTTACTCTTGTATATTGTGGGGGGGTGGCTATAGGTTTGGGGGGACTGTGGATGTGTGGGTATGTGGGGCGCGGGGAGGGTGTGGTGTGTCTGTGGGGGTGGATAGGTGTGTGGGTCTGGGGTGAGGGAGCATGTGGGTGTGTGTGTGGATATGTGGGGTGTGGGTAGGTATGGGGTTTTGGGGGAATGTGTGGGGGGGTGGCTGGGGTGTGTAAGGTGGTGTGGGTGTGGGGAGTCTGCATGTATGGCAGTGCAAGGGGGTGTTTGGGTGCATGTGTATGGTGCGGTGTGCATGTGGGACCTGTCCTACACACGCACATGCACGCACGCACACACGCACGCACGCACGCACACACGCACCCTCCTCCCCCTGGGTACTGGTGTGGGCCCTGTGCTCCCTGGTTGGGTGTTGCAGCCAGGAGCCATGTGGTGCTGGAGCAGTGTGTGGGCAGGAAGCCAGGGAAATAACTGGGGGTGGGGTGGGGCTGGCTTGCTGCATCTCGCTGCTGGCTCCCCCTGGGTCCTACTGCCCCTGGCTCCTGTCATCTTTGACAAGCAGCCAGGAGCAGATAAATATTAATTTGCTAAATTTTTAGGTTCCCCACGGGCTGGACAGAATGGCCTGGTGGATTGGATCTGGCCCGTGGGCTGTATTTTGCCCACCCCTGCTTTAGGCTCATATTCAAGTTTTAGTCCACTGTAACCTCCATGTCCTTTTCTGAAGAGCTTCATAGATTCATAGATGCTAGGGTCAGAAGGGACCTCAACAAATCATCGAGTTCAACCCCCTGCCTAGTCAGGAAAGAGTGCTGGGGTCAGATGACCCCAGCCAGATGCCTATTCAGCCTTCTCTAAAAGACCTCAAAGGTAGAGGAGAACACCACCTTCCTTAGAAGCCCATTCCAAATTTTGGCCACCCTTACTGTGAGGAAGTTTTTCCTGATATCTAGCCTAAATCTGCCGTCTGTCAGTTTGTGACCATTGTTCCTTTTTACCCCAAGAGGCGTCCTGGTGAACAGAGTATTTCTGATCCCTTGCTGTATCCCCTTAATGAATTTGTAGGTGGCCACAAGATCACCTCTCAGCCTTCTCTTGTGGAGGCTGAAGAGGTCCAGGTCCCTCAGTCTCTCCTTATAGGGCTTGTCCTGTAAGCCCCTAACCATACGAGTGTCCCTCCTTTGGACCCTTTCGAGTCTATCAACATCCTTCTTGATGTATGGCACCCAAAACTGGACACAGTACTCCAACTGCGGTCTGACCAATGCCACATAGAGGGGAAGTATCACCTCCTTGGATCTATTTGTCATGCATCTGCTGATGCACAATAACGTGTGGTTAGCTTTGCTGATGATTTCATCACACTGATGACTAATGCTCATCTTGGAGTCCACTATGACTCCGAGATCCCTTTCTGCTTCTGTGCTGCTGAGAGGGTCACTTCGCAGCCAGTAGATGTCCTGTATATTTTTGTGCCCTAGGTGCAGCACTTTTAATTTGTCTTTGTTGTACTGCATCCTATTGTGTACTGCCCACTTTTCTAATCTGTTCAAGTCTGCCTGCAATCGTTCTCTGCCCTCCAGAGTGTGCACTTCACCCCACAATTTAGTATGTTCCACAAACGTGGACAGAGTACACTTCACACCCACATCCAAGTCACTGATAAAGATATTGAAGACTACAGGTCCAAGGATCGAACCCTGCGGGACCCCACTAGCCACATCCTTCTAGGTCGATACCGACCCGTCTACTACCACTCTCTGGGTTCAACCGCTAAGCCAATTTGCCACCCACCGGACCTTGTCAACATCTATGTCACAGCTTCTTATAATTTATTTATGAGACTAGGATGAGATACCATATTGAAGGCCTTGCTAAAGTCCAAGAAAATGACATCCACCTGTACTCCTGCATCTAAGTATTTTGTGACCCTGTCATAAAATGAAACCAGATTGGTTAGGTATGATCTACCTGCTACAAATCCATGCTGGTTTCCCTGCTGCATTATTTTTCCCTCTGGACTCCCACAAATATGATCCTTCATAATCTTTTCAAAGATCTTTCTAAGGATAGAGGTGAGACTGACTGGCCTATAATTACTCAGATCCTCCTTCCTCCCCTTCTTGAAAATAGGGACCACACTGGCCCTTTTCCAGTCCTCCAGGACCTGACCTGAGTGCCATGAGTGCTCAAACAGCCATGCCAGTGGTTCTGCTATGACACCGGCCAATTCCTTCAGTACTCTCGGAGGCAGCTCATCCGAGCCTGGTGACTTGAACACAGACAGTTCATCCAAGTGACTCTGCATCTAGTCAGCATCAACAGTTGGTAGGCTGGTGTCCCTCTGATGCCCATCTAGGAACCCATTAAGAGACTTATCTTGAGCCCTGTTCAGGAATACTGAGGCAAAAAAACTCATCAAATAGCTCAGCCTTCTCCCCCCCCCCCAATCACTAGTTGTTCCTCTTTGTTCAGTAGTGGTCCTATGCTGCCCTGCACCTTCCTTTTACTCCCTACATACCTAAAAAAAAGACTTTTTGTTGTCTTTAATTTGTGTTGCCAGCCTTAGTTCTGTAGTTGCTTTGGCTTTTTTAACTGCTTCCCTGCCAGTGTGGGCCAAGTAGGTATACTCCTCATTGGTAGCTGCCCCCTGCTTCCACCACCTATATGCCTTCTTTTTTGCCCTTAGACTCCCCTGGATTTCCCTGTTTAGCCAAGGAAGTTTTTTGGCTCCTTTCCCCCTTTTCCCTCATACTGGGATAGTCTCCCTCTGTGCCCATAGGATCACTTCCTTTAGGAATGACCACCCTTCCTGGACTCCCATCTTACCAATTCTCTTCTCTTGCAGTGCATCGTTGACTAGATTCCTAAGCACACTGAAGTTAGCCTTCCTAAAGTCAAGCACTTCCACCCTAGTAGTTATCTTACCCACCCTATGCCATATGATGAATTCGATTGATTGGTGGTCACTGTCCCCAAGGTGACCATGAATCTGCAGCTCCCCTACCAGGTTCTCCCCCTTAGCCAACTCCAAATCCAGTAAGGCATTCCACTAGTGGGACCATATACCTCCTGCATTAGGTGAAGGTCCTGCACACAGGTTAAGAACATATGTGAATGGCTGGATTTGGCTGACTGCTCCTCCCAGCAGATATCAGGGTAGTTCAGGTCCCCCATGACAACCACATCCCCAGACTGTACGGCCTCTGAGAGCTGCCTCAAGAATTCCAAGTCTAGCTTTTCCTCGTGGTGTGGTTGTCTGTAGCAGACCCCCACCACCAAGTCCCTTTCCCCATGACCTCCATGTATCCTAACCCACAGTGCCTAAATTTTCTCTTCCTCTGATCCCATTTGGATTAGGGTAGATGTATAAGGCTCCTTCACATAGACAGCAACGCCACCCCCTTTCCTCCCTACTCTGTCCCTTCTGTACAACCTGTAGCCCTCAATGTGTACTGCCCAGTCATGGGTAGGGTCCCACCAGGTTTCTGTTAGTCCCACTAAATCGAAGTTATTATCTGCAAGCAGAACTGTAAGTTCTTCCTGCTTGTTCCCCATGCTCCTAGCATTAGTATAGGGCACTTGAGCCCTCCGAATGGTGCCTTTGATACCCTCCCCCCTCCATTCTGATGCCCAAAGGGCCCCTTGGTACTTACCTGGGGTGTACTGCTGCATGTAGGTTCTAGACTCTCTTCATCTCCTGTCTCCTCATCCCCCGTCATACTTAGTTTAAAGTCTGATGTAGATGGTCAGCCAACCTGTGGTGCTTAGCTAGTTGGTCCCCAGCCTGTATTGGTTTGTGGGATTGTTCCATCTTAAGTGCAGGACCCTGCACTTGTCCTTATTGAACCTCATGAGATTTCTTGCAGATCAATCCTCCAATTAGTTGAGGTCTCTCTGAATTCTAGCCCTACCCTCCAGTGTATCTACTACTCCATTCAGCTTAGTGTCATTTGCAAACTTGCTGAGGGTGCACTCCATCCCATCTTCCAGATCACTGATGAAAATATTGAACAAAACTGGCCCCAGGAATGACCCCTGGGGCACTCCACTTGATACCAGCTGCCAACTAGACACTGAGCCACTGATTACTACCCTTTTTGCCCAATGATCCAACCAGGTTTCTATCCACCTTTCAGTCCATGCATCCAACCCTTTCTTCCTTAGCTTGCTTGAAAGAATGTTGTGGGAGACCATATCAAACCTTGCTAAATTCAAGGTATATCACATCCAATACTCGCTGCACATCCACAGAGCCAGTCATCTCATCATAAAAGGAAAATCAGGTTGGTCACGTGTGACTTGCCCTTGGTGAACCCAAGCTGACTGTTCCTAATCACCTTCTCCTCCAAGTGCTTAGACATGGGTTTCTTGAGGACCTGCTCCATGATTTTTCCAGGGACTGAGGTGAGGCTAACTGGTCTGTAGTTCCCTGGATCCTCCTTCTTCCTTTTCTTAAAGACAGGCACTATATTTGCCCTTTTCCAATTGTCTGGGACCTTTCCCAATCACCATGAGTTTTCAAAGATAATGGCCAGCAGTGCTGCATTCACATTGGCCAACTACCTCGGCACCCTCAGGTACATTGCATCTGGCCCCATGGACTTGTACATGTCCAGCTTTTTAAAAAAGTCCCTAGACTGTTCTTTCACCACTGTTGTTTGCTCACCTCCTATGCAAACTGTGCTGCCTGGTGCAGTAGTCTGGGAGCTGATTTTGCTTGTGAAGACTGAGGTAAAAAAGCCATTGAATATTTCAGCCTTTTCCACATCATCTGTCACTAGGTTGTCTCCCCTATTCAGTAACTGACCCACACTTCCTCTGATCTTCCTTTTGTTGGTGATGTACTTGTAGAAACCCTTTTTGTTACCCTTCACATCCCTTGCTAGCTGCAACTCCAGTTGCACTTTGACCTTCCTTATTTCATCCCTGTGTGCCCAAGCAATACTCTTAAGCTCCCCCTCTAGTTGTTTGTCCAAGTTTCCACTTCTTGTAAGATTCCTTTTTGTTTTTAGCTCACTGAAGATTTCCCTGCTAAGCCAAGTTGGTTTTTTGCCATACTTCCTAGTCTTCCTGTGCACTGGGATGCTTCATTCCTGCACCCTCAGTAAGGTTTCTTTAAAATACAACCAGCTCTTCTGGACTCCTTTCCCCTTCAGACTGGCCTCCCAGGGGATCCAGCCCATCAGTTCCGTAAGTGAGCTGAAGTCTGCTTTTCTGAAGTCCACGGTAATTACTTTGCTGATCTCCTTCCTTCCTTTCCTCAGGATCCTGAACTCAATCATCTTGTGGTCACTTCTGCTCAAGGGCATTTTTACACGTGCCCCAGGGATAGGGTTGGGGGGTGCTTTATTTAGAGCAGCTCCAAGAACCACTCTAATTAAAACACCTGCAGCATCTCATGTAGCATTTTCCCTGCACTTCAGAATGTTGGTGGGGGCACTCATAGAATGAGTTTTAGTTATAGCACCCTGCCACCATTTGAAGTGCGGGGATACTGATACATGAGATGTCCAGGCTAGCTGTAGCGCTATTTAGCAAGTTCCAGCAGACTCAATGAATTGAGTCTGCTCCGCTGTGCTGTAATTACAGCATGTCAGAGCAGCCTCCCTATAGGTCTACAGTCACCCCAAGTTGCTATACACTTCTACATTCCCCACCAATTCTTCCCTGTTTGTGAGCAGGAGGTCAAGATGAGCACAGCCCCTAGTTGGCCTCCCTAACACTTGCACTAGGAATTTGTCCCCAGCACTCTCCAAAAAATTCCTGGATTGCCTGTGCACTGCTGTATTGCCCTCCCAGCAGATATCAGGATAATTGAAGTCCCTATGAGAATCACAGCCTGTGGTCAGGAAAATTCTACTCGCTGTTTGAAAAAAGCCTCATCTGCCTCATCCTCCTGGTTTGGTGGTCTACAGCAGACACTCATCACAATATCAACCTTGTTGGTCTCTCCTCTGACCCAAACCCAGAGAATTTCAATAGGCCTATCTCCAGTTTCATACTGGAGCTCTGAGCAATCATACAGCTCTTTTACATAAATTCATAGATTCATAGATGTTAGGGTTGGAAGGGACCTCAATAGATCATCGAGTCCGACCCCCTGCATGGCAGGAAAGAGTGCTGGGTTTAGATGACCCCAGCTAGATGCCTATCTAACCTCCTCTTGAAGACCCCCAGGGTAGGGGAGAGCACCACCTCCCTTGGGAGCCCATTCTAGACTTTGGCCACTCTAACTGTGAAGAATTTCTTCCTAATGTCTAGTCTAAATCTGCTCTCTGCTAGCTTATGGCCATTATTTCTTGTAACCCCCAGGGGCGCCTTGGTGAGTAAATCCTCACCAATTCTCTTCTGTGCTCCTGTGATGAACTTATAGGCAGCCACAAGGTCGCCTCTCAACCTTCTCTTGCGGAGGCTGAAGAGGTCCAGGTGCCCTAGTCTCTCCTCATAGGGCTTGGCCTGCAAGCCCTTAACCATATGAGTAGCCCTTCTCTGGACCCTCTCCAGGTTATCCACATCCCTCTTGAAGTGTGGCGCCCAAAACTGCATGCAGTATTCCATCTGCGGTCTGACCAGTGCCCGATAGAGGGGAAGTATCACCTCCTTGGTTCTGTTCGTCATGCATCTGCTGATGCACGATAAAGTGCCATTAGCTTTTCTGATGACTTCGTCACACTGCCGACTCATGTTCATCTTAGAGTCCGCTAGGACTCCAAGATCCCTTTCCGCTTCCGTGCCACCAAGCAGGTCATTTCCTAGGCATTAGGTATGCTGGACATTTTTCCTCCCTAGGTGCAGCACTTTGCATTTCTCCTTGTTGAATTGCATTTTGTTGTTTTGTGCCCATATGTCCAACCTGTCCAGGTCTGCTTGTAGTTGTTCCCTGCCCTCCAGCGTGTCCACTTCTCCCCACAGTTTTGTGTCATCCACAAACTTAGACAGAGTACACTTCACTCCCTCGTCCAAGTCGCTGATGAAGACATTGAAGAGTATCGTTCCAAGGACCGAGCCCTGTGGGACCCCACTGCCCACGCCATTCCAGGTTGATACCGACCCATCCACTAAGACTCTCTGGGTACGACCCTCTAGCCAATTTGCCACCCACCAGACCGTGCAGTCATCCAAGTCACAGCCTCTTAACTTGTTCACCAGTATGGTGTGGGATACCGTATCGAAGGCCTTCCTGAAGTCTAAGTAAATGACATCTACCCCTACTCCTGCGTCCAGGTGTTTTGTAACCTGGTCATAAAAAGAAACTAGATTAGTCAGGCATGATCTACCTGCTATGAACCCATGCTGGTTTCCCCTCAGCATAATTTGTCCTGCCGGGCTCTCGCAAATGTGAGCCTTGATAATTTTTTCAAAGGCTTTGCCAAGGATGGAGGTGAGACTGACTGGCCTATAGTTGCCTGGGTCCTCCTTCCTCCCCTTCTTGAAAATGGGGACCACATTGGCCCCTTTTCAGTCCTCCAGGACCTGGCCCATGTGCCACGAGTGTTCAAATATTCCTGCCAGTGGCTGTGCAATGACGTCAGCCAGTGCCTTCAGTACCCTCGGATGGAGCTCATCCGGGCCTGCCGACTTAAACGCATCCAGTTCCTCCAAGTGCCTCTGCACCATCTCAGGGTCTACGCTTGGTGCAACTCCTCCTCCTCTTCTCCCCTGCCTGTCCTTCCTGAACAGGTTAAATCAACCCATGACAGTGCTCCAGTCATGCGAGATATCCCACCAAGTTTCTGTTATTCCAATCATGTCACAGTTCTGTGACTGCAATGACTTCCAGTTCTTTCTGTTTGTTTCCCAAGCTCCGTGCATTCATGTACAAGCACATGAGGTAATTAGCCAATTGCTTTAATTTCTCAGGTAGAATGAGAAGGCCTCCCCTTTTGGCCTTTCCTGCTTGTGCTTCCTCCAGGTGACCTGCTTCTCCATCTGTGCAGACATACATTGATTTGCAGGATATGTCTGCTTCTGCCTGGGCACTTCACCTTGACAGAAAGAATTGAGGAGAGCACCACCTGGGCCCCTGTCCCCTTCACCCTTGCACCTATAACCCTATTGTCACTTTTGATCTGCTCAGGGTCACCCCTGGCAGTATCATTGGTGCCCACATGGATAAGCAGCATGAGGTAGTAGTCAGAGGGCTGGATGAGTCTCAATAATTCTTCCATGACAGTTCATATCTGGGCTCCAGGCAAGCATCAGACCTCCCAAGACAACAAGTCAGGTCAGGCCAGCAGATGGATATCTCCGTCCCCCATAGAAGGGAGTGTCCAACCACCACCACCCATCTTTTCCTCCTTGTGGCAGTGGTCTCAATCCTCCCAACCTTGCAGATGCCTGCCCTGGCCTCTTCCACTAATGGAACATGCTCCTCCTTCTCTATTGCTAGGGCTCATCTGTTCTCCAGAGAAACCACTACAGGTCTCTCGCTGGAGCCGGGGTTCCTGGCTCTGGCGAGAGATGCATGGGCAGAAGCCTGTTACATCCCTGTTGAGCCCAGGGACCCACAGGACCCCCCAGCGGGACCCTGACCTGACCCTCAGAACAGCCAGAGGTAGGTGGGGCCTGTGGCAGGGAGGGTGGGACCCCAACCCAGTCAGCAGCAGGGCAGCTGAGTGGAGCTGGAGAGAGAGAACCCTCCACCCCTGCTCCTACTTGGCCCAGCCCCCAGGGAGCCACATGACTGGAGCCTCGTGAACAGGATGCACAAACAGGCACACTTCTGGGCCCACATGTGAGTTAGCACTGGAGTTTAAGCAGGAGGGTGAGCGGGAGGGCCCGAGGCCCTGCCAGTGAGCCCTGAGGAAGGTAATCACAGCAGTAGCCAGACTACCAGCAGCAGAATGCAGATGGCCACACACCACACCCTGAGGGTCCCCTCAGAGTCTGAGGTCTCCCCCTCTGGCACCTCAGAGGCCTCCACCCAGATGGAACCCACGGGTCTGGGCTCCGCGCAGACGGAGCCTCTGGCCCTCGGCTGCGGGGTTGCCTGGCACATTTCCAGGCACATGGGCCTGGGAGCATGGCCACCTCCCTTTGCGAGGTTTGCTCCACTTTGGAGTCTCTGGGGTGCCAGATAGAGGAGGTCCAGGCCGCAGTCCAGAGACTGTGCACCATCAGGGATGGCAAGCAGGAGATAGACTCCTACTGCCAGGCCCTTCACCCCCTGGAGGCTGAGGGTAGACCAAGTTCACCTCCCAGGATAAGGGAGGACTCGAGGATCTCCAACACTGTCCAGCCAGGGGGTTGGAGCAAGGTAGTCAATGGCCCTAAGGTGTGCTGCACCAGGGTCCCCTCTCCTCTGGAGCTTTGCAACAGATATGAACCTCTTGCAGCCCCAGTAGAGCCTGCAGAGCCAGTGGAGCCTTCAGAGATGCCAGCTCCTACAAGCAACAAAGGCTCACTCACAGCTACCATGCCTGCTGTCCCTCAGGCCACAAGTAGAGTGGTTGTCATGAGAGACTCCCTCCTGAGGGGGACTGAGGGTGCAATCTGCCGCCCCGACCCCTTAGCCCGGGAGGTTTGCTGCTTCCCAGGAGTCTGTATCTGGGACGTAGCTGAGAGGATCCCAAAACTCATCTGGCCCACCAACCACTACCCTATGTTCCTTATCCGTGTGGGCACGAGTGACATGGCTCGGAGCAATCCCAGCTGGGTCATGAGAGACTGCAGGGCTTTGGGAGCAGGGCTTAGGAGGTTGGGGGCGCAGGTGGTGTTTTCTTCGATCCTCCCAGTTTTGTGCTATGGGCTGAGGGAACAGAGCTCAGGGAACCCACCCCTACCCCAGCCCCGGTATGATGTGCAGGGAAGACTAGGGCCTCCAATGGGACACTTGCTTTCCTGTACACCAATGCCAGGAGCCTAGGGAACAAACAGGAGGAACTGGTCCTCCTGCTAAACAAGAAGGACTATGATCTCATAGGGATAACAGAGACCTGGTGGGACTCCACCTATGACTGGGCCACAGGTATAGCTGACTACACCTTGTACAGGAGAGATCTTGTAGACAAAAGGGGTTGGGGTGTAGCTCTCCATGTCAAGGAAAGCTACATGTCCCTGGATCCGACATTGGCATCCAGGGTGGATGACTGGAGACCCTCTGGGTTAAAATCTGTGGTGAACGTGCCACATGGGGACACGATGGTAGGAGTCTACTATAGACCTCCTAACCAGGATTAAGAGCTCAACCAGGAATTCACCAGGGAACTGGTTGAGGCTGCATGCTCCCGGTGCATGGTTGTCATGGGAGACTTCAACTACCCAGACATCTCATGGGACGAGCACTCGGCCAAATCCAAATGGTCACAAAGCTTCCTCATGTGCATAGATGAACTCTGACTCAAGAAGTCTATGGACTGATGAGGCAAAGTGCTGTTCAACCTGGTACGGGCAATGGGGGATGATTGAATCAGCGACCTAATGATCAAAGGGAAGCTGGGAGACAGTGACCATAAGCTGATCACATTTATTATCAACCATAAAGCTGGCAAGTCAGTCAGCAATGTAGAAGTCCTCGACTTCAGGAAAGCTGATTTTGACAAGTTCAGGAGGCTTGTGGCAAGGCCCTAAGGGACCACGATCTGAAGGGGAAGGGAGTTCAAGAAGAGTGGTTGCTCCTCAAGGGAGCGATCCTGGATGCACAAGCAAAATCTATCCCATCTCAGAGGAAAGGCAGTAAAAGGGCTCTGCAGGGAACTTGTGGACCTCTTGCATCTAAAAAGAAAGACCTATAAAGGAGGGAAGACTGGATCCACTGCAAAGGAGGAGCATTCTGCACTGATCTGGACCTGTAGGGAGCAAACCAGGAAAGCCAAGGCTGCAGCTGAACTCCAAATGGCTACACATATCAAAGACAATAAAAGGTCCTTTTTTAGATATGTGGGGAGCCGGAGGAAAAGCAAGGGTAACACTGGACCCCTGCTAAACCGTATGGGACAACTGACAACCGACATTCCGGAAAAAGCCAACCTGTTTAATGGGTATTTTGCATCGGTTTTTCACCAGCCCCAAGGGACGGCCCTGCTCAATACAGTACGGGACAGCCAGGGTGAGGGAGAATTGTTATCCTTCATCAATGTAGACCACGTGAAGGAACACCTTGAGAGGCTGGACACCTTTAAGTCAGCTGGTCCAGACAGTTTACATCCCAGGGTACTAAAGGAGCTGGCAAGCATCATAGCTCAGCCACTGGCATGGATCTTTGAGAACTCGTGGTGCTCAGGTGAAGTGCCCGAAGACTGGAAGAAGGCCAATGTACTGCCTATCTTCAAGAAAGGGAGGAAAGTAGATCTGGGGAACTACAGCCCCATCAGCCTGACCTCTATCCTGGGGAAGATCTTGGAAAAAATTATCAAAGAGACCATTCTTGACGAACTGGCTTATAGCAACATCCTGAGGGATAGCCAGCATGGGTTTGTTGTGGGTAGGTCTTGCCTGACCAATCTCACCTCCTTCTATGACCAGGTGACACAACATCTGGACAAGGGAGAAGAGATTGACGTCATATATCTTGATTTTAAAAAAGACTTCAATCTGGTGTCCCATGATCATCTTATAGAAAAATCGGCCAACTGTGGCCTTGGCTACATCACAGTCCGCTGGCTGGGGACTTGGCTCTGAGGTCGGACCCAGAGAGTGGTAGTTGACAGAAGTAAATCATTGTGGTGCACTGTGATCCATCCTTGGGCCTATACTCTTTAACATTTTTATTAATGATGTGCACATTGATATCAAAAGCGGACTGGCCAACTTCACTGATGACATCAAACTTTGGGGTAAAGCATCCACACTTGAGGACAGGATGGTGATCCGGGCTGACTTTAGACAGGCTCAGAAAATGGGCGGATGAAAACCTGATGGTGTTCAACACCAAAACATGGAAGGTATTTCACCTTGGGGAAAAAAACCCTGCAGCATGCTTATAAGCTTGGCAGTGCTACAATTGCTAGCACAATGACTGAAAACATCTTGGGGGTCATGATTGACCACAAGATGAATATGAGCCACCAATGTGATGCTGCAGCTGGTCAAGAGAGCAAAACTCTGGCTTGCATCCATAGATGCTTCTCAAGCAAATCCCAGGATGTCATCCTCCCACTGTACTCAGCCTTGGTGAGGCCGCAGGTGGAGCACTGAATCCAATTCTGGGCTCCACAATTTAAAAAGGATGTGGAGAAGCTTGAGAGAGGCCAGAGGAGAGCCACGAGAATGATCAGAGGGCAGGAGAAGAGGCTCTATGATGAGAGGCTGAGAGCCATGGGACTCTTCATCCTGGAAAAGTGCAGGCTCAGGGGGGACATGGTGGCTGCCTATAAGTATATAAAGGGTATGCATCAGGCTCTGGGGGAATGCCTGTTCACCAGAGCGCCCCAAGGGATGACAAGGTCAAACAGTCACAAACTCTTCCAAGACTGTTTCAGGCTGGACATAAGGAAGAACTTCTTTACTGTCCGAGCCCCCAAGGCCTGGAACAGACTGCCTTCAGAGGTGGTGCAAGCACCTACTCTGGAATCCTTTAAGAGACATTTGGATATTTATCTTGCTGGGATCCTTTGATCCCAGCTGACTTCCTGCCCCTGGGGCAGGGAACTGGACTCGATGATCTTCCGAGGTCCCTTCCAGCCCTAATGTCTATGAAATCTATGAAGACTTCTGCTTGCTGCCAGAGGTCACAAGTTTCCAGCTTCCACCTTCCTGGGAGTTCATATCCTCTTCCTTCTCTAGTGCTGCCTTTGCCAGTCCTTCCTCTGCAGTCCTAGAGGTCTCCTCTGGCATCAAATAGATGAAGTCTTCATGGCAGAGGATGCTTTGGAGCCTTGCCATCTCCTCCTGTAGCTCTCTTTCCTTCTCCTTGAGGGACACCACCAGGAGACACTGATAACATTGCAGGTACTCCCCAACCTGGCTATCACTGGATGGAACCTGCAAGCTGTAGTCTGCACAGCACCAAACCAGATCCTGGGTGGAAGTCTTAATAGAAAGCAGTCCTGCCTGGACAGATACCTTATATGTGCAAGCAGAGGAAGAGCTGGCACTGGCATTGGCAGTGGCTCTGGCATTGCAACATCCTCCAGCTATTTTTCAGGGTCTCTTAATCTGCCACGTCTTTCTTCCTTCTCCCGTCTCCAAGCAGACCTTCCCTATTAAACCTCCCTGTGATTTGGCCTGTTCACTGCTCCTTGGTCCCAAAAAGTTCCCTTTTTGCTGTTAACCTGTTTCCTCTCACCAAGCTTTAATTGAGGGAAGGTGAGAGAGAGTTTCCAGGCAAACTCCCTAGTGAACTCCTCCTTGCTCTGGACTCTAGTTAAACAAGGGGTATAAGTATTAGTCTACCTGCTGAATTTTAGTTACTTATACTAAATATATGTAGGTTAGTTGCACTTAATTAAGGAAAGAACTTACCTTAAAGGCTTCCCTTCAAAGACGGAGGTTGCAACCTGACTTGTGAACTGACTTGAAAACTGCTTGCAAACTGCCTTGTTTGCTGCCTCTGTTCACTTGCATGAGTCATTCGGACTACAGCAATTGGGATCATTATTTTAAGTGCAGAGTACTGAGTGTTACTGCTTACAGTCATGAGGTGTACTTTATGCTCAGAACTATTGTAGAATTGTCCAGACATATGGAATATCCTGGTGTTACCATCCAAATCACCCGCACTACAACTTGTGTTCCAGCCTCCAGGAACCTGCAGGTTGTTACATATAGTACTAAATAGCCATTTATAGGATACAGCAGTCACCACTAGTCACATCAGAAGGAAAGAGAAATCAAGTCACAGATAAGACAGGGCAACTGAGCTGGGTCTTTAGTCACAGAAAATTGTTACGTGGTCAGGCCCAGTGCTGGGCTGTACCACACACTTACCAGCCAACTATACCAAGCAAGGGCTAGACTTATGGAGCCACTGAGACAGGCAAAGAGATGGATTCAGTAAAGTGCAAGATGCTGGAAGAAAGCTGTTCCCGAGAGTGGCTGTAGTTTGAGGTCAGCCTTGTCAATTAGGTAGAGTTAAGGTTAACCTTCATAAAATTTGCTGATTTAAAAAGAAATGAGCCAGTACAGTCCAGACCTGTACCAGTGTGGTGGACTGGCTGGCAGCAGCCGAACTTGCTGGCTTGGAAGGGCTCCAGGCGATTGGTGGGGCATTCCCACCAATCAGGTGATGGCAGGGGAAGGCTTGCCCTGCCCCTACCCAGGAAGGAGGGTCTGAGAGGGACTGAGACCTTGGGAGCTGCACAAGGTGGCTCAGGTCTCCAACCCCTGGCACAAGGCCAGGCAGTCAGTTCACGGGTCGGTGCACAGAGGGTCCGGGAGCAGACCGAGACCCCGGAGCTGCATCAGGCGGCTAGGGTCTCCAGTCCTGAGCACAGGCTGGGTATGTGGTGCACAGCTGGTGCACGGAGGGCCTGGGAGCAGACTGAGACCCTAGCGCTGTACCAGGTGGCTCGGGTCTCCAACCCCTGGAACAAGGCAGGGCCAGAGGTGCATAGGACCCCGAGCAGGCCAGAGGTCGGGAGAGACCCAAAGCAGCTGTGGCCCCTCTGCTGAGGGGAGAGACACCTCACCCTGGAAGACGAGGACAGCCTCACCAGGCCTTTGGAGGAGTCCTGAGTTGCCTGGGAAAGGGATTCCCATAGGGGAGGAGGGTCTTCCCTGAGTGATGAGTAGTTGGGATATTTAAATTGGTTAAAGGAGCAGCTGGGGTATTTGGGGCTCCCCCCTCCCCTCCTCTCATTTAGGGTCCCTCCTTTTCCTGGGTTGTTGCTTTGTTTTTTTATTTCCCCCTGAGCTCTGTGCCTCATATTTTGTGAACCCAGCACCTCATATTTTGTGAACTTGTGCCTCATGTTTTGTAGATTAGTGTTTCACTAGAGTATAAGATTGCATGACATTTATAGAGACCCTTTGTTTCCCAAATCCCTCACCTGCACCCAGAGTATTTGCATAGAGTTGTATATATATATTGCACATAGTTCCCCTGTCCTTATTATATATGTTCCATTTTTAACTCTTCTTATATATTAATAAATTTGTATATATCTAAGTCTTAAGACGTGCTTTATAGGGGAAGGAGGGAACTGTGTACAGTAGGCAGTTTCACCCCACAGCACACCTGCCCTGCTAACATTCCCTTCGACTGGAGAGGGGAGTACGTAATTGAGTACTACCTGGGCTATACCAGAAAGGGTAGGCAAGTGAAACTTTTGACAAAGGAGCACTTGGAACCACAAGATAAGAGAAATGAAAAACAAGTTTTTCAGAGCAGCCAGTAGAAAGTAAATGTAAACAATATCAACACACAGGTCTGGTAAGTGTGAAGTGTCCCTTTGAAAGGAAAACACAAGATTTTGTTTATTTTATTAATTCATTAAATTTGTATACCACCCTTCCCAAAACAAGGCTAAGGGCCACTTACTGTAAGTGACAAAATGGCTTATAAAAATCAAATAAGATAGTTGGTATTTGCAAGGAAAAATGGAACCTGTCATGAGTATTAACTGCAATGTGCCACAGCTACTATTTGGCATAAATGGTAATGACCAAACTATTAACCTAGGGGAATTGAAGACCAAAAATTAAGGGGATTCTGGAAGCTAAGATAAGCAAGAGGGGAAGCCCCAGTGCAAGTTTAGGTGGCCGTTTGCAAAGTGGTCTAAATATAACACTTCTTGGATTACTGCTTTTTGGGAGAGGAAACACCAGGATGGTGACAAATCACTACTAACCTTTACTAATTCCAGAAATACCAACCTCTCATTCCTTCTTGTAGAAGAAACTGGGCCCAAGGGCAGCTGAACAAGCAATGAATGCCGGCACCATTCTGGATCCTTGGGGGTACCCTCCCTTTTTACCGTGCCGGCTACGCCTTGATGCAACTCTTCTAGTGTTTAGTGAGGCAGCCCAAGGGTTCCAGAGTGAGCCTCAGTTCACCTTAGCCTGCTGGTACTTCCCATGCTCAGTCTTGCCTCTCAGGCACTAACTTCTGGCCCTTCTGGCCCTATCAATGCCTCATGGCACAAGTTACCTTCAGGACAGTATTTGTGGTCTTTATTCACCCCTATAGGTATGCCCATGCCTAGCAGGTGCCACTCCATATTAATTCAGAGTGCACCCCCTGGCTCCAATGCAGCTTCTGGCCCCTCAGACCTTGAACCTTTGTCTGGGCTTCAGCCTTCCCAGCCTTGGCCCTTTTATTCTGGTTGCACCCCTCAGCCCAACTCTACTGCCCTGGGGCTTTGCTTCTGGACCCCCATCCCTGTCCCACACCAGCAGGCTCTGGGCCCCTGCCTTTAACTTGGCTGCAGCCCCTCCTGGGCTTCAGCTTCCTTACACAGGCCTCAGCCCTGTGTGGCTTAGCTTTAGTTTATAGGCCAGGCTTTATCATGGAGATCCCCACCAAGCACACCCTCTGTGGCCTCCATCCTTCCCTACAGTCACAATCTGGTCCTCCAGTCCCAAACTTAATCATAGCATAAATACAAGAGAACTCCTTCACAACTAAAATTCATCCCACTCTGGGTCATTGCCTCACTGAAAATTGTAAGTCTCCCTTAGCTCTCTCCTTCTCGGTTTATAGGACAGCTTGGGTGCTGGCCAGTCTGTCTCCTTCAGGAGCTCCTCTCCTGCATGAAAGGCCCGACTGCCTGCTTGGTCTCAGGCACTGGGTTTATGTGCCCCAAATCCCCACCCCTTCTGTAGTAAAAAGACGTTAGCCCCCATAACTTTGCGGTAATGCTTGAGCAACAACCATATGATAGAAGTGTCTTATGACCATCTTATGACCCTTTTGTGTAAAGATCAGGAGGTCTAATGTCCAAGCTGTGGTTCTTACTGCTTGCCTTGCATTTTGAAATCATCTCTGTCCAGTGCCTTAAGGTTACGTTAAGATAAGAAGTTACTAAAGTTTAACTAACTTTGTTGAAATTGCTCTTTTCTTCTGAGCATGCTGCAATTCTACCTTTGAGTGTGCACGTACTAACCCTGATAAGTCACATTAACCAATAACTAGTTAAGTACAGCCTACAAGATAAGACGTCACAATTAGGAACTGGTACTGCAGCCAATAAACTTCTAGTACGTCAAGACTCTGTTGAATGTAAGCTATAAAAATGTGATTCCAGGCCGGACTCATCGTCGGCCCTGATTTGAGCTCTCTGCTCCTCGGTCGAACTGTTTGCAAACAATAAACCTAGATGGACCCAGCCTGTATGTGTGACTCTTTCCTTGAGGGTAATTGAACAAGCCTCCAGGGGAACGAAACTAGCCGTTTTGGCAACAATTTGGCGAGCCAGCCAGGAGCCCTCTGGACTACTTCGGGGCACGACGAGATCGGCAAAGGGGAGTTGTGAAGTGGCCACTGGACTGATCTTGGAGTCCGTCATGACCCCCGGGTCTGTGAGTCGGGCACCTGAAAGGTCAAAGGCACTCCTTTGAACGAGTCACCCAGGCTGAGTGGGTCCGAAGAGACGGTGCCAGGGGTCCAGCAGAGTGAGTATTCGCTTTCTTTGTGTCAATTGAATGGTCTCTAAGGGAATTTGGGGAGCCCTGAGGATTTAAGTGTTGGTTTTGGTATCCAGCATATTGGTCTGGATTTTGGATCCGGGGAATCCCTTTAGAAAAATGAGCCGCTGACCAAGTCTGAGACTATAGCTGAGCCTAGCCGCACCAATTCTGCCCAACAAGGTAGAGTCGAACGCAAGGGGGCTCAGCTGGAACCTCGTGACTCAGCGGACAGGGACCTGAGTGCATTTGTATATTGGTCGACACAATGGGTTCGGGTAGCTCCCGAGAAGAAGATTCTGCTTCCCCATTAGGATGCATGCTGAGGAATTTTGGTAAATTTAAGGGAGACTATGGAATAGAAATGACAAAGGATGACTTGATTATATTTTGTCAGAAGGAATGGCCCACTTTCGGGGTTGGATGGCCGGAAGTTGGTTCTTACAATGTAAAATTAGCTAATGCAGTTTCAAATGTGATAACCCGGGACGGCCACTGGGATCAGTGGCCGTATATAGATTGTTGGATAAGTGCTATAATGAATCCTGTTCCCCCATGGGTTCAGAAGTGTAAAAAGAAAATGTGTAAGATGTTATTGGCAAAAGACACTGGGAGAACAGCCCAAGTCCTTCCTGATTCTGGTAGTGAGGGAGATCTGATTCAGGGACCAGGACACAGAGTTAGAACACAGTCACCTGTCAGCCCCAGTTCCAGGAGTCAGGAGTCACCATCATCATCTCAGATGGACTCTAGCCCCAGCTCCAGGAGCCAGGAATCATCACCATCATCCTCATCATTCTGAGAGGATCCTGACTTGTTGGTCAGGGAGTGGTCAGAAAGTCCCTCAGTAGTACCCCTAACTGGCCTTGGGGTTTCAGGAGAAAAGAAGGGAAAAGACCCAGAGAATCTCCCACCAACAGCTCCCCCTTATGAGGAAACAGACAGCTTCCCAGAGGGGCTGGCTCAGCTCAAATCAGCGTTAAAGCTCGTGGAATCCTGGCATGATAAAATCCCCCGGAGTTCCCGTAACAAGAACCCCAATTACAATTGTCCCATGAGACAAGTAGTGACTCCAGGAGAAGGGGGGGGAACAACCTTCGTTTACGTACCCTTTCACACGTCAGATTTGTTTAATTGGAAGAATCAAAATCCTTCTTTTAGAGAAGACCCCGATAAGATGCAAAATCTGTTTCGGTCAGTAGGGCAAACCCACCGTCCTACCTGGGCTGATGTTCAAATGATGCTGCATACCCTCCTGACCTCTGAGGAAAGGCGGATGGTATAGGGAGTAGCGGATAAGATAGCTGAGGAGCGGGTAGTAGCCCCTGGAGGGGACCTGCGTGCTGTATGTCCTATTGAGAGTCCCAATTGGGATAACGACTCAGAGGAAGGGAGAGATCTGAATCGTCAATATCTGGGGATTATAGTAGAAGCTCTGGGTAAGGCAGTACCACGGGTACCAAACCTCTCCAGGATATGCGAGGTCCGCCAAGGAAAGGATGAATCTCCCTCAGCCTTCCTCGAGCGGTTGTATGATGCCTTTAAGAAATTTAGTGAAATAAACCCTGAGGCTTCAGAAAATCACCGCATGGTGAATATGCTGTTTATTGGGCAGGCGGCCCCAGATATAAGGAAGAAGTTGCAAAAAGTTGAAGGAGGACCAGGGAAACCCCTTTCAGAGCTAGTGGAAATTGCGTATAAAGTCTATGGGAACCGGGATCAAATAGCAGAAAAGGAGGAGGAGAAGCGTGGACAGAAGCAAATGGCCATGCTAGCAGCCGCCTTAAGCAAGAGTACTAATGGCAATGGAGGATGGAAAGGGCAACCAGGGGGGGGGCAGAAGAAAGGAAGAGGTCGGCCGCAGCCGGATGAATGTGCATATTGCCAGGAAAAAGGACATTGGAAAAAAGATTGTCCTAAGCTACGGGATAAAAAGAGGGAAACCCAACGAGGGGACCTCCAGATGCTAGCGGAATCCTCAGGAGAAGATTCTAGCTGAAGGGTCCAGGGATTCAAGGCCACCGCCCTATGGGCAAACGCCCGGAAGGATCCCATGGTACAGATTAGGGTAGGTGGCAGAGATTATGAGGCCCTAGTGGATACTGGGGCCACCTTTTCAATGATTCCTGTGAAACCCCCTTTAGCTAAAGGAAGCGGAAAGTATGTAACGGTAGAAGGGATAGAGGGAAGACGGATCAGATTGCCTGTATATAAGCCCCTCCTCACGAAGATTGGGAATAATAAGCTGGAGCATGCATTTGTAGTATCACCTGCCTGCCCAGTAGCACTATTGGGACGGGATTTGCTAACAAAACTGCAAGCGGAAATCTTCTTCCGTGAAGATCAAATCGTAGTGCAATTACCGGTAAAGCAAGGCTCAAACTACCAGATGGCTTTAAGGACAGTTGAGACAAGATCAGAACCCAAAGGGATTGAGATTTTAGAAAATGTGGATCCCTGTGTATGGGCAGATGGAACTCCTGCCCGAGCAAAATATGTACACCCTGTAAAAATTCCCCTGAGGGAAGGAGAAGGTCCTGTGTGTGTCAAACAATATCCTCTGAAGAAAGCCACTTGAATAGGCTTGAAGCCACTAATTGAAAAATTTAAGAGGTATGGGTGGTTAATAGAGGGATCATCCCTCTTTAACACCCAAATCTTGGGTGTACCCAAAGCAGATGGAATCTCTTTTAGGCTGGTACAAGACTTAAGGGCCATAAACAAAAAGATTTTAGTGGACCACCATACAGTCCCAAATCCCCACACCATCTTAACCCAGGTTCCAACGGATGCTGAGGTATTCTCTGTGCTAGATTTAAAAGATGCTTTCTTCTCTATTCCACTACATGAAGATAGTCAGAAATTGTTTGCCTTTGAATGGGATGGGAGCTGACATGGAGATACACACTCCACATGGGGTTCCCCAGATTCTCGGAGGAGAAGGAGGGAAATTTTTGAACCCCTCCAGACAATCGAGATATGAAATCTTCCTTTTATCTAATCCAGGTCTTACCTTCAAGCACACCACTGCCTTAAATCCAGCGACTCTGCTGCCGGAGCCGGGGCCTCCGGGTCATGATTGTTTAGAAGTATTGACACAGACAGCACTAATTCACCCTGATTTGAACGATGACCCAATTGAGAACCCGGAGGAGGAATTCTTTGTAGATGGTTTGAGCAGTGTGATACAGGGTGTGTGATATACCGGATGTGCTGTGGTGACATTGACAGAAACGGCATGGAAAGAAAAGCTCCCTGCAACGTGGTCAGCACAGGCAGCGGAGCTTGTGGCCCTAACTCGTGCACTAGAATTGGGAAAAGATAAAAGGGTAAACATTTTTACAGACTCACGTTATGCCTTTGCCACTGTTCATGCCCATGGGTTGTTGGGGAAAGAGCGGGGATTCATCACGGCCTCTGGACAAAAGATTGCCAATGGCCCACAAATAATAATGTTATTGGAAGCCCTCCGGCTACCAAAGGAGGTGGCCGTGGTACATGTAAGAGCCCATGGCAAGGCTGCAGATGAACGCCAGAAAAGGGGAAATGCAAAGGCTGACATGGCAGCTAAAGAGGCAGCACAAACAGGAGGAGAGGCAGCGTTCCAGGGCACGGCCCATGAAGTGTCTTCCTATTTAGAAAAATGTAAAGTAAAATATGGTCCAGGGTCAGATAAGCTAGCCGCTGAACTCAAGGCTAGTAAAAATTCACAGGGATGGTGGATCGTACCGGGAGGGAAAGTGTTGATACCTCGAGCCCTGCTGGGAGAGATACTCCACCGATTGCATTCTTCCACTCACATGGGAAGCACAGCAATGGAAGATTTGTTGACTCGTCAAATGGTAGCCCCCGGACTTTATTTGGATGCCCAGAGAGTGGTCTCTCAGTGTCCGACTTGCCAGAAGGTGAATCCAAAATCTGCCAGACCACCAGCTCCCATGGGGGGAAGACCGTGGGCTCAATATCCTGGACAAGCTTGGCAGATTGATTTTGCTGAACTTCCTAGATCCAGCCGATACCATTACCTGTTGGTACTAGTTGACCAGTTAACTGTGTGGGTGGAAGCGTACCCCACGAGAACAGCTACCGCATCTACAGTAGCACGGGTGCTACTCCACGAGATAATACCCAGATTTCTGTTATCTGAGTCTATTGAGTCAGATCAAGGCAGTCATTTCGTGGGGAAAATAGTACAGGAAGTGTCCAAAGCTTTAGATATCACTTGGAAACTCCATGCTCCATGGAGACCCCAGAGTTCAGGCCAGGTGGAACGCATGAATAGGACACTGAAGGCTATGTTGACAAAAATTTGTATTGAGCCTCATTTGAAATGGCCACAGGCACTCCCACTGGCTTTAACTCGTATTCGTAGTACACCACGTAGGGGAATTAAATTATCACCTTTTGAATTGATGTTTGGTATGCCTCCCAGGGTCTTGCCAGCAGGATGGAGGGAACTAGTTACTGTAGAACTTGGTAAATCTGAAATTTGGAAACACGTTATTGCCTTGCAGTCTGTTTTGTCTTCTCTACACAGGTTTGCTGCATCCTTCCAGAGCCTTCCGCTTGATGCACCAGCCCACAACTTCAAACCGGGTGACCAGGTCCTGGTACAGAAATCAAAAAAAGATCCTCTTGCGGAAAAGTGGGAAGGACCCTATCAGGTGTTGCTGACTACGCACACGGCTGTCCGCTTATCAAACAGCGACAAGTGGACCCACTATTCAAGAGTGAAGCCTTCTCATCCGGAGGACACCAACTCCCAGGGTGTGGTCACTCCGGAAGCTGACAACACTCGGGAACAAGAAGCCGACAAGTGGACAAGTGAACCAGTAGGAGATCTGAAGTTACGCTTACACAAATGTGGACTCTAATCTATTTTTTTGGCTACCGTGCATCATGACCCTTCTGAGACGGACTGTTCGATCAGTTGTTAACCGTGAAATGTTTGTACACTATCAGAAATTGGCTATTGCAGACACTTATTAAAAATTTAGAGTAAGAAAGCATCTGAGGGGGGAGTTGTAGTAAAAAGACGTTAGCCCCCATAACTTTGCAGTAATGCTTGAGCAACAACCATATGATAGAAGTGTCTTATGACCATCTTATGACCCTTTTGTGTAAAGATCAGGAGGTCTAATGTCCAAGCTGTGGTTCTTACTGCTTGCCTTGCATTTTGAAATCATCTCTGTCCAGTGCCTTAAGGTTACGTTAAGATAAGAAGTTACTAAAGTTTAACTAACTTTGTTGAAATTGCTCTTTTCTTCTGAGCATGCTGCAATTCTACCTTTGAGTGTGCACGTACTAACCCTGATAAGTCACATTAACCAATAACTAGTTAAGTACAGCCTACAAGATAAGACGTCACAATTAGGAACTGGTACTGCAGCCAATAAACTTCTAGTACGTCAAGACTCTGTTGAATGTAAGCTATAAAAATGTGATTCCAGGCCAGACTCATCGTCAGCCCTGATTTGAGCTCTCTGCTCCTCGGTCGAACTGTTTGCAAACAATAAACCTAGATGGACCCAGCCTGTATGTGTGACTCTTTCCTTGAGGGTAATTGAACAAGCCTCCAGGGGAACGAAACTAGCCGTTTTGGCAACACTTCCTGTCGTGGCTCCCCAGCCACTCCTATCCTTGCTTATGGTTACCATTAGAGCTGTGCAAAGCTTTGGGTGGTGATTTTATTAGGAGGAGATTTGACCCGATTCGGTGGCCAAATTTCTGAATCTGAATCAAATCAAAGGACCAATAAAAAGGCCTGAATTGATTTGAAGCTCTCCAAATCTTCAGAAAAGATTTGGAGAGCTTCAATGATTCGGACAGATCCCGGTGGCTGCAGCAGGGAGGTGCAGCCGGACTAGGAGCTGGTAAGTAGGGGTGGGGGAGGGAGTGTTGGAGGAAACCATGGGGGGACCCCTGCCAGGCCCCATCCCCTGCCTGTCTGCAAACAGAAACTGCAAGTTTCCTCCTTTAAAGAGGAAAATCCATGTTTTTCCGCAAAAAATGGAAAACCCGAATCCCTGGTAAACACACAAACCACTAGGGCAAGCCAGGAAATGCAGTTCTCATGCAGAGCCCCCCATGCAGCGTGGGGCAGTGCGGGGGGGGGGGGGGGGCAGCAGGGATCACACCCCTGCTCAGCAGCACCCACTGAGTGGGGGCTTTTTTATCTAAAGCACTGGAAGCTGGGGCAGCCATTGCTGGGATGGGAGAGCAGGTGGGGGATGGGCCTGGGGGATTCAGAGATTCAGCTGCTGCCAAATCTCCAAATCACATTCAGCTGAATCGATTTGGGACAGTGATTCAAATCACTGAATCGAATCCCTGTCCCCTGAATCTGCCAAATTTGAATCCAAAGCAAATACTAGCTGCTTTGCACAGGCCTAGTTACCATATTTCCAGCTCCAAAAAAGAGGACACCTGTCAGGGGGGAGGGGGAGTTATATGATGGTGGGGGGTAGTTTCTAACTATTACTGTAAATAACAAGTGTTATTAGCTCAGAAATTAAATGTAAAACAAAAATAATGCCACAGCCCCCCATACCTGTCATTGCCCCTCACTCCCAACCCACAGTTCCCTACTCCCCCCAGGCTATGCTGATGCCTCTCATTCTCAACCCGCATCCCCCCATCCCTGCTGCTGCCCTGCAGTCCTGACCCACAGTACCCCACTCCTCCTGGTGCCCCTCACTCCCAAGCCACAGACCCCGCAGCCCTCTCAGTCCTGACCTGCAGCCCCTGCTCCCCTCAACCCTGCTGGAAGAGGTCCCCAGCTGCTCCCATTCATACCAGGCTGGAGCGTGTTGGATGCAGTGGCTCCAGCTTCCGTGGATGGCGGCAGAGCAAGTCCAGCCCCAGTATGGGCTGAAGGGAATAAAACGGGAGGCCTGTGTCTGGGGCTCCTGTGCAGACACATATGGTACCCCATGCCTCCAGTTGCCCCAAGCAGCTCCCTGTAGGCTGGAAGGCTGCCAACCTGCAAACGGAAACTGGAAGTTTCCTCCTTTAAAGAGGAAAATCCATGTTTTTCCACAGAAAATGAAAAACCTGGATCCCTGCTAAACACACATGCCACTAGGGCAAGACAGGAAATGCAGCCCTACCAGCAAAATACCGGACATTTGTTAATATTTCAAAAAACCGCCTGGACGGAGATCAGAGGACCCAAAATGAGAACATGTCTGGGAAAACCCAGATGTATGGTAACCCTATCCTTGCTGTCCTTGGCCTGCTTACTTTCCAGCAGCTGGACTTAGTCCAGCTGTTTGCCCCACACAGCAATATTGGGTTTGTTGCACTCTCCCCTTAAAATAACAGGAACCTCTGCCTCCCTTTTACACTCCTCTGCTGATTATGCAAATAACATCAGGGCTTGACACAGGCATGGGTGAACTGGGTGGCTGCCTGGGGCCCAGACAAATGGTAATTTTTTTTACATTGTCTGACTATTATCATCATTATCTCTGGTAAAGGGGGGCCTGATACTAAAAGTTAGCACAGGGCCACCAGATGTTTAGGTACAGTGCTGAGTAACATAAACTGGTTGTTCTGTTTTGTCTCTTTACTGTTTGTCTAAACACAGCTATGTTATTTTACTCAACATTATTAATAAAGTGTGTCAGCTTACTTGTGTAGTCGGGGGTGTTAATGACAACCTTTACTGTAGCAAAAATCAGGGGGATGAGCCACTGCATACTAAATCCTAATTAGCACTAACAATTCAAATTATCAATTAGTTTACATGCTGTAGAATAAAAGTCTCCTTCCAAGAGGGCCGAGTGTGCAGAGGAAGATGGTGAAAGCAGGTGGAAGGAGGAGGACAGAGAGGCTGTTACAAGACTGTGTTTGCATGTGTTCATGCAGCTAGCAGGTAAGGTGCTATGCATTATGAATGGCTTCTTGAACACAGCTTTTTATATCAGCTGCTAGCATAAAAGCATATATAGAAACAGTCCATCCAAGAGCAGGCAGGCAGCATCCTGGGAGTGACACTGGGAGCCCAATTTTATTCCACTTATTGGGTGTCTAATGGGATTTAGGTGCCTAAGTATGATTCTATTCCACCCTGCTCAAGTCCTGACAATCCATTAGTGGATCCTGACTTTTGTAATCCATTACTTTTGTAACACACCTTCATCTGAAAAAGAAGCAGTGAGAAGGAAGAGGCTCCACCTGTAGTGAAAGAAGTTGTAATTTGGAGGTGCTCCCTTACTTGGAAGACTAGAGGTTGGGAGTTGGGAGATGGTTCCTCATATCAGTTAGAGATAGGGCAGAGGGTCTGCAGAGGTTACTTATTACTCCACAATTAAAGAGTGTTATTCTTCTCATTCAGGTATGCCTGTGTTTTAATGACCCTGGTGATCACTACATCACCCACCTTTTCAGGAACTCAGGTAGGATGGAACAGAATCACACTTAGATGTCTAAATCCTTTTACATACCTAATAGGTGGAAGAGAATCTGGCCCCGGGTGATCAGCTTTCCCTTTTCCTTAGGATTTTCTCTTGAGGATATTCTTGAATGAAAACAGCCCCTTGGTGGCCATTCACTCAGTGCCACCTAATTTTCATGGACTTGTAACTGACCCTTTCTCCAATGCTTGCTGGCAAGAGTTGCAATGACTCTAACCCAAGATGTGTGAGACAGGCTGGAGCATGCTTGTGAAACTAAATCTGAACCACAGGCTCAGAGCCTGAAATAAATGGAGTCCATGTCATCTCATTTAAAGAGACGGTACTGTGGTGGTCATAGTTCTTTTGGTCTGGTTGCCTTGGTTGTCCAGTTAGAACCAGGGGAGCATAGGGAACTGATCTGGGCTTACTGCAGGTGTGGTCTTTTTTCCTGTAGCCTCAGGGGTTTGATTGCCCTGATAACTCAGTTGGGACTGGCTGAACTCTGGGCCCCAATTTGAGTTCATTGCAACACCATGCATTGTGGGCTGATTGGTGTTCTGGGACACATCAGAGAAGGACCGATTCCCATTTCTCTGGGCGCGTCCACACGTCTGCTGCGCAGTAAAGCATCACCGTCTACATACGTAGATGCTTACGGTGCAGTAAATTAGTTTAATCCGTGGTAAATTTACTACCTACACTATTGCACGCAGGCCCTGTGGACCGTCAAGAGGGAGCCACGCTAGTGTCGTCCCTGACAGGACACACTGCCACGTGGCAGAAGGAGACCATGGACCTCATGGCACTGTGGGGTGAATCTGAGGTCCTGAGCCAGTTCATTCAGAGTGAGCGCTCCAACACACATGTCTATGAGGGCCCATCAGGAGGTCCTGCACACCTGGCATGAAGCACCTGCTCTCCACTGGGGCTGGCAGGGCAGAGTTGTGGAAGACATGGGCATTGTGGGCACTGCCCACCCAGCCACTGCTCACAATGGTGAAAGTGCCTGGTCTGGAGCACAATGGAATGAAAACCCCATCAGCTGTAGTAGGGGTGGTCACTGCAAGGCAGGCAGGTTATGGGGTTGTGGGTCCTGTCCAGGGCCCCGATGCACTGCGGGAGGCCCAGGACACAAAACTACACGACTACCTCCAGGGGGTGATGCACCCGGAGTAAGGTGTGCCCCAACATGTCTTGGAGGGTGCCGCACACCTCCAGGATAGCTTCCCCAGTGGTTGCCTTGACTATGCTGAAGAAGTGGCTGATGTAGCGTAGGCTGGCAGGCACAGCTAGGTTGAGCAGGGTGATAGCAGGTCTTGGTGAGAAGGGGATGCCGCATGGTGGTGGCCTGCCACTCCATGTGCAGGGGGAGCTGCTTGAGGAGGTCCTGGAAGGTGGCCTGCATCATCCACAATGACTCCAGCCACTGCTCGTCATCCCAGGTGATCTGGACTACATGCAGCCACCAGTCCAGGCTGGCTGGGTGGGCCCACAGGCAGTGGGGCTGGAGCCCCAAGAGCTCATAGATGAACTGGTGGTGGCATCTAGGTGGGTGTTGTTGGGATCTCTGCTGGGGTCTGGGCAGCAGCTCAGGGTCCGGGTGGGAGCAACACAGAGGCAGGGGGCCTGAGACACCACAGTGAGATTGGCCACAAAGGTACACCACACAGTGGGGCCACCAGGGCTGAGACTGACCTGGGTCAGGTATCGGCCACCACAAAAATAAAGCAAGGGTGGCGAGCAGAAGTCTGGAGCACTGGACATCACTCCTGGGGCTTGGGGGTGGAGCAGCCATCACATAGTGGGCACAGGCTCTGACAACAGAGCTGCAGAGGGCTGTGCCAGCACGCTGCAGCCTGCTTTGGGCCAGGAAGGCAGGTGACCAGAGAGCAGCACGCAGGACTGGCTTTTAAAGATGGCCACCAGCAACAGGCAGCTGTGGTCAGAGCCTCCATCTCCCCCTGCCTCGTGCAGTGGGCTGGTGCATGTCTGGAGTAGGCTACTGCCAGGAGCAGCAAATATGCTCCCAAATGCCCACCCATGTAGATGCCTGCCCAGGTAAGGTTTATTCCACAGTAAATTACTGCAGAGTAAACACATATAGCACTAATTGTACATGTAGATGCACCCTGCTTGTCACAAATTTTACTGTGCTTTATCTCACTGACTTTGCTAATGTTCCTCCTGGCTTGCACTTACACACAAAGTTAGTCAGGCCCTGAATTGGGAACCATGCTTTCTGTTACCAAGTTGCTTTGTTTCACTGATTGGCCTCTGAATAAGCCAGAGTTGGTCACAGGGAGATTTTCAAAAGCACATAGGACAGTTAGAAGCCAAAATCTAATGGGCCGTGAGTACCGATGTTCCATTTCATGTTTGAAACCCTTCCTGTGAATCCTGTTCGTAACTGCAATTACCATAAGAACAGTGGGAATCCAAGTCAGCCCCCAGAAACATTAGCTTGATGGTCTTTTGTTGTTCATGAATGCAGAATACTTCAGCATAGCACAATCACAAGAGGATGCAGCTATTGGCTAAAGACATGCAGAAGGCATGATACTGAATGACAGCCAGCATGGCTTCATCGCGGGCAGGTCTTGTCTGACTAACTAATTTCTTTCTATGATCAGGTGACCCATCACCCGGATGAGAGAAAAGTGGTGGATATCATATACCTCAACTTCCAGAAAGCCTTTGACCTGGTATCCCATGAGGTACTAATCAGAAAACTGGAAGATATTGGGCTCAACTACGGGACTATCAAGTGGTTGCAAAACTGGTTGCAGGGCAGGACACAGAGAGTCCAAATGAATGGATTGGTGTCGTCCTGGTAAGATGTGGGCAGCGGCGTACCCCAGGGGTCGGTACTTGGCTCAATGATTTTCAGTATCTTCATCAACGACCTGGATGAGGTCGTTGATGAAGCCCATTGGTCAAGTTCACGGATGACATCAAGATATGGGGTTGTGTGGACACACCCGCAGATAGGCTGCAGATACAAGCAGACCGAGACAGGCTGGTAGGTTGTGCAGAACAGAACCAGATGAGGTTCAATGTAGAGAAACACAAAGTGCTGCATCTGGGAAGGAAGAACCCCCAGCATACCCACAGGCTGGGCATCGCTAACGTGACCAGCACTACAAATGAAAGGGATCTGGGGGTAACAATAGACCCCAGCATGAATATGAGCTGGCAGTGTGACATAGTAGCTGCTAGGGCCAAAAAAACTCTGGCATGCATCAATCGATGCATCT